>NC_047587.1:34936666-35272500 GCF_011004845.1 Esox lucius | reverse complement strand
TCAATTGTTCTCCCTTTTCATTTCTCTCTCTACCACACACACACATTTGCATATACAGGAAGTGGCATCATAGCAGGTGAGACTGCTTAGACAACTGGTTCACTGTCATCACGCATGATCCTCAAAACACACACACACAAACACACAAACACACAAACACACAAACACACACACACACACACACACACACACACACACACACACACACACAAACACACACAGACTCACACACACACACAGACTCACTCACACACAGACTCACTCACACACAGACTCACTCACACACAGACTCACTCACACACACACACACACAGACAGACAGACTCACACACACAGACACACACACATATATGCACACATTATTCCGCTATGACTGTTAACACCACTGACCCTGATACTACACAAGAACAGTGCCTCTCATTGGCTGAAATATCCTCCTCCATGATATCCTCTTCCACTGTTGTCGTGGAAACAGCAGAGAAGGGGACAGAAATGAAAGACTTGTGATTCAAAGACAGAGTGACAGAAGAAGATGGAGTGAGCAAAAGAGAGAGAGCGAAAGAGAGATCGCTGACAGGGGCTTTTTTCTTCTTCCTTAAGAAGGATAGGTGGTAGCCTAATCAAAAAGCCTGAAATAGAAAATACCCAGCTTACACTGTGTGTGGATTAGTGGGTGTACATGCACACGTGTGTGTGTGCATACATTTGTGTGACACATTTAGGATCTTCAGTACATTAGGGCAGAGTGAACCTCTGAATGACTCATGGAAAGTCTAATCTTACTATCCTATTGGAGATTTGCCGAAGTAGGAAGCATCTTATAGCCCAGGCACACTGTCTCTGTCTGTCAGGAAGATTATCACTGTGACACATTTGGGCCAGGGACCTAAGCCTCTCGGTGTGTGTTTGTGTGAGTGTGTGTGTGTGTATGTGTGTGTGTGTGTGTAAGCCGCTGCCTCTTCGCAGCACTGCGGACCCATGCAGGTTATTAAGCCTCTGCCAGCCAATACACACAGAAAGCCTTCATTCCAACTCCGACGGGACTTAGCAGCTAATTTGACAAGCTATTAAGTATGGTAAATAAGAGCGGTGCATTTGACAGGCAGGTATTCATGGTGCAACTTAAGCTTAAACCTCCATTTCAAAGGGCTTGGGAGGCGGGCTCTGACGGCTGGTCTCGCAAACATCACAGGCATGCACAATTGCTTCCTTCCTTCAAACGTTCTTTTTATATTAATTCCATGCTCACTGAGTTTCTTTTATAGTGACCAAAGTTGATGTGGGGGAACTTTGGGAAGAATGTGTGCTTGCAGAGCAAATAAAAAATGCTAAAGATGTCATGTAAATGTATGATGGCATATTTCCCCCCCCATTTCCCAATCACTGTCCTTCCTGAGGTTTTCAACCACAGCTCCCCTGGTCTGTAGTTGAATCAGTGCGTGAAATTCTAAATTCACAGACGTTCTATGGACGTGGGATGAGGAACATACATCGTTCTGAAAACAACATCGACCTCATTCCACACCGAGTTCATGAGATGCATAACGTGACTTCTTTAGTTTCACTACTGAACCAACACACACCTGTGTGGAACGAACTGAGCTGACAGACTGATGCCGGGAATTAACTAACGACACCTGCTGCCCAAACAGAGGCATGGCACACCACTCCGCTCAACTGCAGAGGTCTACAGGGAGATGTCTGCCGACTGACTGCGGTCGCGTTGTCATGTGCACACAGGATTTACTGCGAAGCTTGGTGGCAGTTACGTACCAAAACACGTTAGGTCGTGGAACCTTGGCGCTTACCGGTGAGCAGCGAGACTCGGTGGAAGGTGCCCTCCAGCTTGCCCAGTAGGATGTGGACGAAGCCGTCTTTGGACAGTTGCCCCGCCTCTTTGGAACTCTGGTCGTACACCACCACTTCCTGTTTCCTGCCCATCTCCACCTGCGGAGGAACAAATGGTCAGAGGGAGGCTGACGACGGACAGCCGGTGTCAGTTCATGTATAGCAGACGGGGAGGCGTGCATCCAAGCCACGATGAATGTCATTTCAATGAAGTCCCCATCACTGGAACGGCATAACCAGGTTTTACACAGTCGGGACAGAGACCAAGACATTTCAACAGACGTTTCATCGATACCCAATGAGCCAAAAGACGTCGAAAAGGCGTCTTTCTGGTTATTTCACTCAGTGGGTAGCCATATATCATTGATGTGGTAAGAAATAACCGTAATACACCTATTCGATCATGTCGATTCAACAGAAAAGCAAGCGCCAGAACGCCTGCGAATGGACTGCGTAAAGTCCATCCAGTGTATCGCCACGCTGCATTTGCTTCGTCACAATGTATTGGGACGAGATGAGGAGATGGGAGCGTGCGCCCGTTCTCCTCCGTGCGCTGGCGCGCGTCACGCCAGCGGTGCTCCTTCTCCGTGTTGTCAGGCAGGTTTCGGTCACATGACCGGCAGCCAGCATCTAGCCCACTGCAGCTCTGAATCACCGCTGGACACAGCCCACACAGAGCAGGGGCAGGAGAGGAGACCAGGGAGGAGTGGAGGAGGAAAATGGAGGAGAGCAGGGAGAGAGGGGGAACAAAGGAGGAGGGAAGAAGGGGGGGGTGAGAAAAGGGAGAAAAGCAGGATGAATAAAAGGTTGTTTAAAAAAAAAAAGAATGAATGCGTTCCCACCCTCTATGTTTTAGACGGCATAAAAGCTGCACTACAGCCACTGGGGAGAAGTGCATTTCCTACAAGAACACTTGACCCCCGGCACCCCCTCCCCCGTCCTGTTGAGCTCCAGAGCAACGTGCAGCGAGCAGTGTGGTGGAGTGTTGCGGGCAAAGCGCATGAGTTTATGCGTTGGAGAGTTTATTAGAGGAGAGTGCAACACCATCCGTTTGTATGCGTGTCCGTGTGTTTCGTGGTTTTTCTGTGTGTGTGTGTGTGTGTTGGTCTCAGTGCTTGTTTGTCATGGTGTGTTCGTGCTTAGCGTTCTCCAGTGGAAGGTGACTGGGGCAGGTCAAGGGCAGACAGACTCATAGCTTGCTGCTGGGTAAAGACGAACTGAACAATATGTAAATACACACACACACACCGAATAGCTGCAGCTCTGAGTAGATTATGTCATGTTCTCCCTCTCTGCCTGTCGGCCTCTGTGTCTGTCTGTATGCAGGTCTGTTTGCCTGGATTTCCTTCTAAAAGGTTTTAACATGTATTTCAACAGTGAGTCATCGGTTTCACTTTAAGGAAGGACCCCTGTGACATGCCTATAGCACCTGTATTGCGGGTCTGTTGCTGGTCTTATTCAGTGTGTTTAGTGACTAATGGGAACAGGCAACATCTCCACCTGATCTGTGTTTAAACAAAACTGGATCAGCAGTCATGAGGACACCGTGTCCAATCACAGCCTGACACCAGAGCAGGGCTATGTTCCTCAGTAAACACAGCACCGTCCGGAAGGTTTTAAGTCCAAACCTGTTCCTGGAGAACTACCCAGGTTTGGTTAAAACCTACAGGAGGTGAGCTCTCCAGGAACAGGGCTGGTTAAAACCTACAGGAGGTTAATTCTCCAGGAACAGGGTTGGTTAAAACATACAGGAGGTTAATTCTCCAGGAACAGGGTTGGTTAAAACCTACAGGAGGTTAATTCTCCAGGAACAGGGTTGGTTAAAACCTACAGGAGGTTAATTCTCCAGGAACAGGGTTGGTTAAAACCTACAGGAGGTTAATTCTCCAGGAACAGGGTTGGTTAAAACCTACAGGAGGTTAATTCTCCAGGAACAGGGCTGCTTGAAACCAACAGGAGTTAAGCTCTCCAGGAACAGGGTTGGTTAAAACCTACAGGAGTGTAGTTCTCCAGGAACAGGACTGGAGAGTACTGTACTTGAACATGCTGTATATGTGAGTGTGATTTAGAGGTCAACCGTGTCTCCACCTTAACAGCCATCGCTCCTCTGACTTCTTTCTGTCGTGACCCCCCCCCCACCTCCCCACACCCCTGAACAGGGTGTTCCACCCTAATGGGATCTGAGCTAAAGCCAGAGGGTGACATCACCAACTGAGGATTAGAGAACGGCTTCTCACTGTGACCAACAGGCATGCACGCACACACTAACGCGCACACAGACACACAAACCCTTAAGCAAAGACAAACACGCCCACACATGTACACACACAAGCCAAAACACACATCTACACCGACATACACACCATATTTGTCTGAGTGTGTATAGTTGGCGGTGACATGGTTTAATCTTCAGTCGGTGTCACCCGGACACTGTTTCCACTCCTAGGCAATCTGGTTCAACCGCTCAGGTAACTAAGGTTCACACAGGCTGGGGGAGGGAACCCGATCTCTAATCTTTCTTTTCATTTCACCTTAACATCACAATCCACGGCAAACACGGAAACAATAACAATGATGGTTGCCCATCCTGTTCGCCGTCAAAAGTTGAGGGATGGGCTGGAAGCCACAGAGATATGGATGAAAGCCCTGGCAAAGGTCCGGAGATTTCAAACGAAATGCAACTGCTAATTGGAGGCTGTGAAGAGGAAATCAGTTTAGTTTAACCCCAATTAAATAAATATGCTAGTTTTACTGAAATGTGCATATCTTTTTTCACTCAGCGTTTGCCCTCACCCGTCAACAAAGTGAACTGTGATTATGTTTCACAATCTGCACCTCTAGATGTTTTACAGAACCAGGGTTGGTGAGGGTGCCCCGTTGTGATATGCACTGATTGAGCCTGATCCATCTTTCATTATCAGCTCTGTGAAAAGACAGAATGAAAGAGAGAGAAATAAAAGGAGAGGGAGGGAGAGAAATAAAGGGAGAGGGAGGGGGAGAAATAAAGGGAGAGGGAGGGGGGAGAAATAAAGGGAGAGGGAGGGGGGAGAAATAAAGGGAGAGGGAGGGGGGAGAAATAAAGGGAGAGGGAGGGGGGAGAAATAAAGGGAGAAGGAGGGGGGAGAAATAAAGGGAGAGGGAGGGGGGAGAAATAAAGGGAGAGGGAGGGGGGAGAAATAAAGGGAGAGGGAGGGGGGGAGAAATAAAGGGAGAGGGAGGGGGGAGAAATAAAGGGAGAGGGAGGGGGGAGAAATAAAGGGAGAAGGAGGGGGGAGAAATAAAGGGAGAAGGAGGGGGGAGAAATAAAGGGAGAGGGAGGGGGGAGATATAAAGGGAGAGGGAGGGAGAGAAATAAAGGGAGAGGGAGGGAGAGAAACACTGCAGAGAAAGTATCCGCATTCTTACTAAACTATTGGAGGTCAATGACCTCTGGAGTGGCACACTGCAGCACAGAAACAGAATCCTCCCCTTTCACCAACCTGCAGCACTAACCCCCTGCTGTTTCTACCACTAACACTGCAGGTGTTACATAGGTACAAGAGAGGCAGGTGGAGGGAGATAGGGAGGGAGGGGGAGGGAGGGGGAGGGAGGGGGAGAGAGAGTAAAAAGAATCGCTGGAGTGGGGAAAACAAACAGCAGCTCAGTAAAAGACAGAGCAATAAAGAACAATGGGCTCCCAACAGAACAGAATAGGCTGGCTTAGCAAGTCCCCTCTTCCCTTCTCCGCAGAGAAAAAAGGAAGGGAGAGATAGGAGGGGGAGAGAAGGATACAAAGTGGAGGGTACCCTGACATTGCTAATGAAAGGTGTGCTAATAGAAAAGTACAGAATCTCTCAGTGTTCCCAGTGTGACTTGGATTGGTCTGTGACTGGCCGGTGACTGGTCCATTTCTGGTCTATAACTTGTCTGTGTCAGTGACTGGGATTGGTTTATGACTGGTATGTGACTGGGATTGGTCTGTGACTGGTCTGGTTTGTCTGTTTCTGGTCTGTAACTTCCCCAGTGACTAGGAAACCACTCAGATCAAGTTTAATCAATAAGACTGTATATGCATCAACAATGGCACGAGGCAGTAGGGGAAATGTCCTGCAGTCAGATCTTAAAACGTTCCAGGTCAATGGTTCCAACCGCAGAAGCCTGCAGAGAGCTGTTGCAATGAGGCAAGGCCAACTGGACATGACAAAATTAGGAGGGGGGAAAAGTTGGTAAACATTTTCATGACTTTACAAGTGAAAGGTTTAAACAAACTTAAATGGGAAAGTGTGTCCAAACTTTGTACATATAAAAAAAAGAGGAAAGATGTATTCTGGGACTTATGCATATAAAATATATAAAAGTTTTATAATGACTTATTAAACCATCTATAGGGATCCGTTTTTTTGTTTCACCAGCGCTACTACAACCAAAAGTGTTTTCCCTCTGTGACTGTTCTGTAACTGACATGTGACTGACTGGTCTGTGACTGTTCTGTAACTGACATGTGACTGACTGGTCTGTGACTGTTCTGTAATTGACATGTGACTGACTGGTCTGTGACTGTTCTGTAACTGACATGTGACTGACTGGTCTGTGACTGTTCTGTAACTGACCTGTGACTGACTGGTCTGTGACTGTTCTGTAACTGACCTGTGACTCACTGGTCTGTGACTGTTCTGTAACTGACCTGTGACCCACTGGTCTGTGACTGTTCTATAACTGACATGTGACTGACTGGTCTGTGACTGTTCTATAACTGACATGTGACTGACTGGTCTGTGACTGTTCTGTAACTGACCTGTGACTCACTGGTCTGTGACTGTTCTGTAACTGACCTGTGACTCACTGGTCTGTGACTGTTCTATAACTGACATGTGACTGACTGGTCTGTGACTGTTCTATAACTGACATGTGACTGACTGGTTTGTGACTGTTCTGTAACTGACATGTGACTGACTGGTCTGTGACTGTTCTGTAATTGACATGTGACTCACTGGTCTGTGACTCTTCTGTAACTGACATGTGACTGACTGGTCTGTGACTGTTCTGTAACTGACCTGTGACTGACTGGTCTGTGACTGTTCTGTAACTGACCTGTGACTCACTGGTCTGTGACTGTTCTGTAACTGACCTGTGACTGACTGGTCTGTGACTGTTCTGTAACTGACCTGTGACTCACTGGTCTGTGACTGTTCTATAACTGACATGTGACTGACTGGTCTGTGACTGTTCTATAACTGACATGTGACTGACTGGTCTGTGACTGTTCTGTAACTGACCTGTGACTGACTGGTCTGTGACTGTTCTATAACTGACATGTGACTGACTGGTCTATGTCTGGCCTGTGACTGTCATTGGTCTGTCTGGTCAGTGACTGTCACTGGTCTGTGCTTGGTCTGAGCCTTTTCTGTGACTGGCTTCTGTCTGTGACAGGATTGTCTGTGACTGGTCTGTTCAGTGACTGTCACAGGTCTGTGGCTATCTCTGGTCTGTGATTGGTATTTGAGTGTAACTAGACTTTGACTTGGATTGGTCTGTGACTGGCATGTGTCTGTGACTGGTCTGTGACTGCTCTTTATTAGGTCAGTTTTTGTAACTGGTCAGTGTCTGTGTTTGGTCGGCAACTGTCACTGTGTTTTGTCTGTGTCTGTAACTGGTCTATGAGTGGGATTGGTCTGTGACTCAGTCTGTGACTGGGAAACCACTCAGTTAAAGTTTAGTCAATAAGACTGTATATGCATCAACAATAGCACAAGGCAGTAGGGGAAATGTCCTGCAGTGAGAACTTAAAACGTTCCAGGTCAAGGGTTTCAACTGTTACCGCAGAGGCCTGCGCGGACACACGCACGCGCGCACGCGTTCATTGGTCACAAGGACAAAGAGCTTTGAGAGTGTGTTGGTGCTACTGACAGACACGAAACCACGCCGGGGTCAGGAGTTCACACAACTGGTCCAGACAGATTAACAGTTCTCATCCATCCATGTAACTGCCATCTGATGGTTGAAGGTGGGGGAAGCTCGGAAACACAAGTGATGCAATCAGTCCCGTCCCCAAAGACAGTCAATGCCCGCGTGACGTCACCGACCGGCACCGACAGCAGCCACCGAGCGTGAATGTGTCTGCATGTCGGGGCAAATCATTTCCTAAGAGGTGTTTTAACAGATCGGGTGACCAGCTGATGACCGTGGGAACCCCGCGGGAGCATTAAGGAGGGACTTTCCTCCCGCTTCTCAACCGTAGCCTTGCGCCCACAGACCCTGTCTCTGGCTTACTTGAGCCAAAGCATACACACCTGTTGAATTAAAAAAAGGCTACGGTGTCTTGAGTTTGAAGAGGTCAAGGGTTAATGGGACCAGCCATGTCACACCAGAATGGTCACGTTTAAACTAACAGTACAACACATCTCCTTCTCATTTCTTCTTCTTCTTCTTCTTCTTCTTCTCCTCCTCCCCCTCCCCCTCCACCTCTCTCCCTTCCCCACACCATATCGCTATGGCACATACACACACACACACACACACACACACACACACACACACACACACACACACACACACACACACACACACACACACACACACACACACACACACACACACACACACACACACACACACACACACACACACACACACACACACACACACACACGCACACAATAAATATATTTTTTTTGGGGGGGGGGGTGTTATTCTGGCTGCGGAGTGAACGTTCAGTGTTCCTCACTGTATATTAACCAGGGCTTATTAGTATAAACACAGATACGCTTTAGTCAGATCAAGTGGGAACACACAGTTCACAACATCAACACTAATGACATCACTTACCGTACAGAGAACGGGAACACTAAACAACATGGTCAAAGACTAAAACATCGGCCTTAAAGGGGCATTCTACAACGGCGACATCCATTTCTAGAGTTCTAAATAAAGGATTTATATTCACCGTAGAATGGAACTGTTGCATTTAATGAGTCAAGAGCCAAGTTCAACGGTCAAACTACATCTGGACCCAAAATGAAAACACTGGAAATGTAAACCCAAAGATGCTTGAAACTATGATTGTGATATATTGGATGGTCGCTGCTTGCATCGACAGTTCTGTTAGTTTATTTATAATGGGATTACATTTCTCCAGGCCCATCGCTCAGCATTTTACCAAAACAGAGGCGGGATCTGGCTTTGTTATTTGTTCAACCGCTAAAGGCCTCTTTAAAAGCAAGTTATGACAACAGCCTATGCAGTGGAGTCATCTAAATCCCCAAACACCTTGGTTTTCCCGTTACTGTCAACACGTAAAGCTGGTGACGCAGTGGCTTTATTACAGTAACGCTAACTAAAACAGAACAGGATACAACCCTATAAATAATGTATACTAATACACTGATCTGAGTGGAAAAAGGAATTACATTCCTTAGGTTTAGTTAGCAGAATGACCTGAAAATAACAGAAATGGGTCATGATGAAAATATAAATGGGAAAAAGACACCTTGGCCCTATGTAAACAAACACTCTAGTAATGACGATTCTGATAGCTAATTCATTGAGGAATTTACATGGGGATGTGAGGTTAGATACTTTTACTTTCAGTCACTACTGCCAACAGCAAATGTAAATAACAAACATGGCAGTATATGATACGGCCAGCATATTCTAGAATAATCTAGTTGAATGGCGTTAGAGATGAATCGGAGGTGGACAGTGTATCTGTCTCCTCTGGGTCCTATAAGGAGGGATTGCACTTCATTAAGTCGTTACCCTGGATTCCAAGCAGCTGGTGGACATGGAAGGCACTGGTTGGTGGCATATGGTGCACCTTCAGTCAGGGACGAAGATCCTCATATAGTGAACAGCTTAAGGCTGCTAGAACTAGGCCAGAAAGCACCAAACACTTTAGAAGGCTACCAAACGACACTCACTCAGTAAATGTTCGGGACTTTTGAGAAATGTGAGACTTGTTCTATTGTCAACCCGCATCTAAACTACAATTCACCTCAGGGGTCTGATGTGCATTGCTATATACCACGGCCATGGGTTTTGAAGCAGGTTGCATTGTGTGCAAACATAGCCATTAGCCATGGTATATTGGCCATTTACCACACCCCCCATGCCTCATTGCTAAAATATACAGCAGTGAATTACCGCTGTGCTACATTAAAGAACAGGGGAGCATGAGGACTTCTCTTAGCGCAGGCTTGAGAGGAGCTGACCAACCTCTGGGCCATCTGGCTCACTCCAGCACAGCATCCAGCAGCGTGGAGCAACGTGGAGGGATTAGCATCTCTTAAGCCAGGAAACAAACCGGCCTGTCCACTCCGCTAACTGTGTTTAACTGGTCTAGTTTCTCTGGAACTTGCGCCAGCGCACGGTTGGTCTGCAAAGAGGCGGGTGGGAAGGATAAAGGGGGACACCATTTGGATTCCAGTCCCACACAAGGAGTTCGCTTGACCTAACTCTGGGACGATGAGATCTGAAAAGGACACGGACAGAGCCCTGGGGGACGCCCGCCGTTATCACTCAATAGGATGCAGGCGGGAGGATGCCTGATCGCCCATGAATACCCCCCCGTCTCCCTCTTTTCCTCTCTCTCTCTCTCTCTCTCTCTCTCTCTCTCTCTCTCTCTTCCTACATTCACTCCCACAAAGACCCACAATGGTTCCCTTTTGCCTCCTTTGCTGGCTGAGAGACAGGCTTGCTGAGGCAGCCCTCGGCGAAGCTAGAATCTCTGCGGGGGTGGAGTGTGGGGGGTGTTTGTGTGTGTGTGGGGGTGTGTGTGTGCGCGTGTGTGTGTGTGGGGGGGGGGGGGCATTTACAAAGCGCAGCCGGTCAGCACGTGCCCAGCCCGCTGCCTGCCAGTGGCCACACAAAGGGGAATGATGTCATGCTTAGCCAATAACAAAGGAGGCTTGGGCTGCGTGGCCCCTCCCCCTCGCCCGGCTGGTTCCAGCTTTATCCAGCCTAGCATTAATCGGCAGCATTATCCTCCTTACTGGGGGGGGCGGGTAGATAGCCAGCCACAGGGAAATACCAGAAAGGAAAAGAAAACAGAGGGGTTGATAGACAATGATGGTTACTGAGGTTACTGGTTCAAATCCCAGTGCAGAGCTTACAATGGGCGGTAGGTTATTCCCTTGAGCAAGGTAGGTTATGCCCTGTCTGCTAAATTACTTGATTTTCTTTTAGTAAACAATTATTTTCTTTTAGTATTTACCTATATTCAATGCATTTCAAAAGGTCTAAATGGGAACAATTTCAAATGTCAACTTAATTTGTTTCTGAAGGGGCAATACGTAGGATGGTTAGAAAAAGAAAAAGACCTATGTTAGAAAAAGATCTATGTTATATAAGCAAATGCACATAAAATGAAATGCAGTAACAGTGGAATGTTAGTGTTTAACAACATTCAACTGAAATGATTTGAATGCAGAATTTCACACCTGACTCAAGGTCCTCCTGACTTCAGAGTCTGGAAAGTGGTCTAGATGTTGTCGGCAAGAGGTGTTTACAACGAAGGGACAGGCCACCGCTGGTTGGATATTCCCATTTAAAAATGTAATGAATCATAATCTCCGGTTTACTAAAGCACCACCCCACAAAACCAAAGTATCATTTTTACTTTCAAAATCACTGACCTCTCACGGGGGAGATGTTCCACAGTCAACAATGATCTGAGCCACTCCCATAATTATTATGTCCCCTTAAACTATAAATCAGGTTTTATAACATTAGAATTTGCTAAATGTAAGAATTTTGTATGTTAAGAATTTTGTAAAAACAAAGAATTTGCTAAAATACTATAATTTTCTTTAGTGAATACACTTAATTTATTCACTAAAATCTATGATACCAATTTGAAACTCGTTGTCGATGCAATTTCCCTAATTTCCGCAGGGAAAATACATTGTACACAGTGCCTCTTCAAGTGTACAGGGAAATATTTGCCCAATTAAGTTCAGTTGAAATGCATTGGATGATGCAGTACGTTCCTGTCACTGTCTCTCACTCCACAGGAGGACATTGGTTTCATGGCTCTTTTACATGCCTGTACATTGGACCAGAACGTTAATGGGTCTTTACTCCCTAATGGATCAGTTTACTTCCTGCTGGCCCAATGGGTTAGCCTGCACTGCCGGAGGGTTGTGGATTTGCACATTTTACTCTGTACTATACAATGCACTGTAAATAGTATAGTTATATAGTTTGGTATAGCTTTGTAAGAGGTTCTGGATTGAAGCTTGTGCTAAGTGACTCTCTTATCTCCCAACCAGGTCAAAGCCTCTAACCCAAACCCTACTGACATGGAAACATTAGCCATTGGTCTATTAAAAGAACAGCAGCACAACGACATCCTGCTCACTAAATAATTACTCTAATCAAACCTGGGCCAGAAATACTGGTTGTTAAGACTGAGAAGCGGCAGCCAAAGATGCATATTTGAATCTCAGAGACATACGAAGAAAAGGGGATGTTAAAAGAGAAGAAAGAATGCCAAATGCCTCCGGGCAGTTAAGGATGTCTTTCAATCCCAGGAAACTGTTAAATGAACTGAGACTCATTGCCAATAAAGCTTATTTTAATGAAGTTGACAGGAGGTGCGCTAAAGCGCTGTCACTTCCACACATATGGCACGGGTCAGACACCTCTAATCGTCACGGTTACATTTACAGGCCTTGTTGGAACGAGCCACTCTGGGTGATAAATCATTAATACAACCAGTTTGGGAAGGAAGGGGAAAATCAGAGACACACATCAATAATAGGTCAGGTATCCAGGGACCAGTTGGATCCTATCAGGAAGTACTGTACACGACTGGCTTTTCTAAGATGCCATTCAGAACGAGTGTGTTACACCTAAACAATTTCCCAGAAAGGAGCACTTCTTCCTTATACTGAGGCCATGTGTCATCGGGTTCCCACATGAGAACACAATCAGCTACGCGGCGTTTCTTGTTTGATTACGTTCAAAATAGGCCGGTTTAACGCCGTGGCTGGCCCGCTCCGGGAAGGACGGTGTTACGTCCATGAAACACATCTGAACGCATGCAAGCCACACATTCACGCAACGCGCCCACATGTCATGCAGACCTCGTCGTTTTCCCCGGGTGGACATCCTCCAGTTTCACACAGTGACTAAAAATAATGGAGTTATGTAGCAGGCCAGGGCCTGGCGATGGGGAAAGAAAGACATATTGGGAGCAGAAGTCATGGAAAACGGGAGGATCCTGTTTCAGGGCCACTGATAAGCAATAAACGGTCAGTGCAGTAAAACCTGCAGCCAAATTTAGCACCCAGAGACCCAGAGGGGAGCAGGCGGGAGCAGGCTGCCTGCAGAGACACTACCCACACCAGGACAAGGAACAGATAAATCCATTCCATACAGATGCCATACCTTAATGCCTGCATGACAGGACAAGTGATTTCCCTAGTCACATATCGGATTTGATTCCACCTACAAATTAATATGGACCATTTAGATTGTGATAAACTGCCTGATTTAATATTATAATAATAAATATATATACACATGTATTTTAATAAACATAATAAATTATTTCTTGGTTTATCATCCAAGCTCTGGAAACAACCATCCAAGATGTTTATTAATTACATCCACACAATTCTGAGCTGAGAAAGAGGCTCACATTAAGATGAGGCATCATGTAAAACAACAAAAGAGAACATTGTCCCAACGGTTCCACCTATGAACAAAGTGAGGAATTGAAAAAGCAGCGCCCATACTCGCTCACATTCACTCATATACTCACTCTAACCACTGACGCCTTGTCGTTCCTGACCTCTTGACCTACCTTGACCTTGCCGTTGGGCTGCAGTAGCTCGGTGACGGACACCTTGTCCTGCTGCAGTCGCCTCTTCACCAGCTTGGAGCAGCACACGTTGAGCGACCCCTGGACGTGGGACGCGTTGTACTCTGAGAAGGTCCGGCTGTCAATCACCAGCAGGCGCCCCGCCCCCCTCTGGATGAGCCCTGCCAGGCGCTTGACGTCCATGGCGCTCCGCCGGGTCGGCCCCTTCTCCCCCGCCATGACGTCCCGACGAGGGGTCGCAGCGAGGTCAGCGGGGCGGTCGAGAGGACGGATGGGGGAGGGTGGGAGCCGAGGAGGACGGGCGGATAAGCCGAGCGGAAGTGCTGACGGAAAGGGGGAGGTGGCTGAAAGGAGGTCAGTGGAGGAAAGCTGCCAATGCCTCTGGGTGAGGCCTGGTGACATCCATGGTGTCTGAGGAGAGAATGTGAGAAGAGACGGGGAGAAGGAGAGTCAGTAGAATCGCTTTATTTATGAACGGTTACTGGTCAAAATGTCAGGCTGTGGAAAGAGCCATCAGCATTTCCACACTGGCAAAACTAGAAGATTTCTCAACAGTAAAACAAGTGGCAACTAAGCTGCCTCCAACCTAATGGAGATGAAAACATAAAGGGAAATATCACTGGAAATTCAATAGAATTAATGGGGCATAGAAATACACCCACTAAATCCCCTGAAATCTATTTGGTTGGATGTAACTTGAAGGTTATTCAGCTATTCAAAACAAAACATGCTTGCACCTCCTTTTTCAGCAACGTAAAATGAGTGCATTCCTATCAAGATACCTAGGTGGGACAACAACAACACCAAATACTAGTAATAATAACCTTTTCATTAATTTCTGATGACTTTGAAGTTTACATTTAAAGAAAGTATTCAGAAAACAGCCCCAGCTTCAAATGAAAGTTTTTTTCCGTGACTGATTTGACACTAGTGGGGGATGAACTTATCGGGAGAAAAATGAACCAGGAATTACAGTTTCCCTTGGAAGAGTGAGGACATATCAAACATCAAGTTGAAAGAAAGTGAGATGGTTCTTTAAATTTGATGGAGTTTTTAAACAAACGGCAGGGTTAGGACAGAGATTTACAGTGTACTAAAAATATCCCCCTGAGAAGTCTGAGGCATTGACACCCCAGAAACGCAGAGGACCAAGCAGTCGACTGGCTTTTATGTTTCCATCATGCCGTTTTCTGTGTTTTTACATGCAGACTTTAACTCACCTCGCATATAAAAATAACCGAAGTACTAAACACGGATATAAAATGCTATTTTAAGACTTCACAAGGCCCCATGGATAATTCACTGGGCTTGATCTGTCCTGAGATCTGAGAAATCTATTATGAGAGATCACAACAATACAATAGACAGAGTATTTTTATACACAGACTAGCATGCTGGACTTAATCTGAATGTGTGTGTGTGTGTGTGTGTTTGTTGTGGCGGGTACACAGTCTCCTGTGTGACAGCTTGTGAAACAGAATACGGAGGGGCTGCAATACATTAAGCCAGGGGGGGATTCAAGAACAGGTCTGGGCACAGATGTGGGTGCGTGTGTCATAGAGACCCCTACATACCTCACCAACCATCTCTTTTAATTTACTGCATTAAATAACTTCCCTCCTTCCACCACCCCCAACGGTCAAACTGTCAGCTAACACACATGCACGCCGTTTCAGTCATTATTCTGTGATGGATTAACAATGTGTTGTATAAAACAACGGGACAGAACACGCGCACGCACGCACACGCCTCAGACACTTTCTGATAATCACTTCCTAGGGTAACAGGAAGGTTCAGTGCAGCCATGTTGTTTTATTTATCCTCTGCTACGCTGCGTCATCAAACATTCATGCCGCTTCTCCTCTCCCTTACCAGGGAGGTTTACAGTCCAGACGGAGGAGAAAGTGAGGCCGGTAGAACAAGCATCAGAGCGGTGGAGCAAGGGTTTCCCTCGAAAGAAACAGACAATACCACTCATCCAGGACTGGACCCAACACATAACAGACATTACCACTCATTCAAGACTGGACCCAATACATAAGAAACAGACATTACCACTCGTACAGAACTGGACCCAATACATAAGAAACAGACATTACCACTCGTACAGAACTGGACCCAATACATAAGAAACAGACATTACCACTCGTACAGAACTGGACCCAATACATAAGAAACAGACATTACCACTCGTACAAGACTGGACCCAATACATAAGAAACAGACATTACCACTCGTACAAGACTGGACCCAATACATAAGAAACAGACATTACCACTCGTACAAGACTGGACCCAATACATAAGAAACAGACATTACCACTCGTACAAGACTGGACCCAATACATAAGAAACAGACATTACCACTCGTACAAGACTGGACCCAATACATAAGAAACAGACATTACCACTATTACAGAACTGGACCCAATACATAAGAAACAGACATTACCACTCGTACAGAACTGGACCCAATACATAAGAAAGAATGTTGTGAAAGAATAAAAGAAAGAAAGCAAGGCTACAAGCGTGTAAGAAGTGGGAGAGGAAAACAGAGTATTTGTGAGAAAACAGGAAGGAATGTGTGAGAGCGGGGTGGGAGAGAAAGAAATAGTCTGCGTGATATAGACAGAGAAACAGGGGAAAACAAGAAACATTGTGTCCTGTTCAGCTGAGCGGTGGGGAATTGGTGGGCAACAGAGAGAAGGACAGAGTGCTCCGGTTAGCAGTCAGTCAGTCAGCAGTGGCCCTACTATGACATATCGCCCACGCACGTAAGGAGATGGGAAGGAGAGGTTGTTATTCTGCAAGGAGCTCGGCACAGCCTAGCAACACATCTAGCTCAAGGCTAGGGAGAAAGAGATCCATGGTGATGAAGCAGAGAGAACGAATGGAGATAGAAGAAAAGAGAGATGAGAGAGATATATTCAACAGAAACTAAAAGAGAAAGAAAATGACGACTTTCACTATGGGTCACAATAAGAGTATTTGGAAACTGTCAGTAGCACACAACATTCATAAGGGTAGCAAAGTCTCCCAGGATTTAGTCGTCAGTTCAATAAGAGTGCTATTTGCTTCCCTTATTTCTTTGACCAGCCATTCTCCAGCTTCGAACTGATAGAGGTGTCCATGTCTAGTGGCAGCTTGGCAATCTGCCCTCTGTTAGCACATCTTCAACGTGGAACAGTGCATCAATATATATCTCGTCCCCCACAAATGACGTGCCCCTGCCATGTGCCAAACTGGATCATTTTGCAAATGCTGGACCCAAATAAAGTTCCATCATTCACCCATATTTGGTCAAAATCGTGCCAGTGGTGTCTGACAGGCCGTGTGGGGAAACAAGAGTCAAATTACTGAGCATGTGTGCCAAAAGTCATCACTCTGAGTCAAACAGATTAACGTGCCAGTTACGGAGCCACCTTATCATTGATGCGAAAGTTCTTGCATACTTTGAGTCTTGACTGTATTAACAACATGCCTACCGCAGATAATAAAAATACAACCATTCTTAAATGATTGGTGCATTTATGTGCCAGACCACACCCTCTTAAAACGCATTTTGGTCAATAGCAGTCATTTCATTTTTAAGTACTAAAGTGAAAAAAATGTATTAAACGATCTTAGTCCATAGATGTAATACATCAAATCTTGTATACATGCTTAATTCAGGGTTAAAGTAGCATTTTAAGTTTTTAACACACAAAATAATTATTACGGCACACCTGTTAGGTTCTTTAGGAGAATGTGTTCCTTGTGAGGAGAGAGACCCATGTAGAACATTTCATGACTTTTGGCCAAAAAGGGGATGTGCATATTCTAGTGCCACAATCAGGCTAATGTGGCTTATTAGTGGAACTCCAATGTAACATTTGTGTGGAAAGGCACATCATCCAACCAAATTTCAAAATTCACCAGTGGTGTCTGAGGTGTGTTGTATGTACAGATAGAGATGACCAGCTGTCCTATAGCCCATTTCATCATGTTGGACAAATAGCCAACCTCTACAGAGGTATACCATTTATGCACCTGGGCATAACACAACAACACAGAAAGTAATATGAGCAGAAGACACTGAAGATATGTATTTGTTTTGTCTCTTTAAAGACAATTGCCTGTCATTTGCGTTCCATATCTTAAAATTACAGGCCACACAAGGACCTGCAACTCGGATGCATGTAAAGCCAACAACGCACAGTAGTTAAAAATATCCCCCCAAAAATCAAAAACACCATGTCAAGTATAGGCAGATATGGCTTCCTCACCTGAACTAGCAGCTACTGTAGCCTCATTGCACCAAGGACATAGGCATCCCTATGTCATCCTTGTGATGCCTTATGACACTGCCACAGGAAGTCTGCAATAGTCGAGCAGCTTTAGGCGGGCAGGGTAACAGACTGAGGCAGAATCCTCTTCTGTTCTGCTGCTGTAAACAACTCACACTGACGCTGCATGTGTATAATGGCGCCGGAGCTCGCTCGCTCACCCCCCCCCCCACCTCTCCCGTCCCATCCTCTTTCCCCCTCCCTCACTCTCTCTCGCCCCTGCCTCGCTCGTTCGCTCCCGTGATGGTGACATGGACGGGGCGTGCACGGATGTTAAGGTCACATCTGGAGCAGTGAGGAGAGCAGAGGTAGCAGTGTTGCATCACAGCTCACCTCTCATTCGCTTATGACTGTCTAGACTGAGAGGGAGGGAGGGAGGGAGGGAGGGCGGGCGCCTGGGAGGTAAGGATGGGGAGTAACCCGTTCCCATTATCAGCATCCCGGTCCATCCGATATTGCGGTTGTTTCTCCTCATTGGTCCTGACAACCTCATACACTCTCCAGCACAAATGTTCTACCCCATCGTGCATTTAGAAACAATATGATATTCGGTTTTGACTCCAAGATTTAGGATACACATTTTTAAAAGCAAATCAAAATATTCAACCTGCCCCCCCCCCCCCCCTCTGAGCTACAGGGGAGAAGAGGTGAGGAACCGAAGATTGAAACAGGCGGGACTGGTGTGAGTAGATTCCCACGTTGCCATGGAGACAGCCCATATTGGGAGACCAGGGGAGCGAGGAGAGGGAAGTGCGGTGTGGAGTAGGGTAGCTTTGACACCACTGACCAATTCCTACAGCACTGAAACAGGTTCATACACTTACCAAGAGTGGAACAAATCATTAACAGCACAACATGAAATAACTCTATACATTATATGTTAAGGAAACATCTTGGTGTTGGCCTTTATCTTCCTATCAGTAAGGACTGAGGCTGGGCAAAGGGGTAATCATATTTTTACTTTTAATTATTTTTTTTTTACACAGAACACATTGTGTTCTGCCATTATGGCATTGTGTCTGGTGATTTTCAACCAAAACACCAGGCCCTAAAAGTGACATAACCAAATGGAGCAAAAGCGAACACAAAGGGAACTACTTGAAAATAATGAGCTGACATCATCTAGGTTAACCATACACTCCCAATAACATCACCCACAGATCTTAAATAGAATGGAAATCAATGAAGGACAACAACCACTTCATCCCATTCCATCTTCAGAACAGCATTATCTTTGACAGATAATTGCTGGACAAAAGATGATAATCTGCTGATATGCAATAAATATGCAAACCCCTCAATCCAGATTCACCTAAAGGACAAATCTACCAAAACGTGGGTGCATCTCAACTCATTTCGGTCTTCTGCATATTGTCCTGGAAAACTATTGATATGGAGATCAGTGTTGAAAGTTGAGGAGGACAGGGAGCCAGTGTGAAGTACTGTGACATAGTTCACACCGGGCTCAACTTTGAAGACTAGTGCTTCCAGCTGTGATAATCGGTTCCACATGAACACCAGTGTTAGGTAACATCTGCAAATACTGTTTCCACACATTCATAACGTCAAAGTGTAAGTGAGATTAAGCCCAGGCACGACGAAGAAGCTTCATTAAACGAAAATGCCAGGGGGGGGATTTCTTTCTTGAATAGATTCATTACATTAAAAATTACATTTGTGGTACACCTACAATCTCAAGCTATAAGCTCACATTTCCTCAACCCAAACAGACTCTATTCTGACCATTGTGTGTGTGTGTGTGTGTGTGCGTACTAATCTACCATCCACCCCCATTCATGGGTCATCCCGGGTTACCCATACTGCCAGGATAAATCCAGGATACCCAGTGACAGACACACACTAACCCTATCTAAATCTCCAGCTGTTTTTACAGTCTCTTCTCAGGACCGCCACCCCACCTAATAGGCAGAAGAGGCAACCAGATTGTTTTCATCTGTCCACTTACTATTGACACCAAATAGTAGCAGAGCCACTGTGAAAACAAGGCCGATATGTTCTAGATATGTTCCTATATCTGGTTCAACACATGCTGCCAACAACTCATACTACATCTACTTAACATTAACATGATACAACAACACATAAATAGTATTCACTATTCACATTAGGATCCTGACGTGTCCCTGCATAGAACTGTTTTGAGTGGGAATATACAATATTATCTATCAGGTAATTTGGGCTATCCCTTGGCGATGACGGCGCAGTAGGTAGACTAGATGACCTTATTATTAATGGATCTACGTTTTATAGATATCTAGGCGATTGTCTGCATACATTTGAATCGTTAAACACAATCACAAAACGACAACTGAAGTATCGTATGAGGTGTTAAGACCTTACGTTATTACTGATAATTGGTTATTGAGAGTTACATAGCAAGTAGGCCAATAATCAAACATGTTAAGTCACGTCGAACTGTTTGTCTTTTTGAATACAATGAAAGCCACGGGTTGTTCTGGCCTATAGTGACAATCTCCTCAGCCCAATTTAAATTGAGATGGAGGCTAGAATAAAAACCGAGCCGTAACACAACGCACCACAACAAACCCAATGGAGAATAAATGTACTAAACGTAGAACAGATATGATTGCTAGAAAATTTATAGTTTTTACCTTGGAATTTGTTTAAATTGTTTGATAATGACAATACCATTTTACAGTCATTGGAGAAATTATACAGTGCGGTGAGATAGATTTACTGTTCTGTTGTGACGTGTGGATATCTGCATGCGAAATGACCACCATAAATCGTCCACATGATTAACGATACAAAAAGAAAAACAGAAACGTAACTGCATTCCACCTACCGTACAATGAAAAGAGAACATGCGAAGAGACGCTGTATTTGTGAATTTTTTTTAGAAATAAGACAAGGTTTAAATAGTTCCCATAATACGGGGCTGCGCACTGACAGACTAGCGGTAGTGGGACTAACCATGCCGCGCGCTACTGTGGCTAGCCAAGTAGCAACCTCCTGCTAACGTAATCGGCTAGGGGAGGAATTATTTGACAGGTAGCTGAATGATCACACACCGCACTCGGGGGTGGGGTGGGGGGGGACTAACACAGACACTCACCTCTGTCTCCCGCTGGATGATTAGCTAACCTTCATGCGTAAAGGAGCAGTGTGCCATGCCTGCTCGCTTCAAAGCGCTTTAACTTTGTTTACTTGTCAGGGTAATGGAACACTGCGACTGCTGAGTCGCTGCTGTCACAGAGCGCAAAGTTGACAACGCTAGAATATAGAAGCGGAACATTAGCTAAAACACTATTAATAATTGTCTTTCGCTTGCATATGGGGCATGCAGTGTGGCCACATTTGCAGATAAGCAATATGCTTTTACTAGGCATTATCGCAGAAAATAAAAGGTGCACTTTAGCACTAAAATGAACTAAGGATGAGGTCATGGTTCAGAAGGGAAAGGGAGAAAAAAATGTATGTTGACGTCACCTTCAGCCAATCGGAGCCTGTGGCTCAAGGGTTAGTTGACGTCAGCCTTCTGAGCCGTGGATTAAAGAGACACTGGTTTAAAGGAGAAGCGCAGGATTATTCAATGTTGTCGCGTGCACTGCAAAGGGCTGTCACGAGCTGAACCACCGCTGGAACAGAGGGGTGATGACATGCACGGTTGCTGAGAGGTTTATTCCCAAAACGATACATAACCTTTGTGCAACATGCACTTCATACGATCTGAATAGATTAGATTGGTATAAACGATATGTTGAAACCTAAAAGGGCAAGATGGAACTATTACTATATTACAAACACTTGTCAGATCTCAACTCCGATCTCCACAAGTTCGTATGATGTCGGGTTAACGGGTGAATTTGGCATTTGTGGCAGAAAGGCTATTTGTGCCTCCAAGATGTCTCATCTGTTTATCCATGCAAATAAAGCATGCGTTCCAACATGTGCAGTGAGGCCATCTCCTTGTCTCCAAATAGTAACTTCAGGTATAATTAAATGACTGATCCCTCCTGATGACCGGGTTGGAGTTGTGATCCCATACCATACGACTACATTAAAATGGTGGTTGCCTTCAATGGTGATGTCATGCTCGGATTAGTTGCCTCCCATTTAAATCCTCTAACCATCACTACGGGTCACCCGTGATTCTGTAGTGAAGATCTAAGAGGATTTGTTTGGTATAAGTAATGCAGTGACTCTTACACATAGCCTACCCTAGGGCAAGGTGGACCCTGGCAGGTTGCTTACACCTGTCAAACCTTCTTAGATCTCCACATGTGCATGAGGTGTCTGGTTTAGGGGTCCATTTGGGATAATGTTTAGGATATGTCTGGATAAAGTCTCTGTGATGTCTCTGCATGGCTAGAAAAACACTGAGTGAATGAAATATAAAATCTCTGACCACCATTTTGAATGCAAATATTGGATTTTTTTCCCGTTAACTTTGTAGCTAGTAAAATAAACACACGTTTTATGAGAGTCAGTAGGGCACAATTGGATATAGACTATTGCTAGAGAGTCAAGACATGGACTAACTTTAATAAAATATGAAGGAAAATAAATGAAAGAACCAATCACACTATTATAGACCTCCGCACAAAATACAATAGCAACGTCAGCATAAAATGAAAAAGCAATAGATCCATATTAATACCTATAAATGCTAATAATACAATTTTAGTGCCAATGTTCACTGTCACAGCTTGGTCTTTTGTTCTTCAAATAAGATTGGGCAGTTTTAAGAATAGTACAGCACTGCATATTACGTTGTATAGTGTGCCATCTAGTGGTTGTAGTTTTGTACTGACTATCGCTACAGCAGGTACTCCAGGCTCAGACTGCGGAGTATTAAACCATGATGCAGTACAACAAGTTTGATTCAGACTATTAAGAGTGCTGACAAATGAATTACAACACACATTCATGAAAATCTACTTTTATTTGGATGCAAAATCTCACTTAAACTTAAAGCAATACAATTGTAGCAGAGCAAGAGATTAGGCTGTTCGCCGGTTAGTTGGAGTAGGTCTGATAGTTTCCCATAGGGCAAAACTGGTGGAAAAGACACATTTTCAACCGATTTTCAACCAAAAGACAAGTCTTTTTAATGTCTTTTCAACCAACTTTCCATCATCTTCTATGATCGCCAGAATTAGACCCAGTCAGCACAGAAAACAATCACTCAAAATAAAGCTGTTGGGTCAATCTCAATGAACATTATCAGAAAAGGATCTCATAGTTTCATTTTTAAGTTTCTCAAACGTTTTAGTTGACCAACATCAGCATTTTTCCCATCTAAATGAATTACGCTCATTTTAAACTGTGTCTTTCCCCCTTAAACCACAAGGTATAGATTGTCTCCTGGTGATGTTCGCTGTAATAGACCAAGTTATTCAATCAAGATGAAAGTTGTTAGATTTCTTACATACAACTCTGTATCACTGTTTAGCTGCCATACATATAGCTCATATTTCGTGTGTTGTTTTAATGCAGGTCTGGCACCAACGCAATCAGTTAGACATTAAGGGCAACCACACTGTAGGCAAAATGATGATACAGTCTGGAAACATTTAAAATAACCATTTTTTAAACCTCTGGTTTTGGGCAGGATTTGTAATACGTTATTTATATATGTGTATCATTTATTAGTAGACTATTCATCATACGTCAATTAGCCATGAAATTCCAAGTTTAAAGTGAGTGGTGTTGATGACATGGGGCACATAACGATATAGTAAACATTTCAGGGAACAGTTTTGGCTTAAAAGCGCAATTTTTACAACCAGTGGCCAAAACCCCTAGTATACCTCTTTAAGTATTTACGGTGTTAACTACATTTAAACCGTGGCTGCAAGCTGTTCCTCACAGGAACAGTGGCACCGGCCGGTACAAAGAGTGAATCGACTGTGTGGTATTCCTATATATTTGATTGAATTGGAACCACAGATGGGGAACGTGTAGACTGTGTGAAAACTGGGTCTGAGGTGAAAGTCGTAAAGAAAATAAGGTGATATCGTTAGACATGTAAAGCAAAGCATAAGCAAAGCCTAGAGGCATCAAAGTAATTCTGTAGAAGAAAAACATATTCAACAATTCAGTAAGGTAACTTAGGTAGCTGTCACTCTTTTGTTGTTGTTCGTCAAATCTTGCGATATCAACTAACGGTTTGACCACTGTATGAGCTACATTCCTTTGTGGTGGAAATGGAAATATACACAAGGCATCTACTCGAAAGGATTGTATCAAAATGTTCTAAAAATATCTCTGGTTGGTTTCACAAAAGCAAACAGTATCAAAAGCATTGACAGAGAGCAAGCAAGATAATAGGAGAAACCTTTACGACGCAAAGCTGGACGACCAATTACTTCGCTTTGATTGCGGACTTAGTAAAGTCCCGTACAGCACATGCAAAACCATTTAAATCAACACAGTCAAAACACAATACACAAAAGAACATTAACAACTGAACTTCACAGAAAACCCTAGTTGGTTTATTGTGCTTCATACGGATTAGGCTTGCCCTACTATACAACAATCATGGGCTGCTAACATCACGCATGTGTTCAGGCTACTGTCGATAGGAGAGTCGTCATTGGTTCAACGCCACGGAGAGGGAGGCGGATTGCCTAGCATTCACCTGCATCGTTTTATCAGAGGCATTTATCAGAAGGAAACCATCAAATAGGGTTGAGATTTTGTTTCTAAATTACATTTGTGCACTTTCATGTTTTACATCTAGACTGGTGTCAGATTTGTATGTGTTTGTTCGCGGACACCATTGTCAAAGCGTGACAAGTATATGACAAGCTGGCAAACAAGCAGAAACAGACCGACCCACAGGCTAGTAGCATATTCTCCCTCCAACAAGTCGCAGGTGCTTTTCTTACTAGTAAACCTGCGCCTATGTCTCTTCTACTATCTCTGGATATGTGTGTGACGTCATTACCCATTAGACCTAGGAGTAGAGACGCACCCACCCTCAGTGTCATCGGTCAAATTGACAACTCTGCTTGGAAGTCGATGAGGCTATGATGTATTTCAGACAGTGAACACTATGGAGGTCATTATTATGACCAACGGACTGCACATACTTTAAGCATGGAAATACTGTTGAGACTGCACACAATGTCTAGTCACCTAATGGTTACATTCCTCTATGGTTCCATTGAGTTCTATGGTACATGCCTTGGTCAATGGTAACGAACGCGTAGCACCATGCAACCTGAAGACGAGGTGGCTCCTGAAAACATCAGGAGTTCGAAAGGCCTGCATTACAGTTTATTTTTTTACATAAAAACAAGACGTTTGAAAATTAGTTTTTTTTACGTATTTGCTGATAGGACGGGAAAAGCTAGCTGGTGGTTTACATTTCTTTTAGAGCATCATTTGCGAAAGCATATAAGTATAGCTTTGTATTAATTTATAACAGTATTTAACTTAAAGGCCCAGTGCTGTCAAAAACATGATTTTTTTTGCAAATATTTCTACATTGTGAGGTTGGAATAATACTGCGAAATTGTGTAAATTCCGTTAATTATGTTTAATGAGAGCGTTTGAAAAGATGTCAGTCTGTTTGGGATGGGTGTGGCAGCGTCACCAGGCGGTAGAACGTGAACAGACCCATGTCGGATGTACTGCTGCGTCATGGGTTAAAACACGCCCGTTGTTCTTTCAGCAAAAACTTTCCTCTATCTTTCCCCACGGTCATTAAAGAGATTAGACAAAATATATTTTTAGAAAGAAACTTCACTGCCAGTAGTTCTTAGATACTCCAATTAGGCCCCAGTTTGTTGTAGAAAAAGTATTACTGGAGAAATAGATTGTTGCTTAGGAAGCAATTTTGGTTTCTCCTTTGACCCTTTAGTTATAGTATACTACTTATTTGTTAGCCAGAAATAATTCACTTCTAAGATAAAATCTATAAATCTTACATGAATAAACCGCTGCATTGGACCTTTAAAAATAATTTCTGGCAGGATTAAGATAATGTAATATTGGGATTCTGGTATGTGGGCCTCTGAAATGGAAGCCGTTTGGCTGACAGTGTGTTGTTGTCTATGCAGTGTTTGTGGTTGTGTTAAAGGGTGATGTTAAGATGGAGGTATGGTTGGTACAGAGTTGGGTGTCTTTACTCCTCCGATTGGCGGGATAGCTGCTTCTCGTACAGACTGAGGACGTGGTGAACAAACTGGTACTGCTCAGCTGTCTGGATCATCCCGCCTCTGGAGCACAATGCACACACACAGACGGGGTCAATCAGGAGAAAAAGACAGACAGGTGTCAAAAGTGAGAGACCAAAATGGAGGCTTGATTAGTCTAGGGAATTTCTGAGTCCTTGAACAGATTCCCCAATCCCCACCAAGAACTTTTCAGTTTTTACAGTTTCAAAAATAAAATACTCTTGAAGCATTGGAACAATATTAGTTAATTGGCTCAGAGAGTTTAGTATTTTCTTTGACAAAATCTAACCAAATTAAATGGGATTTAGGTAATAGGATCTAAGTCTCCTATTGGGAGAATGCTGCACTGTAATATGTAACATGCAGGTTAAGCTTTCAGTACGCTTATTATCTTGCATGTAATGTAGTATTGGGCTTGGAGTTATTTTAGATATGATTTCAGAAGTTTTTGCAAAATAGACAGGGACTCTGTTGTCTTTCTATATTTTTAAGGAAAAGCTAGATTCAACACTGAGGAACAAGGATAGAGAACATTTTTGTTTGGGAGCCAGACACCATGGAGTTGTCAGCCATGGTGGACGAGTCTAGGAGTTCATGTCTGACTGGGAGTCAGGTCTGAATTGGGGGGAGTGGTCTTGGGGAGGCTTTCTGTTTAAGTTACATTTTCTTTTGTCTCTTTAACTTTTTATTTTTT
This sequence comes from Esox lucius, assembly GCF_011004845.1. Lineage (NCBI taxonomy): Eukaryota > Metazoa > Chordata > Actinopteri > Esociformes > Esocidae > Esox > Esox lucius. The sequence goes on along the minus strand of NC_047587.1, from coordinate 35,245,666 downwards.
CCATTTCAATTGTTTCTAAAAAAAAAGAAAAAACAGTATCTTATCTTTTATTTCATAAAAATAACTGCACTGTCCATTCGTATACATTGCTGTTCAATTCAGATATTTGAAAATAAAGCCGATGGTTGACCCACCTGTCAAGGCGGAGCTGACAGGTAGTCTTCAGGATATCGACCACACCCTCACTCCTCAGTTGTCTACACAGGATGGAAGTGGCAATGAAACAGCCAGTCCGACCTATACCAGCGCTGCAGGGAGTGAGAGGAAGAGATGCCCGAGTGTATTAGACCTGTTAATCAGGTTAATGTTTCTGAAGTGACCTGAATGAATCATTCTCGAATCGCTGAACTAGCTCACCTGAATCAAATAGTTGAGGGTTGAATAATTACTTGATAAGCTGATTGGGTAGAGTTAGCTTTGAAATGGTTTAGATATGTTAAACATCCTCTCCATAGATGTTTGATTGTTTCCAACTTTACCTGCAGTGGACGATTACAGGGCCACTGGTGGGCGAAGCCTCTTCTCTGGCCTGCTCCACTTTCTGTACCAGCTCCAGAAGGGGCGGGGCTTTGTCAGGGGTCTTCTGGTCAGGCCAAGAGGTGTACCAGTACTGCCTGAGGCTGCGTTCTTCTCCCTCACACTGACACATGCACATACCCACACAAACACACACATGTCCTATATGTTCATCCCGATTGCACTGCTTAGCGGATGAGTCTGATTTGTAAGGGTCACCATAACAACCTGAACTTCATTGTGTCATATTAGTTTCATGTATCATTTCAGTGTGTAGCTGTGTGGACGCAAGTGTCCATCTGAGAGGTCAGTCTCACCTTCAGCGTGAAACACCTCAGGCTGTAGTCGTCCTCCTGGGTTACCGTGACGACGGTGATCTGGATGCCCTCGTGTGTCACAGAGTCTTCAGGCCAGTACTCAGCACATTTCTGAAGTGGCCAGCGTTGTCATTAGACATTCACTACCAGACCACTCTCTCTCTCTCTCTCTCTCTCTCTCTCTCTCTCTCTCTCTCTCTCTCTCTCTCTGTCTCCCTCTCCCACACTCTGCCTCTCTCCCTCCTCACCTCATTCTTCTCCTCTAGGTTGGTGATCATGACAATAATGGGACAGCGTTCCTGCCAGACCATCCTCCAGAAGTCCCCGACCGTGTTCACCGTGGGACCCTGGGTGGCGATGTACGACCGCTCCTCGCCCCCGTAGCCCTGAGGACGGTAACGGTAGTTCAACCGAGAGCCCGGGAAGTTCTGACAGGGACACGTGCACTGGGCCGGACCCACTCTTTTGGCCCCTAAGCGAGACAGAAGCGCTGGGGTCCCCACAGCCACGGGCCCTGTTGCCTATTGACGGGGCCAGCACTGCTCGTACGGGGACTTCTCGTAGCGGTGGCGCTGGAACAGTTGGACTAAAACGGACTTACCTGCAGGTAGTTAGCGTTGATATAGGTACTGAGGAAGTCATCTTCATCCGCCGTCTGGAGGACCACTCGGCTGTGTCTGTCTGGGAAACCGAGTGTCACATCATAAGCTCCTATTGGTGTGTGGATTTCGCGGCTCCCTGTCTAACACAACTTCAAAATGGCTGCCGTCTGCAGTGTCTCCACTCACTGGGTAAGATAGTCTTGTAGCGGTTTTTCCTCACAAGGCCCGGATAGTTGTATTCCTTTGGGTCCACAAAGTTCATGGGAGTTTCCTGTCAGTGGCAACAGAACAATGGACATAGCTTAGTAATGCATGGTTGTGCTGATAGGAAACGATGAATTATGTGTGTGTATAGTAGACACACAGTTTTTAGTAACAGGGTGTACCGCTAACTCATAAGGTGGTGTGCGATTGTTTGGACCTTTCTTGGTCTGAGAGACTATTTGTGTGTGTGTGAGCAAGAGATGGTGCATCTCATTCTAAATGTATACTGCATCTTCTAAAGAGCTGGCTATGCTAATGTGTTTCATTGTGTCCACATTTCGCCCACAAACTGTCTCTCATTGCCTTAGAGCGTGTGGGTTCGTGTGTGTCTGCGTGTGTGTGTTTCTATTACTCACATAAAACTCAGCTTGTAGGGCCTGGTGGTCCATAGCCCGTGTGTGAAGCTGGGCCGGGGTGAGGCAGTTGGTTCCCTCCCTTAGGTACTCTTTAGCGGTGTGGTCTCGGGGCGAGAGCTGGGCCCCGTAACCATATGGCTCCGTACAGCCAGGAGAACACATGTCCAGGGTCAGGGACACATTGGAGCCCCTCCTGACACACACACACATACACACATTGAGTGAGGTGTACCTTTTACTACTGGGTTGTGTGGTCGTCCAACCTAACTAGGTTTTAAGTTGCCCCGGGTTAAATGTCTGCTGAACGATTAAACGTAAGAACCTGTTGTTGTTGCGCATGGGGCTAACAGCAGCCGAGGAACACGTGCCAGGGTTGAGGTGAATAAGAGTTGAAGGGGGAAAAATGTTTTCTTTCAAACGTTTTAAAATGTGAGCTTTTTTCCCCCAATTCAACTGACTTCCTGAATTGACTGTGTGTCATTTGGCTCGACCCTTAACCCAATGGCCACCCCAGACCTCCCTGCAGATGCAAACTGTCCAGCTCCGTCCTCCCACAGACCTCCCTGCAGATGCAAACTGTCCAGCTCCGTCCTCCCACAGACCTCCCTGCAGATGCAAACTGTCCAGCTCCGTCCTCCCACTGACCTCCCTGCAGATGCAAACTGTCCAGCTCCGTCCTCCCACTGACCTCCCTGCAGATGCAAACTGTCCAGCTCTGTCCTCCCACTGACCTCCCTGCAGATGCAAACTGTCCAGCTCCGTCCTCCCACAGACCTCCCTGCAGATGCAAACTGTCCAGCTCCGTCCTCCCACTGACCTCCCTGCAGATGCAAACTGTCCAGCTCCGTCCTCCCACTGACCTCCCTGCAGATGCAAACTGTCCAGCTCCGTCCTCCCACTGACCTCCCTGCAGATGCAAACTGTCCAGCTCCGTCCTCCCACTGACCTCCCTGCAGATGCAAACTGTCCAGCTCTGTCCTCCCACTGACCTCTCCTGCAGGCCCACAGGTGTGACGGAAAGGGTGGTGCTGTCCCCTTCTGTCCGGGTCTCCAGGCCCAGGTCCAGGACGGGTGTTTGGGGTTCCACCTCCAGGTCCATCAGGTCCTCCTGGGCGTCCGTCCACTCTGACAGCGTGAAGGAAGGCTGGCGACTCACCGACTGACGTCTGTCCCCGTGGTCGGTCACTGCTGCCGAGGACCGCCACGCCTCCCAGCGGCCCAGTTCACACGCAATACGGACGATCTGGAGACACAGCATGGAAGAAGTACCCTTTCATAACACGCGGCATGCCAGCCCAAGGTTACTGTAGACCTCACAAGCTGAATAAGGGGACATGAGACAAGCGCTTGAAAAGCAGAGGGCATCTTTTTCAAGTGCTGCCCTCTTCTGCCCACTACGAGAACTGATACCCACCTGTGGGGGAGAAATGACAGGCAGAACAACCTGTCACGCCCAACTCTTTACTGTCCCGTACTGGAAGATAATCACTTATTGATAGTAAACTCAGAGTTGTTAAACTTAGTGATGCAAAACTTAGAGACACAAAAGTCAGACATGCAAAATTCAGAGATGTAAACATTTTAAGAATAGTTTATGTTAGCTATGCAGTTCAGCTTCTGTCGCCGCCACGTAAACTGCCGAGCTTGAAAATATTTGGCTTCAACTGTTTCCTTCAGCGGGCAGCGTTTTTCACGGTGTGCAGGAGAGGGACCTACCATGAAGACAACGATGGCCACGCCGATGCCTACGGTGGCCTGGAGGACCCAGTAGTTGTTGGTCTTCTCCACTTCCGCCACGACACGGAGGGACTGTACACACACACGCGCGCGCGCACACACACGTGGGACATACATCCTGCTAGCTTTTCATTGAATTTAACCATTAACTTAATGAGAATAATATATTTCGAAGAAGAGCCGGACAAAGACAGCAGAACGTCATGTGTCAGACGAACAGGATGTCACATTGACTCAATAAGCAGCAAGTCTGTATGTAACAAACAGTATAAAGACATGGGCTCTGGTCTGGGTCCATTTAAATGTAATCACAGCGGAGTAAAATACGCCCTGAGTCTCTATCAAACCTCTCTCAGGCTTTAATACAGTGTTAGTGATACTCACGTCCACTCCAAACACAGGGTTGAAAGACAGATGGACGCCCAGGTAAGTGTCTAAGAGCTGCAAGGCTTTGTAGAAGGCAGAGAAAAGCCCGTTACCGTCCACCATGAAAAAGACCCAATAACCCTGAGGGACGAGAGGAGAGAAGGAGCCGGGAGGAAAGGAGAGGATGAGACGGGAGGAGAGGATGAGACAGGAGGAAAGGATGAGATGGGAGGAGAGGATGAGACAGGAGGAAAGGATGAGACGGGAGGAAAGGAGAGGATGAGACGGGAGGAGAGGATGAGATGGGAGGAGAGGATGAGACAGGAGGAAAGGATGAGACGGTAGGAGAGGATGAGACGAGAGGAAAGGAGAGGATGAGACGGGAGGAGAGGATGAGACAGGAGGAAAGGAGAGGATGAGATGGGAGGAGAGGATGAGACAGGAGGAAAGGAGAGGATGAGATGGGAGGAGAGGATGAGACAGGAAGAAAGGATGAAACGGGAAGAGAGGATGAGACAGGAGGAAAGGTGAGGATGAGACGGTAGGAGAGGATGAGACAGGAGGAAAGGATGAGACGGGAGGAGAGGATGAGACAGGAGGAAAGGATGAGACGGGAGGGGAGGATGAGACAGGAGGAAAGGTGAGGATGAGATGGGAGGAGAGGATGAGACGGGAGGAGAGGACGAGACAGGAGGAATGGTGAGGATGAGACAGGAGGAGAGGATGAGACGGGAGGAGAGGATGAGACAGGAGGAGAGGATGAGACGGGAGGAGAGGATGAGACGGGAGGAGAGGATGAGACGGGAGGAGACAGGGCAAGGGAAGTGAAGCAAAGAGAGGAGAGGATGAGTGTAAGAGGAAGAGGAGAGAAAAGAAAGAGGTCTTAATAACATCAAAAAGATGTGAAGTGACTAACTTCAGTCTGATGTCATAACAGCATTCACAATGATTATGTAAATCTTCCACCTGTCCTTTCTCCCCAGAATGAATAAATCATCAACGGACGTTACCCTAGAAATAGGCCTGAATATTTTCTTGTTCGTTACCTTTTCAAATGAGACAGGGCAAGTTGCCATAAATGGTGTGACAAGAACAGAAAAACAAAGGCGACAGCATTTTGAATGTACTTTTCCTTTGTTTCTGACCGACATTCGCAGAAGACCGAGATGCGCCAATCACAGGCACGTCTCGCCCATCTGTTCCGTTCCTCATTGCGCCGCTCACTCAACTATGAAGTATTTGGACATACACGCCTCATCCGGCCCATAACCCGACCCACCGCAAGGAGTTGCTACAGCCGGACGAGGCGGACCAACGCGACAGACTACCTGTTCTCACCCCAGACGGCTGCCATGGCACCGCAGCGTGCTGTCAGAAGCCCTTAATCAGACTTCTCGGTTTAATGACGGCCGTACTGTGAGGCAGTGCCTTAGACACCTGCGTGGCTCGGGGGCCTCTTTCTAACCCTCTCCTGTGGTTCCTTGTATACTCATATTTATAAATAGGACACGTCCAGCCACGTCCCTGGTTCGGGTTGTCTATAATGTCAGAGCCAAGAGCCCCGTCGGCTGACCCACCGTGATTTGGGAGAGGGTGCAGAACACGGCACACCAGTGAATCCCCATGACCGCGGCGTAAAGCCTGTCCCTCCACAGGTCCCCCGCGTCTCCCACGACTCTCCGGGGCCCCGCGGGCCCGTCGCCGTCGCCCGGGATGGAGCTCGCTGGGGCGGCGTTCCCTGCCCGAGAGAGGTTGTTGCCCATCCTCGGGGGGTCGTCCAGCCACGTGGGCTCCTCGTCCGGCTTCAGGAACACGGAGTCCTCCGTGTGGGAACGGTTGGAGCTGCTGAGTCGTCTGGTCATGACGCCCCTGAGACGGACCGCCGAGGGGATGGGAAACAACACGTAGGATCAACCACACTCTGGCGGGAGGCACTGGGCTTGGATGCAAATCAGCTGTCAGGTGATGCTACATCTATGATGAACCTGTGTGTGTGTGTGTGTGTGTGTGTGTGGAGGGGGGTGTTGTTGGGCCTATTCAGGTGCATCGCATGGAGTGGCCCTCATCTCCGGATGCTCTTCTCTCACTGAGATCAGGATCTTGTGTGTGTGTGTGTGTGTGTTTGTGCTTGCGTGTGGGCTCTGTTATAGGGGGAGGGATGAGTCAGGGGGAAAGAGTTTACGGCTCTGTCCATCTCCATGGCAACAGAGTGCCTCTCATCCCTGCCCGTAATCATCCGCCGACATCACACATGGGCACACGCCCGCATGTACCTACGAGTGTGCGCGCACACACACACACACACACACACACATGCGCACACACAATGAACTATACACACACACATACAAAGACAGAGCTCTTAGTTTCTATTAATCTCACTCTTCTGTCTTTCCCTATTAATAAAGGTGATGCCTTCATTTGCCTGATTTCTGACAAACATGTGAGTACCAGAATTTCTATCAAAGTGAGGACCTTGTTTGAGTTTTACATTATTTAAGTGAAGACCTTTTGGCTGGTCCTCACATTGGTAATATTGTTTTTTAGGCTTGGGGTTCAGTTTACATTTAGAGTTAGAATTAGGCTTAGGGTTAAGCATTTGGTTAAGGATGCTAAATTTCCGATCCTCACTCTGAACGCAATTCTGTTGTTTGTGTGCTTGTGTCCGTGTGTGTGTTTATGTCTGTGCTTGTGTGTTTGTATGTATGCCTGTGCTTGTATGTTTGTATGTGTGTGTATGGCTGTGCTTGTATGTGTGTGTGTATGTCTGTGCTTGTATGTTTGTATGTGTGTGTGTGTGTGTGTCTGTGCTTGTATGTTTGTATGTGTGTGTGTGTGTGTGTCTGTGCTTGTATGTTTGTATGTGTGTGTGTGTATGTCTGTGCTTGTATGTTTGTATGTGTGTGTGTGTGTGTCTGTGCTTGTATGTTTGTATGTGTGTGTGTGTATGTCTGTGCTTGTATGTTTGTATGTGTGTGTGTGTGTGTGTCTGTGCTTGTATGTTTGTATGTGTGTGTGTGTGTGTGTGTCTGTGCTTGTATGTGTGTGTGTATGTCTGTGCTTGTATGTTTGTATGTGTGTGTGTGTGTGTCTGTGCTTGTATGTTTGTATGTGTGTGTGTGTGTGTCTGTGCTTGTATGTTTGTATGTGTGTGTGTGTGTGTGTCTGTGCTTGTATGTTTGTATGTGTGTGTGTGTGTGTGTGTGTGTGTGTCTGTGCTTGTATGTTTGTATGTGTGTGTGTGTGTGTGTGTCTGTGCTTGTATGTTTGTATGTGTGTGTGTGTGTGTGTGTGTGTGTCTGTGCTTGTATGTTTGTATGTGTGTGTGTGTGTCTGTGCTTGTATGTTTGTATGTGTGTGTGTGTGTGTCTGTGCTTGTATGTTTGTATGTGTGTGTGTGTGTGTGTGTCTGTGCTTGTATGTTTGTATGTGTGTGTGTGTGTCTGTGCTTGTATGTTTGTATGTGTGTGTGTGTGTCTGTGCTTGTATGTTTGTATGTATGTGTGTGTGTGTGTGTCTGTGCTTGTATGTTTGTATGTATGTGTGTGTGTGTCTGTGCTTGTATGTTTGTATGTGTGTGTGTGTATGTCTGTGCTTGTATGTTTGTATGTGTGTGTGTGTGTGTGTCTGTGCTTGTATGTTTGTATGTGTGTGTGTGTGTGTGTGTCTGTGCTTGTATGTGTGTGTGTATGTCTGTGCTTGTATGTTTGTATGTGTGTGTGTGTGTGTCTGTGCTTGTATGTTTGTATGTGTGTGTGTGTGTGTCTGTGCTTGTATGTTTGTATGTGTGTGTGTGTGTGTGTCTGTGCTTGTATGTTTGTATGTGTGTGTGTGTGTGTGTGTGTGTGTGTCTGTGCTTGTATGTTTGTATGTGTGTGTGTGTGTGTGTGTCTGTGCTTGTATGTTTGTATGTGTGTGTGTGTGTGTGTGTGTGTGTCTGTGCTTGTATGTTTGTATGTGTGTGTGTGTGTCTGTGCTTGTATGTTTGTATGTGTGTGTGTGTGTCTGTGCTTGTATGTTTGTATGTGTGTGTGTGTGTGTGTGTCTGTGCTTGTATGTTTGTATGTGTGTGTGTGTGTCTGTGCTTGTATGTTTGTATGTGTGTGTGTGTGTCTGTGCTTGTATGTTTGTATGTATGTGTGTGTGTGTGTGTCTGTGCTTGTATGTTTGTATGTATGTGTGTGTGTGTGTGTCTGTGCTTGTATGTTTGTATGTATGTGTGTGTGTGTGTGTCTGTGCTTGTATGTTTGTATGTGTGTGTGTGTGTGTGTGTCTGTGCTTGTATGTTTGTATGTATGTGTGTGTGTGTGTGTGTCTGTGCTTGTATGTTTGTATGTGTGTGTGTGTGTGTCTGTGCTTGTATGTTTGTATGTGTGTGTGTGTGTGTGTCTGTGCTTGTATGTTTGTGTGTGTAGTTGGAACCTTGTGTATCCCTCTTAGAGTTTTATAACCGGTTCTATATCAATAGTCATGAGGAGTAACTGTTTAATGAGCACCTGACAGACCTCACAAGTGTCTGACCACAGTAGATGTAAATGGCATCATAGAAAATATTTACTACTTACTAAATAGGTTATCTGTGAATTCTACACCTTAATTACCTCAAATCTAACCAGGTTTGAGAATATTACAATCCATGTGTATTTCCGATTGTATTGCATCTTCTGATACTTCACAACGTAATGTTTACATCTATATTTTAGTAATTTACCAGTTGCTGTTATCCAGATTAATTAGGGTTAACTGATCTGCTTCATGTCAGAACAACAGATTTGTTTTACCTTGTCCACATCAAGATTTGAATTAGAAACCTTTCTAAAGGGTCAGTCACTGGTCAGTTGCTCTTACCGCTAGGCTAACTGCCTCTCCTCTTCATTTTTGTAAATACACTCTGTTTTCACCTCCAAACTCTTCACTTTGTCGCCTGTTAATCTGAATGATGCCAGTGGGTGAGTATGTCTGAGGAGGTCAAGTGACCTACCTATGAAAGGTCTCAGGGTACGGGAAGGAAGTCAGATCACATGATCAGTTCAAAATCCTGTCTCCCGTGGCAACCACCAGTTGTCGGCCATGTCGGTTGACGGAATCAGTCCTGGAAAAGAGGAATAGAAAAATGGGAATGTGGGTACGCCAAAATATCCAAGCGGTGAAAGGACGTGTTCCTTCTGAAAAGGAGATTGGAAGTGGTCGGGTGTGATCTAGAGGTGTTACGTTCGGCTCGACTCCCGCTTGGATGTGATGACAGGAAGAGGATGGAGGTGGAAGGTGAACTAGTTGGCGATCATTTTTTTTCTCTCCAGGTAATGACACCATCTAGTCAGTCAGCCAGACGGTCAGTCAGCCAGCCCGTCGGCCGGCTAGCCAGTCAGTCAGATACTTAGTCAGACGGTCCGATCTGTAGGCTGTGCACGCTTCACTGTTGCTCTGTCGTTTCCTCTGTCCCTGCCTTCATCCCCGTCTTTCTCTTTGTCTTTCTGTCTTTTTTTCCCTTTCTTCTCCTGTCTCTTTTCCTCTTCTGCTCTTCCTTTCCTCTCCTCTTTTACTGGACTGCTGAATGAATGGGGTGAGCTCAGCAGAACATGAGACCACACAGTGTGTGTGTGTGTGTGTGTGTGTGTGAGCGCAAGTGTTGAACAGAGAGGTGCTGCTTTGAGTCCTTTTCTCTCGCAGCTCACTGTGAAGGTGGATTTGAAGTGATGACGCCAGTCACGCTGGCCAGTAGCCATGGCAACGTACACACACACACACACACACACTCAACTCAAACAGGTTGCAGCATCAAGTGTTTTCAATCGAGAGCGATGGTTTAAGTCCACCAAGATTCTTCATCTCGATGGATGGATGGATGGACGGATGTACGGATGGATGGATGTACGGATGGATGGACGGATGGGCAGAAGGATGGATGGATTGATGGACGGACAGACGGATGGATGGACGGACGGACAGACGGATGGATGGGCAGAAGGATGGAGGGATGGATGGATGGACGGATGAATGGATGGACGGACAGAGAGACAGATGGGCAGAAGGATGGAGGGATGGACGGATTGACGGATGGATATACGGATGGATGGATGGACGGATGGATGGACGGATGGACGGACGGATGGATGACGGATGGACGGACGGATGGATGGGCAGAAGGATGGAGGGATGGATGGATGGATGGATGAATGGATGGACGGACAGAGAGACAGATGGGCAGAAGGATGGAGGGATGGACGGATTGACGGATGGATATACGGATGGATGGATGGACGGATGGATGGACGGATGGACGGACGGATGGATGACGGATGGACGGACGGATGGACGGATGGACGGACGGATGGACGACGGACGGACGGATGGATGGATGGACAGACGGACGGATGGACGGACAGATGGATGGATGGACGGATGGATGGATAGACGGATGGATGGATGGACGGATGGATGGATGGATGGACGGACGGACGGATGGATGGATGGACGGATGGATGGATGGACAGACGGACGGATGGACGGACGGATGGGTGGATGGATGGATAGACGGATGGATGGATGGACGGACGGATGGATGGATGGATGGACGGATGGATGGACGGATGGATGGACGGATGGATGGATGGATGGACGGATGGATGGACAGACGGACGGATGGACGGACGGATGGATGGACGGACGGATGGATAAATGGGCAGAAGGACAGACAAATATACGGATGAATGAATAGAAGGACAGCGGCACTATTTGATGTGAAGGTTGTTCTGAGGCACAGTGAGTGAAGCTGGCGTTCCGGTAACCGTGGTAACGAGGAGCATACAGAACACACACACACAGACAATGATGTATCACTGTTGATCCTGACAGCGAGAGCCCCCCCGCCTCTTTACTGTAGAGCCTGAAGGCAGCAGTCGTTTAGTCACCCAGCTCAGCTGTGGGCTAAAGTATCGTACCGAGAACCAAGCACAAAATCCTCAGTCAAACCAGCAAACCTGCTGGGTTTTAGGTTTTTGTCTGTTGATCCATTTAGCGTGAGATAAAGTTCCATTAGAAGGACCGAGGAAGCTTTTAACTGGCAGTCAACACCTGCTGTTAATGAAACATGCAACTAATCAATTGATACGAATAATATCTACTCTATGAAGTATGTTGCATGATTCATAGTTGGGTTCAGATCCTCTCCGGTGTTGGTCTGAAGGTAAAGACCACTCTATATTTCACTGAACTGAGATCATTCTAGAAGAAAATGGACCCACTATAATGGAAAACAGCAAATGCACAGTTAATTGGCCCCACTGTTAATGCATTCCGAGCCAGAAAACACTGTTACAAACAAGCAAACCATTTAGAGTAGGAGATAATTTGTGTGAGTAGGAGAAAAGACCAATGAAACACTATGGCCAGCACGGCTACGCACTCTGTGATCACGATTCAGATTGTTGAAAATGACCCCCTCAGCGAGGTTCATGAATAATGCGTTTATACGTTTAAAAAAACAACATATTTTAGAATGGCTAATGTGCGTGTGTCCTGTACAATACAGCTAATAAAGTCTGATTATGAGACAAAGAGACCCAAATCAAAGCAGCACAAACAGAGGCCGAATCCTCATTTGATCACCGTTCGCCACAGAATTGACAAAACTTCATATAACATTCAAGCTGTTCTCATGTAGCCAAATGTTGGTTGGCTAAATAACCTTTCCGTCAAGCAACAGCAGAACAATGTCAAGTCCTCTGACCGAACGAGTCAAATGAAAAAGCTCTTTAAAAAGACCACCATATGACACGTCACACTTTCCACGCCTCGGTAGAAAAGACACATTTCGCATAACAATGATCCACATTAAATAGGATTCAGATAATCTTTTATGTCCTGACGTTTCAGATCCTGTACGATTCAGATTAGTACCCCTACTTTCATGCATGAATTAACACCACAGAACCCGAGCTGAGCCGAGCCGTACAGGTCCTGGCCCGGTTACACATCCACCATAGTTGCACACAAATGCGAGGTAAATGACAGGTCATGGCAATATCCCATGTGTGGTTGAGGTTGGTCCTGGGCATGAAATGTTTCCTGAGTAGAGACCCGGGAGTTATCCCAAGTCCAGATGAAGTGGATGAGACCTGCACCTGTTCATTTTAAAAGACTGATCTCAGAACCTATAACTCCATCTTGTGCGCATTAGCCAGCAAACTCAATTTATTTCCGGGGGGGTGGATGTGCGAACATCTGAACTAGCAAAAGCGGCAGATGGCGTGCAAGAGATGAGCTCAACTGTATTTGAGAGGACGCTTCGAAGAAACTAAAATTGCCACAGACCAGTGATCTGTCCGTGGGTAGACTGGTGTTGTTGCGCCAGCAGGAATTACAATTTTTACCCGGTCTTAAGATTAAACCAAAGTGGCACCCACCCCCTGAGCTGTGAGGGGAACATGTTTCGGGGTGGGGGTTAACTATACATTGTCACTGAACACGACATGGTAAGACAGATTCGGGGTGTTAACCCGGCTGACCGGCTTCATTTCCAAGCAGGCCGTAGTATCATCACGCCCAGCTTAATCAACCCCAGCGTCCGATTGGCTCGTTCAACTATTCTTTCCCTGTCTGTAACAAAACGAATGTGTGAAGTATTTTAGGTACTGAATGTGTGCAATCAATAATAATCAGCTCAGGATGAGAGTGTCGGCTAAATGACTAAAATGGAAATGTGATGTTGTTTTCTTCCAGATGAGTGGGTGAGGTGGCCAGAGGTAGAGTTGGGCACACACAGACACACACACACACAGACACACACAAACACACACACACACACACACACACTGCAGCACTAGGAGGAGGAAGTTCTTACTGGAACTGATGATGGGACAGTAACAGGAGACAGTCACATGAGAAACACGGACCTGCCTCCCTCAGCAGCTTGGATCACACACACACACCAACACACACACCCACATCTAGGCATTTATATATTTCATTAGGTAGACGTTGGAGATAGATTGAGAAGAAGATTCAAATCATCAGACTCCTGGCCCACACTAGTTCAGTTATTGTAGCTATCTGCTCCTCTGACTGCAGTATCTTTAAAGGTTCTACACATGGGATTTCTCTGGAAGAGAAATCTCCCTCACCCTGATTCAACAATTCACTTCACTATTTAGAGAACATTTTCATATTAGCAGAGCAAAAATAAATACAATATTGCAAGTGTCAAGCTTTTAATTCATATTTTGGAACCGTGCGGTTATTTTCTGGTACCCCTAATCGGGAAGGTGATTACAAAGAGGGTGACCCATGTGACCTACATAATCATCACGCCATTTCAAAATTCTCTTGCCAAGTCAAAAACATTATTAATCCCAGCAAATACTCAACATAGATCCTTTTCATTTCTAAATGTAGCCTGAATTCACATGATTTTGATTCTAGACTCAGTCATAGTACTGTCTCTGCTTCTACGGTTTTAAATGATGCTATTCCGCGTATGGAAAAGAAGAAAAACTGTGAGTTTTACTGACCTACAGTATATGGCCTTTAACACTGTGAAACAGTTATGAGTTTTCTTGAAAGGGCTTGAACCAGACTGCATTTAGCTGTTTAGAAACATATAATTACTGATAATATTTCTTATTCAGTGATAGTGACCATGTTCTGTTGGAGTCCTAGCTTGCCTTTCAAATGCTTTATTGAAGTGAAACAGGTACCTATTGCAGGTAAAACCAAGTATATTTTACAACCCTGTTTCCAAAAGAGTTAGGACGCTGCATGCAATGACGCAGAAAACAATGTGCAATTCATTTATCCCTATATTTAATTGAAAATAGTACAAAGACAAAATATGTTGAAGCCAAGACATTTTATTGTTTTTGGAAAATACATGCCCATTTTGAATTTGATGCCATCAACACATTTCAGTTGTGACGGGCATATTTACCACTGTGTTGCATCACCTCTTCTTTTAACAATACTCTGTAAGCGTTTCAGATCTGAGGAGATAAATTGCTGTAGTTTTGAAAGTAATTTTTTTGAAATTCTTGCTTGATATAGGATTTCAGCTGCTCAACAGTTCAGGGTCTCATTTGTCATATTTTTTATTTCTTAATGTGCCAAATGTTTTTAATAGGTGACAGGTCTGGACTGCAGGCAGGCCAGTTTAGCACCCGGACTCTTTTACAATGGCACCATGCTGTGTTCATATGTGCAGAGTGTGGTTTGGCATTGTCTTGCTGAAATAAACAAGGCCTTCCTTAAAAAAGACATTGTCTGGATGCATATGTTGCTCCGTAACCTGTATTATTGTCCAGCATTAATGGTGCCTTCACAGATGTGCAATCACCCATGCTACTGTATGTGCACTAATGCACACCCACACCATCACAGATGCTGGATTTTGAATTATGAGCTGATAACAAGCCAGAGGGTCCCTTTCCTCTTTAGCCAGTGGTCTCGGTGTCCATGATTCCCCAAAAATAACTAACATTTTTGATTTGTCAGACCACAGGACAGTTTTCCACTTTGCCTCAGTCCATCTTAAATAAGCCCAGAGAAGGCAACAGCATTTCTGGATCTTGTTTATGTATGGTTTCTTCTTTGCATGGTAGAGTTTTAACTTGCATTTGTGGATGGAGCAGTGTACTGTATTCATAGACAATGGTTTTTGGAAATGTTCCTGAGCCCATGCAGTGATGTCCACTACAGAATCGTCTGTTTATAATACAGTGCCTGTCTGAGGGCTCGAGGATCATGGCCATCCAATAATGGTTTTCAGCCTTGTACCTTGCATGCAGATATTTCGCCCGTATTCTCTGAATCTTTTAATGATATTATGTACCGTAGATAATGAGATCCTCTTAAATCATTACTTCTGAAAGACTCATCATCTCTGGAATGCTCTTTTTATACCCAAGCATGTTACTGACCTGTTGCCAATTAACAAAATTAGTTGTTAATGTTCCACCAGCTCTTTCTTTTGCATTACACAACTTTGCCAGTTTTTTGTTGCCCCTGTACCAGCTTTTTTTAAACGTATTGCTGGCATCAAATTCAAAGTGGGAAATATTTTTTAAGAAACAATAACATTTCTCAGTTTCAACATTTATTATGTTGTCCTAATATGTCTGCTCTCCATGATGTAGCAGCTCCCCTTCCTCTCCGGCCTTCCACCTCGGCGGTGTACTAACCACTGGCTGGGGAGTGATTGCAGCAGCGCATCCTGAGGACAGATCTGTTTTCAATCACTGTTTAGGGAACTTCGGAGAGCCTTGCCAGAAAATATGACGGCAATCCCATGTGATGTCGCGGTTTCCTCCGATTTGTATTTCGAGGACCAGCTGGTCTACGACTACGAGATGGTAACCGCGATAATCTCCCTTCTCACTGGGTGTACCCTCGAATGGGCAAAGCCGCTGTGGAATAGCGGGTCTGTGGAACTGAGGGTGTAATTCCGAAAAGTTTTTGACCATCCTGCAGAGGGTCGGGATGGGGGCGAGCGACTATTGCGCAAGATGCAGGACAACAGGCTGGCCTCGGTGTATGCCCTATCGTTCCGGATGGGGGCGGCGTCCAGCGGAAGGAACAAGCTGGCTCTAAGGACTGCCTTTCGCAAGGGATTGGAGGTCCAAATGGAACTGGCCTGCATAAGCAGTTCTGTGTCGCTGGATGCCTTCATAGCTATTGATGGGCAGCTCTGGGACCGTGAGAACGCCGGAGTTGTCTGGGTCTGTGCCTGTTCTGCGGAGAGAAAGGGCATTTCCGGAAGGGGTGCTCCTTGGCCCTGAAGTGGAGCAGGAAGGGGGTGAGTACACAGACAGTGATGTCGGGCACAGTGGGTGCCTTGCGCTTATGTGACATTGCCAGTCCTTTCTGTTGTCCAGTTGCGCTGTCTGGAGGTTTTCCCTCTCACCCCTCTTAAGCCCTGACTCTGGTAGAACAGGCCCTAGTCACTGCACTCCGGCTGCCGTTGCGCCGTTTGAGGTCCTAGATGCCCATACAGGCTTTGGATGGTTGTGGGGTCCGGCTCGATTACCCACGTGACTAACTGCCATCGAGAGAGACTGGAACTGCTGGTTATGACGTTGTCCATACACCCCATCATCCTGGGTCTTCCATGGCTCCAACAGCACGACCCCAACATCGCCTGGGGCAAACGGAAAATCCTGGGAGGGTCGATGGGGTGCTGGAAGTCCTGTTCGATGGTGATGTATGGAGCCACGTCCATGGAGAGCCCCGCGGGCGCCCTCCCAGTAAACATCCCATTGGAGTACGCAGACCTAAATGGGTGTTCTCCACCACAATGGCCAGGTGTCTCCCTCCTTATTGCTCCTGGGACTGCGCCATTGATCTCCTGCCAGAAGCCATGCTACCCACTCTCTATGGCTGAAAAGGACGCACTGGAGACCTTCATCAAGGAGCAGGGCCACATCCACCATTCTACGGCCCCTGCTTCAGCCAGCTTTTTCATTCCTAAGCGAGGTGTCCTGGGATATGTTGGGGAGGTACGTAGTGGTATACATTGACATTTTGATCTACTTCCCAACATACCACGTGGCCAATGTCCGTGCTGTTTTAAAGCACCTTCAACAGCACAGTCTGTTTGCCAAAGTGGAGAAACCGTCTCCTTCCTAGGATGCCACATTGCTCCATAGGGTGTGAAGCTGGAAGAGATGAAGGTGGATGCAGTGAGGTCATGGCCAGTCCTGAAAACCGTCAAGGAGCTACAGAGCTTCATCGGATTCGACAACTTTTACCGCCGGTTCATCAAAGGAATCATCACCATCACAGCGCCACTCATGTCGTTGTTGTAAGGCCATCCTCAACGCCTCTGCTGGAACCCAGACGTGGAGAAGGCCTTCCTTAACCCGCCTCAGAGAGTGCAGGGCCGGTTGATGACCTGGGTGCACACCACACCAGCTAAAGTACATCCGGGGCATCAATCGGACCCTGGAGGCGCTCAGGGGCTGAAATACTGGAGGCCTGGTATGGGGAGGACTGTGACACTATGTCATGTCGTGCTCCGTCTGCACACAGTCTAAGGCGCCGCGAACGACTCCAGCAGGTAAGCTCCATCCTCTCCCAGTGCCTCAGAGGCCCTGGTCACACCTGGTGGTGGAATTTGCTACGGACTTACTGCCAGCAGAGGGGAAGAACACCATCGCCATGGAAGTGAACGTTTTCAAAGATGGTTAGCTTAATTCCACTACCTGGTCTCCCCTCTGCTCTACAGGTCACTGAGGTGCTGTTCCTGCAGGTGTTCCGGCTGTATGGAGTCCTGGAGGACATTGTGATGGACCATGGCCGCCAGTTTGCATCTCGTGTCTGGAAAGCCTTCATGTCCAGGCTGGGGGTAGAGGTCAGCCTCACATCCAGGTATCACCTGAAGGCTAAGGGGCAGGCAGAGCGCACTAATCAAGAACTGGGAAGGTTCCTCCAGTCCTACTGTATGAGCCGTCCAGGTGAGTGGACACACTTTCCCCCCTGGGTGGAATATGCTCAAAAGTCCCTGCACCATTCCTCAACAGGTCTGATCCCTTTCCAGGAGGTACTCAGGTTCCAGCCTCCCTGTGCCCCTGGGTGGGGGGTTCCAGTGACATCCAGGCTGTGGAGGAGAGGTTCAGGAAGTCAGATGAGGTCTGCTCAGCCGCCCATGGCGGAGAGACGCCCCAGAGTACCGCCCAGGGGACAAGATATGGCTGTCCATGAGGAATTTTCTGTCTGCCCTGCCGTAAGCTTTGGCCCCAGTATGTGGGGCCGTTTCGTGTCCTCCAGAAGGTAAATAACGTCTCATACACACTCCAGCTCACTCCACCATACATCAACATCTCACCCATTTTCCATGTCTCTCTTCTCAGTTCAGTGGTTCCTGGTCTGCTGGGGGGATCCGGTCCTGCAGGTGGGGGGGGGGCCAATCGAGTGAATTCAATCCAGGACTCCTGGCTGCGGCGGGGCTGGAACCAGTACTTGGTGGACTAGGGGGGGGGTACGGCCATGAGGAGTGCCGCTGTGTCCGGGTGGTGGACATCTGTGACCCCTTCCTGACTGTGGAGTTCCATGCTCGCCGTCCGGACCAGCCTGCTCCTCGCCCTCTGGGTCATCCAGGTTGCCGGCGGGTGGCGGCATCAGGAGCAACGCCTGGGGGGGGCGTACTGTAACGTCTGCTCTCCATGACACGGCGGCTCCCCTTCCTCTCCGGAGCTCCGGCTAGCCGCTGTTTCAACCACCGGCAGGACAGAGACGGCAGCAGCCCATCCCAAGGACACACCTGTTTCCAATCACTGTTTAGTTGTGTTTATATTCTGTTGTTCACCCACTGCACCTCACAGATTATTATTTGTGCTGTCGTGACCATGTTGGTGCACTTGTTCAAACTTTAAAAGAAGATATAAAAGAAAGACTATTGATTGCTATTGTCGAATCTGAGCATTAACAATTACAATATGAATGTACGTTTCATTGGAAGTGAATGTGCCTAGATAATGAGAACAACAGAAACCTCTCTGTTTAGATTATCTCTCAGTAGGTAGCGCTCTAATGACAGGAATGTTTACGATGGCCATATGGCATGGGGGTTGACTTCTAAAAAGTTAGAAACGCCCTTAATGTATAGGCTAGCTGGTAACCAACATTACAGGGAGAAGAGATTGACTGAGATGAGATTGAGGTTGTGTAAGGAAGACCAGGTCCGTAACCTCATGAACAAGACTTTCTAATGCTGCAATAAATAATATACTTTCTCTCTCCCTTGACAAACGGGTATGCTAATTATTACAACCACTATACGAAATGGCTGATTTCTAACACTATCATCCATTTTGTTTCTTTTCCCTTTTTGCGTCACGCACTTGTTACACTCGCACCTTCACAAAATGATTTGCACATCATTGCCTTCTGTTTTTCTTTCCATTTTACAGAGCATCCTGAACAGGGTTGTTTTTGGAAACAGGGTTGTTTTAATAAAAATAAACATACAAATGTGTCTGTGGATTTATGCCTGCATACAGAGGATAGAGACCTTAGCAATCATGTCTGCCCTTGGGATTATCCAACCATTTGGATTGACAAAATGTATCTTTCAAAAAGTTAATTAACAGCCCCACTAGGTGTAGCAGTGGTCTTACTTGATTGTTTTGTAGCATTGTCAGCAGGAATTTCAGGTGGCTCTGGCCTAACTAGGATCGTCAGGTGAGTAAGCACGCCCTCACACGCCTCACTGCTAGGTGCTGCTTATCATAATGTATTGTGCTATATCATGGGTTCAGTGGACCACACGCCATTCCTTACCTTGTGGTAATGGTTCAGATGTTCAGGTTACCTATACTCAGGAATGGCTAGCTATGGACAGCCCTTCAATTGCCACCAAGCTGCCACCTTGCTTCTACTGAGAGTAAAAGCAGGAGTGTCATTACCCACTGCACCAAATAGCCCTGTTTCGCAATGTCCAGGCTACATATCATCCACAGCGTCAAATTTGCTCACTTAACACTGTTCCCCAGTGCAACATAAACATTAATACATTGCTATAGGCACTGAATGTTTGCAATCAATAATATAGTACATAACTTGCTCTGGATAAGAGCACTAGCTAAATGACAATGTAAATTAGAAAGATCGTTTTGCACCTCAAGTGGATTGTTCAAAACTCTTTAAAGTTGGTTTAGTTAGTGCCTCAAGGAGAATCGAAAAGGATGTTAGAAGGCCCGTTCACTGAACAATGCATTTGCTTTCTATAATTATGTTTTGATTTTCTTGTATTCTGTTATAAATATTTATGTAGATACAGTATGTGTAGTCTAATTGTGTATTGATTTGTTCCTGCAAAGTTAATCTGTAAAAGAGACCGTGGTCTCTGCATGACTTCCTGCAAACGGTTAAATACACAATAGACAAAAGAAAATAATCAACGAAATCAAGCTGTACACAGTCGCATAAAACATCCTGTATACTCTAGGAAAATCACACATCTTTTTTACAGCCTGCATCGACGCGGCGTCAGACGACCGAGGTAGATACGAAATATTCTATTCACTCCACGGTAGTCATTCATACAGAGACAGAACACCATTCATATCACGTACAGCGCTACGGCGAGCTGGAGAGATCAAACCGCACAGCGAGCGAGGTGTGAGAGCATCCGTAATGAAACCCACTGGGATGGGAGCTGTTGCATCCCTGGGCGATTACTTCTGTCTTCTTACATTGACAAAACATGCCACGCGCCAAAACCTGTACCGAGACGTTCAGTGACACTACGCTGCACAGTGACGACAGTGTCTCAATAAAATGTTTCTGCGTGTTTCTGGCATAAGGCGTAAGTGTCACAGGCGCACACGGCTCCCTCCCCACCTTTGAAACATTGCTCTTCACTCCATGTTGTAGCACAGAGAGGAGAAAGCAAATGACGGAGACAGGGGGAACAGCACTAGGCAATCAACACCAGTATGTTCAGACAGAGACAGTCGTCGCCAGTATGGTTTAGTCTGACAGAGACAGTCGTCACCAGTATGGTTCAGTCAGACAGAGACAGTCGTCGCCAGTATGGTTCAGTCAGACAGAGACAGTCGTCGCCAGTATGGTTTAGTCTGACAGAGACAGTCATCACCAGTATGGTCAGACAGAGACAGTCATCACCAGTATGGCTTAGTCAGACAGAGACAGTCATCACCAGTATGGTTTAATCTGACAGAGACAGTCATCACCAGTATGGTTTAGTCAGACAGTGACAGTCATCACCAGTATGGCTTAATCAGACAGAGACAGTCATCACCAGTATGGTTTAATCTGACAGAGACAGTCATCATCAGTATGGCTTAGTCAGACACAGACAGTCATCACCAGTATGGTTGAGTCAGACAGAGACAGTCATCACCAGTATGGTTTAGTCAGACAGAGACAGTCATCACCAGTATGGTTTAGTCTGAAAGAGACAGTCATCACCAGTATGGTTTAGTCAGACAGAGACAGTCATCACCAGTGTGGTTTTGTCAGACAGAGACAGTCATCATCAGTATGGTTTAGTCAAACAGAGACAGTCATCACCAGTATGGTTTAATCTGACAGAGCCAGTCATCACCAGTATGTTTTAGCCAGACAGACAGTCATCACCAGTATGGTTTAGCCAGACAGACAGTCATCACCAGGATGGTTTAGCCAGACAGACAGTCATCACCAGTATGGGTTATAGAGTTCTTACCTGGGTGTGATTCTCCTCACATTACCATCCTTCTTCGCGCTCAGCTCAACCCTTCGACACACTGCAATCCAAAGAGACCACTGTTATCACTCAGGAAGTGTTTGTGTTTGTGTGTGTGTGTGTGCGTGTGCGTGTGTGCGTCTGTGATGGGTTTTCTTTTGTTTGTTTCCTGGAGGAGAAAGATAGATCCACAGGCGACAGCCTCGTTTAGGTATATGCAGCAAGAGGCTGTACGGTAGCCTTGGCAACAGAGCCAGAATGAGGGAGAGGGAGGGGGGGGCGAGAGATAGAGAGACAGAGATTGAGAGGGAGAGTTTGAAAGGAAGAGACAAAGGGAGAGAGATTGAGAGAGAGGGACATAGAGGTAGAAAGATCGAAGAGATTGAGAAAGAGAGGGAAACAGAGGAAGAGAGTGAATGGAAGAGGGAGAGGGGGAGGGAGAGGGGGAGGGAGAGGGGGAGGAGGAGGGAGGAGGAGGGAGGGAGGAGGGAGGGAGGAGGGAGGGAGGAATCATAACAGTGCTGATCAGCCCCACTGTCCCCTCCTCTTCTCCCAGGCTGTCGACTTTGCCACCCACCTCTCACTCTCTTTCTCCCTCTATCTCCGCTGCTCATCCTTTCTTTCTTCCTTCCTTCCTTCCTCCAGCCAGCCTCGGCCACCATCGCCCTTTCCGTGCTACCTCTCTCTGACCGTTGGTGTCTTTCCCTCGCTTTCTCCTGTCACGCGCTCTCCCTGGCTCTCTTTTCAGCTTTAAGCTTCACGTTCCCTCCACCTCTCAGCCAACAACTCCCCGGACCCCCCCCCCCCCCCACGTGCTCCTTCCCTCCTCCCCCGCTCCCTCCTGCCCTGCCATATGGTAGCTTTTCCCTGGCAGCCCTCTAAACTGACCGATGGAAACGTAGTCAATAACCAATCAACACAAACCCACTACAACACATGCTCCCAGTCTTTCTGTCTCTCTTCCTCTCGGCCTCTCTCTCTCTTCGTTCTGCCTCCGTGTGTCTCCCCTCACAGCAACAGCAAAACATTGAAAAAAAACCACTAACACACACTCTCGAGCAGCGGGCTTAGGCTAAGCGATTTAATGCTGTTTTGTGACACACCTGGATTTGAACCCAGGGCACTGTACATGTACACACACACACACACACAAAGGCAGACACCTACACAGAGAGACACAAACAGAGGTTGATGGGCAGAGTAAACATGCAGCAGGTTAATCATTCTGGGAAAGGCCTTAGAACCAGCATCAGTTAACAGGCTACTTCATGGCCTTGTTGGAATTCTTACACCACTATTGTTATGACAGAGATGTTATCACATCCACTGCATTCATGCAATCACAAGCTTGACACTGTTCAGTTGTCACAAATCTTCTTCTAACTAACAACCTAGTCTGTATTTTTCAGAGGAGAAATGTGTGTTTTGTTATACATTTATTATCCTGTTCTTGTTCTTCTCAAAATGTGGTGAGCTGTTGCTCTGGTGAGAAAGTTGGACCTCTAGTGGTGTTACTTTTCTACTGCAGATGCACCCACTGAAAAAAGATTATATCATCAATATTGACAATAGTTTTTTCCTGCTGATTCTTCAGACGTTCTCATGTCATTAACATGGGCATTAACTTGGTTAGCATTGTTCGGTGTTAAATGTTAACAGGACCAAACTAGAAACCTTAATCATTAATTGTGATTATACAAGAGACGTCCAGAATTACGTTTTACCCTACAGTAGGTAAATATGAACTGAGAAATCTCTGAATTTAAACTTTAATTGAGTGAAAATATATGATAAATAATTGAAAAAAAAATGTCACCATGCATTTACTAATTCATGCATCCTCCTTTTGCTAAGACAACTCTGAATCGTCTCCTATAATGTTTGATGAGGTGGGAGGTCGCGTAGGAAAGATTTGAGACCTAAACTCCATACATAATCTTTCCAGATCCTTCCAAGTCCTTGGTCTGTGTTTGTGAACCTGTGTTAGATATTGCAAAAATGGCCTAAAGTCTGCTGGCACTGCTGACAGAGTCCATATTGCCATGTATCCTAAAAGGTTCACAGAGCCTTTGGACAAAAAACAGCCCCACAACGTCACAAACCCAGCACCATGCTTCACAGTGGGGACTAGGTCCTTTTCTGCATGACTTTAAAAAGTATTTTTTTCATACTGTACATCAATCATATTTTGTTGACACGATTTTCTAAGGGAGACAATATTTGTGTCACACACATTTTTTATTGAATAATTATTGACAGTAATGACATTTGTTTTGCTGTCATTCAACAATTATTATTTTTTTGTGCCTTATCAGTTTGATGAACAACAATAGCCTTTTTATGAACAAACAACTAGGGCACTTATTATTTTGGAATGCACCGTAAATCTGTTTTTATGAGATGCAATATCCCAGTATGATATAACACCTGTCTGTCTGCATCAACCCTGCAAACCGTGACTGAAAGGGATGCTAATCTACCAGTGGATTTGCATTTGGCAGCAGTTAAGCTCTTAGCTCGCTACAGTTGAGACCCATCTCACTTCCTCATTGGACTACCAGCATATCGTTTAGAACCACATGCTGCCACTGTAGTCCATCACTAGGCCTATTCTGTCACCGGAAATGGCAGCCCTAGATTCATACTCAAATTCAAACTTGAACGGCTATTCTGAAGCAAAACTAACTAACATCAAGGCATATTCCTTCCCAGTGATTGAAGTGTGAATGACATGTCTATGTTGAGCTTTGGCCGTTATGAGTGGAGACAGAGAGTGACAGAAAGATGAAAGGGGACCATTGGATTGAAAGCAACAGAGGTTGGTTTTTTATGTTCTACATGAAACCACGAACACTTTCAAACCATTTCCTGTTCTTATAGTAAGCACATCTTATTGTAGGCAGAATAAGGCCGTAGGCATGTGGTATGTTCCGCCACAGTACTTCTAAATAATGCGTCTGTGTTAGAGGGTTCCGCTGTGCGCGTTCTCACACATCATGACCTAAATCATTGTGTCAGCGTGTTTGTTCCTAAACTAGGTTTGAGATGTCAGAGGATCATACAACGACCCACCCGAGACTGTTCGCATGAGTCTACCGTTCATGTTTGAGACCCTTTGAGGCAGTGGCCTGTGTCCTTCCCTGTGCTGCTTGCCAGCATCTGTTTATGTCGGGATTCACTGGCACCGGGAGGAGTGTGTGTGTCTGTGTGTGTTTGCGTGTGTGTGTGTGTGTGCCTGTGTGTGTTTGCGTGTGTGTGTGTGTGTGCCTGTGTGTGTTTGCGTGTGTGCGTGTGTGTGTGTGTGTGCCTGTGTGTGTTTGTGTGTTTACATGTCTACTTGTTTACACAAGGGTCTCTGCTCTGATCTGAGAAGAACCAGTCCGATAAAGTTCCTCCCTCACCCCCCACCCTCAAAGCTCACCCCCCACCCTCAATCCCTCACCCCCCACAGTAATAAGGTCTAAAACTCCTTGTGTGTTTTCCTGTTAATGTCTACTTCGAATGAAAACAATGTTGTTTCTGTTGACCTCTTTAGGGGCGTCAAAAGGATTGGGTTGAACAAGGCTGGTGACCAGCCTAAATGTCCTGTTACGTCGACGTGAGAGATTTGGAGCATCGTATATTCAGCGGTCTCCAAAGAAAACAAGGTGGAAAGAACGGTAACCTTGTTAAGGTAGTGCAGACGTAAACTTACACAGGTCAGGATACCAATTATGACCACTTGACCGACAGCAACAAACAAGAGATAGAGAGAATGGCGGCTAAGGGAAGTAGAGAGAACCCACAGTATTCTCAAAGGGGTAGATAGTGGAGAACGACAGTTTCATACAGACTTAATTATACCTGTTTTCCCCCAAATCTAAACAGGGGCTTACATTTAAATACTATCCATTTAATGGATGGTTGGGAAGGAGATTTCTAATGTAAACAGACATTTGATAGGACTCTCCCTTTAACCAAATGTTTGGTACAGTTCAAAAGGGAATCTGTGATCCTGACTGAATAGTGTAGTGAGGGACAGGGTCACTGGATGGTGGTTGCATGGTGTCCTAGAGGTGACTTTGTGCATACAGGAGAAACTTTTTTTTGGTAAATACAGTTCTGGCCAAAAGTATTGGCATGCTTGCACCTCAAATACATCTCAGAATTGCAGTATGTTGAAATAGATCAAAAATATTTTGTCTCCACTTCAATTCTCTTTTTCAATGTAAATATTACAGCACATTTGATCATTTTAAAACAGAAATTAAACAGATATTTCATTGACAATATTATTGACACCCCAGACTAAATATTAAGAACCACAGAATTTGACCAAAATATCTGCACTTCCTGTAGCCACGGATGGGCTTCCTGCACCTCTGTACTTGTAGTTTGGCCCACTCTTCCACTCTCCAAACTGCTCCAGTACTCCCATATTTGAAGGGTGCCTTCTTTTCCAACTAATATCATATAACCCCCTTTCTTTGAGTTGGCAAATAGATGGTGCGAGTTGATACTGTAATACCTTGTTTCTGAAAGTCAGCTTGTGTGGCAGTTGTTTGAGGTGCTTTATCCACAATTCAAACAATCCTTTTCTGCAATCTTCCATCAGGTTTTATCTTGTGGCCACGTCCAGGGAGGTTGACTACAGTGGCATGATAACATTACATATAAATAATAACATGTAAATATGTAATGTTATCAAAAGTTTTAAATAAGAACATCAAGGTCTCTGGAGTTGGAATTGTAGCCTTGAGATTGTCTGTGCTTAGCTGCAATCTCGTCTCACCTTCTCAGACAGTTCCAGGCTCCTGCAATTTACTTAGTTTAAGACTTTGTTGAAATCCGATTACTTCTAACTACTTCTAGGTGTCAATAGTATTGTGAAGGCCATTTTAGGTGTTATTTGTGGAATAAGCTAAGACTAGTAAATTATTCAGATGTTTTGTTTTTCTCCGCTGCAAACCAAATTAATTAATATGTAAAAACAAAAGTTTTACATTTTGGGATTTTAACCGTTTTCTGGAAGAAATAATGCATTATTTGCATCAACTAAAGGGTGCTAATGTTTTGGTAACTCCTGCATGGGGAGTGTGTGTATAAGCGTGTGTAGGCGGTTGCACACGTGTGTGTACTACACTGTCTCTCCTCAGTGTGGATCAGGTCCAAATGGACCATGACCTTTCAATTAACGGCCAACTAGTTCCCCTTGACCCCTCCCTCCCTGCCTCAACCCTCCACCCCTCCCCCCCCTAAAGAATGTCCGTCCACACACATAGTAATGGCAGATTTCACCCCTTGAACAAAGATAACAAGTCTCTCTTTTCACATTGGAAATCAGGAGGGGACAGGATATAGGGCAAGGACATTTTAGGGTCCTCTCCTCTGTGCTCCTCTCATCTACTCTCCTCCCTTCTGGTTGCCATATCCGGCCAACTCTTTGGCAAAGCAGAGGAAGATCTGGCAATGCTGAACCTTCTACTAGTGTGAGCTAGTCTTTCTGAAGACACTGCGCACTCTGTCCATAATTTCCATGGATAATTATGTTGTGGAGTTTCTGGGAGCGATGCATCATAAAGAGATTCATCAAGAACAGTTGATATTTCCAGGAAGTGAATAAGAAACATTCTGAGTTAATGTCCCACAGAGACTTCAATGGGTATTTCCTTCATGGGATTCCTTTGGGAATATCTATGATGAAAAGCTGACAAAACACTTTGTACAGATTTGTTTTTAAAACATGTTCTCTCCTAAGCCGAGAGGTCGAGAGCATTGGAGGAACAGAGACAAAAATCTTAGTTCACGACACTACAACAGTGGAATAGGTGACGCCCATTTAGATTAAAGGGTTTCAAAACATCCTCAAAAGGTTATTATTTTAATGAAACTCAATTGTTACCAGGTAAAATGCTAGGAAACCCCTGTCTGCCTTTCCGGTGTAAAGATGTAACCCAGACTGTCTCTCTGGTTGACACCAACTCAACCTTTCCAACTCCCTGTGTGAAACAAAATCAACCTCTGGGATTTTGAATCCAAGCTGAGCAGTCCTTCTCATAGAAGTAACCCTGCACCAAGTTCTGCTAATGCTGTACCACATCAGAACTAGGTAACGAATAGCCAACAAGGAAATTAGAGAAATATTTCTTATTAAGGTGAATAGCAGCTAAGTAGCAGAATCAGGTTTCTTGGAGCTTGGACAAAATCTTGCATATGCCATCTTCTTAAGAGAAACTTTTCATTGCTGACAGGCCTACAGAATGAGTCCTTTTTCTGTTCCATTCAAAAACTCAAACCCTGTCATGGTTGGCCCCTCATGATCCAGAAGAAAATAGTTGTTAGCAACATTACATAAACCTGGCTTATTCTACCTGATGAACTGAGCAATTAAGCCCCCAAAAAACACACCAAATTTTTTATTGATCTATGAAGAGGGAACCTGTGAGCGTGAATGGAGAAGAGCAAGATATCAAGATTTTGGGAATAGAAGGAGGCCCCATACCCCTCGAAACACCTCCAGACACGTGTGGCCAGAAGCCAGAATGTATAACCACTGCTCCTTAATTAGGAAATTCCATTGTCTTCAGTATTTGCCCTGGAACCAAAGTGCTTTTGATTTCTTTTCCTCCCTTCTCTTTTGAAAGGGCAAACATTCAACGGGTCACCCTCTCAAGGGACTGTTTCAACTTTCTGATTTGGGGTTGTGTAACTCAAGACAGTGTGTGTATAGTATTCACTGTCACATTGGCTTCAAACTACTAACAGTATTCTGTAAAGAGCAGCACCCTGGACCAACGGAAAGCTGTGCTTCTGTGGAGGCTTTTTTTTAAACAAATGACACAGTGATGTCAGACACGGATACGGTTGCATCATGTGGTCAGAAAGAATGGCTGTCTCATCTGCCCTCATTAAACACATAGACTACATTTTTATTTCCAACCACCCCATGTTTTGGAGTTATTATGCATTTGCATTATGCATTTATTATTGCTTAAACAATTGCAAATATAATAATTGTTTGTCGTCTTCTTCTGGAGTCTGCAATTGTTAAGGATGCAGTATAGGACTTTTGCAATTAACAAAATCATTTTAAAATGATTCAGAATGAGAAACATAAATGCAGAAACATCACAGATTTTTTCACAGATTCTCTATGAGAACTGCCTGTGCTCTGCCTGTGCTCTGCCACCAGCGTGCCCTGGCATGCTGTCCTTGATCTGAAATGTTTACATACACAGAAAGGGGACTTGATAGACAGCCATCTAGGCAACAGTATTTAAGTAGCAGATGAGCTCAAACGCATTTACATGTTCTATTCCATGAACGATTTGCATTGACGGATATTTAAAAGTTTTTTGTTCCTTTCTTCTTTGTGCCTCAGTGACCACAGAGCTTGGATGGAAAAACAAAGAAGAGAGGTGAGAATGAGAGAGGGTGAGAGAAGTATAGAGAGAGGGGAGAGAGAGAATAGGTAAAGAGTTTGAATGGGGTTAGAGAGAGTGAAGACAGAGTAGTTTGGAGAGGAAGAGAGAGAGACAGAAAATCCAAAAAGGAGAAGTGACACTGCTTGGTTGTATCTGCTTGGCTGCATCTACAGGGTGTCGAGATACTGTGGATGTGTATATGTGTACATTTCTTTCAGTTTTCACATCAATAAGTAAGGCACTGTTATCCAGATTCACTTACAGTAGTGAGAACAGACATTTTGATATTTTGTCATCCTTGTCTCTGCATGTGTCATACTGAGACAAGTATAGAAGGGAAATTATCATTATTAACAAAATACACTCCGTTTGTGCAGGGCTCCCAACCTAGGGGTCGCAGCTCCAAGATGGGGTGGCAAAATGTCATACGAAATTCTCAATGACATAATGTAGAGTGTTGATGGAGCCTGTACCAACTTCCTGTGTACTCAAATTAATATGGCCATATTCCTTACATTAGAATTGGCTACTAGAGCAGAGTCAAAGCTCAGTCTATTACTATTTTTTTGTTTTTATAAAGCCAGTTCCATTTCTTTTTTGCTTCTGTTGTTGGAATCAGACAAGAGTGAGTCAACAGGCCACAACAAGCGATGACTTTCCAGAAAAAAACAGTAGCACAGAGTTATTCCTGTTTGACTAAATCGTTCTTCCCAGAAAACAGTCTCAGGGATCAGGTAGGCGAAAGCACCATTTGCATGGTGGTTCAGCCATGCAGAATGTCCCAACTATTTGCATTGTGGTCTGTTTATATGGAGTTAAGGAACTCACGCGAAGGAGGTGGCTACTATCCATATTAAGCCCTGGCCAGTTACAGGCAGGAATCTAGCTTTCTGTTCAGGTTGCTACTGAGTGATGTATGATGTGGTGCAGAAACACACATATGTCAGGCCTGGGGTTGTCCAGTCGTCTAACCAGTCGCCTCAAGAGCACACATGCTGCCGCAGCCTGAGTTCAAACCCAGCATACTGCTCTCCTGAAGAAAAAAAAAAACGATTCTCTCTTCACCTGTTTCTCTTTCCAATGAAGCCTGAGAAATGCCTAAAAATGTATCTTAAAAAAAAAACACACATGTAGACATGTAACCACAAACACCCACCGCACACATTCCCCAGTGGAATGTGAAAGGCTGTTACAGTAACATGGTCGGTTCACTGCAGTGACCTCATCCCTGTGTCCTAACACTAAGTGACCCGCGGTCAACTAGTCATGTGTTTATGGTGGAAGACAGAATCCGAAACAAAGATACAGCGAGAAACAGAGAGGCCTTCTAGCTAAGGGAGTGTCTACAGGACCCTATTAATGACAGTATCGTAGACCAACAAGAAAAGAGTAACCTGTGACAGTCTTGGCAGGCTCATTGACTGTTATTGTAGATATCTGTAAATATACTTTTAAGCAGATCCTGGATGTTTCTATCCATCCAGTAGTTTATCAAGCATCTATGTTCCTATGATCATAGTTTATCAAACGTCTGTGTCATTATGACGGCTGGATACGTGTGGCAGTGTGATAATTGGGACAGATGCCATCTTGCACTGTAGTCCAGAAATCACAGCTATGCAGGCAGATGGCCCACTTTTCCTTATTAGTCCATTGACTTGGCTATCTGCGGGCTTAGCAAATGATAGAGTAAATCACAAAATGCCACAGTCAAGCACTAAAGCAATAATTTGACTGCCTGAACGAGGGAGGGAGGGAGGGAGGGGGAGAGGGGGAGTGAGACAGAGAGAGACAAAGAAAAATACATAACGTGTGAGAGAGACTAGGTGATCATGAGACAAAGGCGGAGAGCGGTAATGATTTAGGGGAAGGATGGACCTTAAGTATGAAATCTGGATGGACAGCGGTCACTGTGACCTATCCATCCATTTATTCAATCATGAAGACAACATGATCATCTTGAGACGAGCCCGCAGCACAAACATAAATACACACACACACACACACACACACAAGCGGAGCAGGCAACAGCTGTCTCTCTGTCAAAAGATGACAGGAAAAGAGAACGAGGGGAGGGAAAGCGTAATTGGGCAATCGTCAAAGACGGTGCTTTAAATAGATCCATAACACATAATTATCAAATGGAAATTAGATACACTTTGCATTGGGAGAACACATAATCAATCATGCTGAATATCTTAATGGACATAGACAGATGTGGATCTGGGGTTTTGTTTTAGGTTTTTTGAGAGTTGCAAAACCAAATAATGTTCTGGATAGTGTATAGTCATAAATGTGTACCTCGTTGAGACTTTTGGGACAACTTCATTGGTTCCATTAAAAATCTGTTCCCAGAAAATCACGTAACGTTCAACACATCGAATTCTGTGACAGAAATAGCCTAAAGGAAATGCAGACCCACAGAATCCAATGTACAGTAGATATAAGTAATACAAATGTATTGATATTGTTTAGATATGGAGATTTTTGAGAATGTCCATGTTGAACATAGTGAAATACAATGATATCAGTTTCCATAAACATTTGCGTTGCCTGTACATGGTATTGTCGAGGGGTCCCCATAGACCAGCTCTCTCCCGGAGTTATGGCAAGAATGTGGGATGGCTACATTTCTGAAAGACCGACTTCCTCCCCGAGGAAGAGGACGCGGTAACTTAAGCAACAGCATCGACGATATGACCAAAACTCTAATGGGAAGGAAAGGAGGGGGCGCTTAGACAAGCTGACTGCAAAGGCATGCTCAAAGCTATAACTTCTGAGTGACGACACTCGTGATTGCTCCACCCCACAAAAGGGACTCAGAAAAGTTTATTCTTCCTAATACACCACCACTCATTTGGCGAACGGACCAAGAGCTACACTTTACAAAACCACATCGGCTACCCCGCCATAGATTCAAAAAGTCAAGGATCATATATTTTTCTTCAAGAAAACTTAACTTTTGAAAATGAAAGCACGCACTACCAAGATACTTGTCTAACTTCTCCTAACTGATCGGCATCATCATGGGCCGGCTGTCGTGCTTTGCTGTTCTTCTCAGGACTTCTATGGTCCTACATCTGTTTCTCAAAGTAAGTAATTTATTTACAAAAAACAACTTTAAACGGAAGAGGTCTTATTACTTTTATTTTAAAAAGCTACAATACTGTAACATAAATGAAGATGACGAACTTTGCACCTGTCGCGTCAGGTAACTGTTCTTTTGTCGGCTCTATGGTAGCAGGTGACTGAATAATTTCACAAAGCTGTTTGTGACTATCACTGTTTTTACTATTTAGTCACTCTTATCCAGAGGTATGTAGTAAGTGAATACATGTTAAAACATTTTCATAGGGCTCTAATCAATCTGGATAGTGTCTGTACCGTACACGATTTAATTATTATAATAATGCAATAAAAAGCATTGTTGGTCCAATTCGAACGGTCGAATAATTTATTCATTTTTTTAATAGTGCTTCTAGTGTGCAAATCGGTGCGATGAAGAAGGTCTTGTTAGATTTAAGCCCGTAATCAATTCAGTCCACTACGTCATTCATACACTGACCTTTAGTTTAAACAATATCAAACTGTTTATTAGCATGCATGCCCAGGATTGTTTGCATGTCGTTTTCTAACATGAGAGGAGGTCATTGTTCAGTTCCTCCAATACCCTGAAGTGTTATTATTTCACAGTCAATAATGTAATGCCACTCTGGCAGTCATTTAGTGAGCCTATGTGATCTGTTAGGCCTGTGTGCGATTCCTAGCGTTTAGACAATTTGACATGTATGTTATTACATTTCTCATGGAGTCAGCGCCTAAAGCCTGGTGTGGAAAGGTGTCTTAATGGCTGACTCAACATGTGCTGTAGACTACATAACAAGCCTAATGCCAGGTATGGATGCAGGCTCTACAGACTCATCTGTGCTTACCCTACCACAACCTGACGCAACTGGTCTTGGGGTGAAAGGGAGAATGATGCGAAAATGTGTGAGTCCAACTGGACGGAAATTGTGCGTGTGTTTGTGTGTGTGTGTTGTCTACATGTGAGTGTGTGTTGGTGTTCCTGGCTCAGCCTTTGATGGTTCAGTCCGGGGCTCTTACTTGTAACGTGTAGGCTGCAGGAGTAACAGTTGAGGCAGAGCTGACAGACAATGCACTGGTCAACCCTCTCCATCACTCTGCCATATCCAGCACATCTGGCTCACATTTGAATTCAGTTACTGTGTGATTCGAGTGGTCCTGAATGCTGATTGGCTAAAAGCCATGGCATATTAGGATATATACCGCAGGTATTCTATTCTAAAAAATGAGGCAAGGTGACCATATTGGATTATTAACCCCTGAAATCCGGATTGTGTTAACCAGTTGTGCTGCCCTCCACTGGCTGATGGTGCTGTTACCTGCAAGACAATGACACATTTAACTGTTCTAATTGCTAAAGGCTTCCTGGTTTGTTATAGATATAAGACCCTTCAGGGTTTGTTCCTGTGTGGCCACAGCCAAAGGCTAATGATCTCTGTTGCGTTGTGCTTGGGAACAGCCCTTAGCTGTGAAATGTTGGCCAAATACCATAACCCCGTGCCCCTTTGCCTTAATAGTATATTGTATATAAAAGAAGTACATCAAAAGTATTCCACAAACTGCAGGTGCTTACTTCTTTGTTACCGGCTAATTACGTAGGTTATTCCAACGGCAGTCGCATTTGTACATTTGAAAGCTTTGGCTCTGAGCTTTTGGCAGGAAGACTTGTGGCTATGAACAGGTGCCAGATCCAGTGTGAAGCTGTCATCTGTTATGTCCATCCAGCCTGAAGAGGGGTGATTGTGCATTAGCATGCCAACTCCTACGATGACTACAAACAGTGCTCAGTGATAGGAATGGGCCAGGCTACTATGTAAAACGGACTATTGATCTGGCACGTTTTAACACTGGTAAATGATGCAGCAAGGCCTATTAACTTTAACTGCTCACCTCGCTAAAGTTACATGGCTGGTTATAACCACTTTTCAGAAGTTGTTTAGTTAAATCAACTAATTAATTAGCTTATATGGTAATTAGTGTAAGAATAAGCAGAAACCAAATGGAAAATTGGTTTGCTGAGCAGGGTAAAAGAGAACTAAGAATAGCAGGGTTTTTTAAAAATTGTGTTGCATGATATTGTGTAATCACATAATTTTATTTGCATTTTGTTCTCCGAAAGGGATTGTGGGAATAATTACTTGGCATTCACTTCATTGTAGCCTGTGATCTTTCGTAGTCATGAAGTGTTTGAAACGAGGAAAAGAAATAGACGCCTATTTTTGCAGCCATTTGAGACAGAGTAGTCGGTTTGTTCTGGGCCGACCCCGGGGGGAATTGAGAAAGGCTTTGAGATTACCATCCTTATGCAGTTCGGAGCAAGGCCCTATGGGTAGCTCACTGGGCCTGATAACCATGGAGGTGGTGCTGGTGGTTTGTGTGTGTGTGTGGCTGGCAGTGCCACCAAAGGCCTCTGTATAGTAGTGATGATGGTGATTATGATAAAGATGATGAAGGGGAATGATACAACGTGTCTCAGAGGAGGGCATCTTTGTGTTTCGCGGCTTTTAGTTTCCTGGAGTCGAAAGGTCAGGAGGGAACAAGCGTTTTAAAGTCTTTTGCATCAAGCTCTTTCCTGTTATTCCTGTTGTTTTGCTGTTTAGATTGTCCTCTTTTCTCTTTCCTTCTATCTGTCTTTCTTTCTGTCTCCACTTTTTTGGTTTTCTCTCTTCCCTTTTTTATCTCTCTGTCTCTGTCCTTCTCTTTCTCTCTCCCTTTGTCTTTTTCCCACGTTCTCACACCCTCTCTCTCTTTCTCTCTCTCTCTTTCTCCCTCTCTCTTTCTCTCTCTTTCTCTCTCTCTCTTTGTATGTCATCTTTATTGTCTCTCTTTTGTCTCTCATGCAGTCTTTTCCCCCTCCCATATCTATGCTCCCCTGGGTGTACTGCTGGTGTTCATCTTTCGTCTCACCGTTCTAACCCTTGCAACCCGCTATGGGACTTGGTGTGTGTGGGGGTGGTGGGGTGGTGGGGCGAATGGTGGTTAACATCGAAACTCGACAAATGCAGATTTCTCATATCCCCTGAGTCCTTGGCTTTAACATTTGTGTAAATTACTATCATGCAAAAGAGTCTCTTAAGGGATTATTGTCATAATAATATGCTGATATGCAACCGGAATCTGCACTAAAAGCAGAGCAGAAGTAGATATTCAAACAGGGGAACTAAATGGGATCACATCCCCATTTAACTCATACAGAGACGACTGAATGGGACTCGTGTGCATGAAAGGATTTCAAAGGGCTGTATCAACCTGACCTGTCAGATAATGAGTTGGTAACTACTGTTATAAGTGTGTGCAAAGTCGCCCTTTACCTCACTGCAATTAAACTTCCAGGGCACACATTTTGCTTTGCATGAGTTTTTCATGCAATGGATAGTAGTGTGTGTAGATGTGTGTCATTTGCCTGTAAAGTCATTAATAATGGGAAATGACGACATCTCTATCGGGGGCTATATCACAGGAACAAGGAAACAGGTCCCTTTCGCCCATGTACCAATTTATAGTCAGTCAGTCAGTCAGTTGTCTAAGCATGTTTGCTAGCACACACCCACACACAGATATAGGTTGGATGGGGACAAAAGGCTTATCAAACTAGGCCACAGTAACATAGTTTGATTTCCTCCATTCTCCATTCACACTAACACAAGTGAAGCCTCTTGAAGTGGTGTTTGTTGACAACATACACCTTACTATGTGTGCCCTGTTAAAGTCAGGATGTTTTTAAGGGTCACTTTAGGGTTTTGTTCATGAGGCTGTTCATCTACTTCCCCATAGTCAGATGTTAGCATGCTAGTAGATACCAAATGTTCCGGTCTGCGTTTATGCCAGTTTGCATCAACTGATGCAACTACAGCTAACTTTCCTGAAGCTGGTCACAGAGACTAGTTCATCTGAACCGGCCAAAACACTTTTCAAAAAGTATCTCATTAAGCCTGTTCTCAGACTGCAGAGAAGCCTGTGTCCATCACAGGTCAAAAGTGCTGTTGTCAAACAACTGGCTGTATCAAGAGTGCTTTGTGGAATGGGCCACGCCCCCCTCCCACAAATCCCCCATACCCAACCAAATGCAGACAGGCCACACAAATCAACTGCCCCGAAACATGTTGCCTTTTGAACAGCCCCTGACTTGTCTGGCCGTCTGTGAAGCCCTGACAAAGGGCCACAGTGCCATGGCTCAGTGTAAAATGGCAGACTTGCTGGAGCTTCCCCGAAAGTCTTGAGTAAAAGCTCTTATTGTCAGACGATGGCTATTGGTCACTCTGTCACTGGTGGCCTGAGAGAGCACCAATGCCAGGACATGGGGACGCAAAAAGTCAGACTTCATTTTATTTTCAGCTTTCTTTAATTTTCTCATTTTTTCAAGGGGGCGATGGGGGTCACTGAACCTAAAAGGCCAGGATGAGTCCACCCTTATAGACGAGGCCAGGATGGGTTCTCCCTTATAGACGAGGCCAGGATGAGTTCTCCCTTATAGATGAGGCCAGGATGAGTCCAGCCTTAGTGACGAGGCCAGGATGAGTCCACCCTTAGTGACGAGGCCAGGATTAGTCCAACCTTATAGACAAGGTCAGGATGAGTCCACCCTTATAGCCGAGGCCAGGATGAGTCCACCCTTATAGCCGAGGCCAGGATGGGTTCTCCCATATAGCCGAGGCCAGGATGGGTTCTCCC
This sequence comes from Esox lucius, assembly GCF_011004845.1. Classification (NCBI taxonomy): domain Eukaryota; kingdom Metazoa; phylum Chordata; class Actinopteri; order Esociformes; family Esocidae; genus Esox; species Esox lucius. The sequence goes on along the minus strand of NC_047587.1, from coordinate 35,209,174 downwards.
TTATAGCCGAGGCCAGGATGGGTTCTCCCTTATAGCCGAGGCCAGGATGAGTCCACCCTTATAGCCGAGGCCAGGATAGGTTCTCCCACATAGCCGAGGCCAGGATGAGTCCATCTTTATAGCCGAGGCCAGGATGGGTTCTCCCTTACAGACAAGGCCAGGATGAGTCCACCCTTATAGACGAGGGCAGGATGAGTCCACCCTAATAGACGAGGGCAGGATGAGTCCACCCTTATAGACGAGAGCAGCTTGAGCCCCCCCTTATAGATGAGGCCAGGATGAGTCCCCCCTTATAGACGAGGCCAGGATGAGTCCCCCCTTATAGACGAGGCCAGGATGAGTCCCCCCTTACAGACAAGGCCAGGATGAGTTCTTCCTTATAGACGAGCCCAGGATGAGTCCACCCTTAGTGATGAGGCCAGGATGAGTCCACCCTTATAGATGAGGCCAGGATGAGTCTCCCCTCATAGACGAGGCCAGGATGAGTCCCCCCTTATAGACGAGGCCAGGATGAGTCCCCCCTTACAGACAAGGCCAGGATGAGTTCTTCCTTATAGACGAGCCCAGGATGAGTCCACCCTTAGTGATGAGGCCAGGATGAGTCCACCCTTATAGATGAGTCCAGGATGAGTCCACCCTTAGTGATGAGTCCAGGATGAGTCCACCCTTATAGACGAGGCCAGGATGGATTATCCCTTATAGACTAGGCCAGGATGAGTTCTCCCATATAGACAAAGCCAGGATGAGCTCTCCCTCGGTCCCGGGGTAGAGAGATATTCTATGTACATTTGTGTTAGCGAGAACAAGAGAAATGTTAGCCCACCTCCTAGGGATTTCAGTGGACAACAGAACACTTTGCATTTCTTCTCTGAGTCAGAATGTTATGTACGGTTGGCAAGATGAAAGAGACCTCAGATGTCTATCCACTGGCTTTACTGTCATTCCACACACTGTCAGGCGGACCTGTATATCGTGTGGCGTAGCGATGTGGTGCATAGCTTATATTGTTACACGTCACGCAATGACTGCAGCCTTTTTTCCACTGTTTGCTGTGCTGCCTGGCTAGCATCTCTTTCTGTGGCGGCACCTGGGGCAGTAATCTGAGCAGGAAACAAGGCTGCTGAGTGGTTGTACCACCCTGACCGATTGGTATCTCAACCCAGCACAGTGTCGGCCCTAGGAATGAGCTATGTAACCAGTGGCTTCCGTTAGGGGGACTCAGTCAGGGTCAACTTACATTTAAGAGTTACAATTGGCAAATACTCCTAGTGCAATTTCTGAATGTGGTCTTATTAACCCCATGTTAGCTTCCTTTTTATTTTAGATTGTTTAGTCTACTCAGCTATCTAAAATGTTAATGTTTACGTTACCAACTGGGAACGCAGGGCATGTGACCAGGGGCCCTGACCTCCACTGATCCACATTTATTTTGTTAGTCAGGCTCCATGTCCAAAATCAGGCTAACCTACTACAATCCATTCAGAATCAACTTAGTCAAAATCAACCTACTGGGTTCCTCTATACTAATTATTTACTGTTTATCACTATTGTACCCTAAAACTGGTTCAATGAACAATATTCACAAAATCTAATTCCAGATAGTAAACCGTTTGCTCCAACGTGTAAGCACTATTCATCTGGTTTCACACACATCTCTGTTCCGTTCTACACACAACCTTCTTCGAAGCACAATTGTCACCATGTTGTCCATTCAATAACCAAACTCATATCTTCACTCTTCTAACATTCATCAACAGTTTCCAAGGTGTAAACACCAACAAGCCTGATGAGTCATCAAGCAATCAGGATCTTCAAATGTTAGTGAATTACAATGCAAAACCACCAAAAACATGAACAATTGTGGCATGTGTTTATTAACTGTACACTTCAGCAGACACTACTGTCATGAATACATGGATAAGAGAGTGGATCCAAGCGCTGAGCACTATGATGTTTTAATAACAACCCAATCCAAAGACCAGAAACACAGGGCGAGCAGAAGGTCAGCACATGAGGTCAGACTAGGCAGAGGCCAAGGTACAAAAAGACTATGGCAGATTTGTGGTCAAAACATTAATCGGAAGGCAATGTTTTGGTACACTGGTAAACACTGGCTTGTGTGTCTTTTCGGTACACTTCAGCATACACTACAAAATGTATTCTGGAATTCTGGAACACATTACAGTTATTGATTATTTACATTTAAGATAATTTAAATGACACTGGTGTTTAGTTTATCTCCATTTCAACAGTAGTGTTATTTGTTTGCAAAGCAGTCAGTTGTTTATTGCTTCAACACACAATGTCAATTCTTAGCACATTTTTGCAAAAAACACAACTCTCTACAAAATATGTAAAACTCAGTTGAATAAATCATATCAAAGAAAATGTAAACATTTAGTCACAGCTGATACAAAGTACTCTCTTGAATGTGAAGCTCTCCTGCGTGTATAAAAAAAGCTTTATTCATTCAGCAATCAATTCTTATTCATGCATAAAAGAGGTCATCTATGAGTTGCTAATTGCAACGGTATGGGAAAAGGGGTTTAGATGCATGTTGGTGGAGTAACTCACAATGGAAAAATAAGAACAAAATAAAAAAATCAAAATTTGCCACAATTATTGACCATGTTGTCAGTCATGGCTTTTCCATTACATTTCAGCAGATCATCGTATTTTATTCTGTGTATGCAGCATTTGTAAAAGAAAAAAAAGGTTCATGGAGAAAGGTTAAAAAAAACTGTAAACTCTTTAGTTTCTGTATATTAACCCTCTTAGTGACATTCGGCAATGCTCATCTTCAGTAAAATAATTTTAGGGAATTAAAATACTGTAATATGTTTACTTGTCTTTTATGGTACTTGCTATAATTATGGTTCAACAAATGGTCCATACATATAAAAGAGGGTTAACCATGTTAGGATATATTGATAGTTGTATTTTTATTTTGTTTGTAGTAGTATTTTTTGGGCCAATGTGCAATGGTTGAATAGAATAACTTTTCATGAGAAACAAAGGATGAGGATGTCGTCGGGCGGTGGAAGGAGTACTTCGAGGATCTCCTCAATCCCGCTGTCACGTCTTCCATTGAGGAAGCAGAGGATGAGGGCTCAGAGGTGGACTCGTCCATCACCCGGGCTGAAGTCACAGAGGTGGTCAAGAAACTCCTCGGTGGCAAGGCACCGGGGGTGGATGAGATCCGCCCTGAGTACCTCAAGTCTCTGGATGTTGTGGGGCTGTCTTGGTTGACACGCCTGTGCAACATCGCGTGGCGGTCGGGGACAGTGCCTCTGGGATGGCAGACCGGGGTGGTGGTCCCTCTTTTTAAGAAGGGGGACCGGAGGGTGTGTTCCAACTATAGGGGGATCACACTTCTCAGCCTCCCCGGGAAAGTCTATGCCAGGGTTCTGGAGAGGAGAATACGGCCGATAGTAGAACCTCGGATTCAGGAGGAACAGTGTGGTTTTCGTCCGGGCCGTGGAACACTGGACCAGCTCTATACCCTCTACGGGGTGTTGGAGGGTTCATGGGAGTTTGCCCAACCAATCCACATGTGTTTTGTGGATTTGGAGAAGGCATTCGACTGTGTCCCTCGCGGCATCTTGTGGAGGGTGCTTCGGGAATATGGGGTCCTGGGTCCTTTGCTAAGGGCTGTCAGGTCCCTGTACGACCGAAGCAGGAGCTTGGTCCGCATTGCCGGCAGTAAGTCAGACTTGTTCCCAGTGCATGTTGGACTCCGGCAGGGCTGCCCTTTGTCGCCGGTTCTGTTCGTAATTTTTATGGACAGAATTTCTAGGCGCAGCCAGGGGCCGGGGGGTGTCAGGTTTGGGGACCACACAATTTCATCTCTGCTCTTTGCGGATGATGTTGTCGTGTTGGCCCCTTCTAACCAGGACCTTCAGCATGCACTGGGATGGTTTGCAGCCGAGTGTGAAGCGGTGGGGATGAGAATCAGCACCTCCAAATCCGAGGCCATGGTCCTCAGTCGGAAAAGGGTGGCTTGCCCACTTCAGGTTGGTGGAGAGTGCCTGCCTCAAGTGGAGGAGTTTAAGTATCTAGGGGTCTTGTTCACGAGTGAGGGAAGGATAGAATGGGAGATTGACAGACGGATCGGTGCAGCTTCTGCAGTAATGAGTAATGCAGTCGATGTATCGGTCTGTCGTGGTGAAGAAAGAGCTGAGCCGCAAGGCGAAGCTCTCGATTTACCAGTCAATCTACGTTCCTACTCTCACCTATGGTCATGAGCTTTGGGTCATGACCGAAAGGACAAGATCCCGGATACAGGCGGCCGAAATGAGCTTTCTCCGCAGGGTGGCTGGGCGATCCCTTAGAGATAGGGTGAGAAGCTCGGTCACCCGGGAGGAGCTCAGAGTAGAGCCGCTGCTCCTCCACATCGAGAGGGGTCAGCTGAGGTGGCTTGGGCATCTGTTTCGGATGCCTCCGGAACGCCTTCCTGGGAAGGTGTTCCGGTCCCGTCCCACCGGGAAGAGACCCCGGGGAAGACCTAGGACACGCTGGAGGGACTATGTCTCCCGGCTGGCCTGGGAACGCCTCGGTGTCCCCCCGGAAGAGCTAGAGGAAGTGTCTGGGGAGAGGGAAGTCTGGGCATCCCTGCTTAGACTGCTGCCCCCGCGACCCGGCCCCGGATAAGCGGAAGAAGATGGATGGATGGATGGATGGATGGATGGATGGAGAAACAAATTTTGGATTTTGTGTCATGTATTGGACTCCAAGGGGGTGAATACTTTTGAACAACACTGTAGTTTTGAGAAAATGTAGTGCACGTTCAGGAAATGTATGCGTAATTGAAAAACTGTAATAAGTAATTTAGTTGACTCCTACAGTTTAGTGTTTGGGCCCTGGAGGGTTTCTATTGAAAAATTACAAAAGATCAAAATGTTAAACAACCGTGGAGGGTCATGCAGCCTCATGCTGATTGTTCTGGAGGTATGGTTGAGATAGCTTTGGCAGCCTCAGCACCCTTATTCTCCTGGCTGGCTTCCTCTTTCAAAGCCCCCACACTGAAGGGACAGAGCACAGCTAGGGCAGACTGACTACTTTTTTGTAGGCAATATCTTTTTGTTTAGGGCGCTCTTACGTCTGGGGCCCTGAGTTGGCTAGGGTCGGCCCTGCTTAGCAATGAAGTCTACATAGTAGACTACAACAGCACCACCCTATGATGCTAAATACCAACTAGCTGATTTTCCTAGTTCCTGATCCAAGCCACGATAGCATGTGTGGAGTGCTTGTATGGCAGGTATGTAAGATGGGAAAACATCATAAAAGCAAGGCAAGCGCGTGCTCACACACCAAAAAATGTAGGCATATGATTGTGAATAGATTGTGTATTGCTGTACCATTTGAGATGAGATTTGTTTTCTTTTTTGTGTCTTAAAATTACATTTGATCGGTCCATTTCAGTATGTGTTTTATATGTATATACTTGTTTTAATTCTGAACTTCAATTACTAATAAGGAACTGTAATATGTGTTAATTTGTTTATAAAAGCTTAACTGTAACTAATACAGAATCCTTTGGTAAATCTGCAAGCCACTGTCTCCAGGAAATGCAACACACAAATCCAGAGGCAAATTATTATGAAAATGGATGCCAAACAGACTGTGCATTAAACTCTTGCTTGAGAATCTTACCACTTTAATGCCTCTATTCTGCTTTATAACAATAAAAGTCTATTCTATTCTTCTCTCTTAAACAGGGATCTCCAATCCGTTAAACAGAGTCCACAGACAGAAAGTCTGAATCAATAACGGGGTGATAGATGTTGCTAGTCCAGTTGTAAATGTGGTTTGAAAATGCTTTTACGTTGTATATGGTTAAAATGTGATTGCTGTTGTTGCGTGGTTATGTTATTTATGCCCGATTGGTGTATTTGAATTGAATGTATTTCTAGAATTGCCCCTTGAGATGTAGCATCTAATTTTTGAGGGGGTCCTATAAACACAGATACAAAATAAAAGACAAAAGCATCATTACATAACAAACATACACAGTAAATACACAGATACAAACCCTCCCCACCCATACCCCAGTCCTCATCTAACCCTCTCCCACCCATACCCCAGTCATCATCAAACCCTCTCCCACCCATACCCCAGTCCTCATCAAACCCTCTCCCATCCATACCCCAGTCCTCATCTAACGTTGTCCCACCCATACCCCAGTCCTCATCAAACCCTCTCCCACCCATACCCCAGTCCTCATCAAACCCTCTCCCATCCATACCCCAGTCCTCATCAAACCCTCTCCCACCCATACCCCAGTCCTCATCTAACCCTCCCCACCCATACACCAAGTCCTCATCTAACGTTGTCCCACCCATATCCCAGTCCTCATCAACCCTCTCCCACCCATACCCCAGTCCTCATCTAACCCTCTCCCACCCATACCCCAGTCCTCATCTAACCCTCTCCCACCCATACCCCAGTCCTCATCTAGCGCTCTCCCACCCATACACCAAGTCCTCATTTAACGTTGTCCCACCCATTTCTCAATCCTCGTCTAACGTTGTCCCACCCATACCCCAGTCCTCATCAAACCCTCTCCCACCCATACCCCAGTCCTCATCAAACCCTCTCCCACCCATACTCAAGTCCTCAGTTATTGTACAGAAAAACATTTGGTGTACTACCTCCAAATCTCAGCCATCCATTTTTTTCTACATGTTTGGCAGATACAACATATCTGGCTAAGGCCACCTAAAGCACTGTCAGAAATATATAGGAGTTACAGGATATAGAGTATAACCTGTAACTCCAAAGCCTGTGTTGTGGAAAGGTCAGAGAGGGGTTATCTGACCTGAGTTGTCATCCAGAATTCCCCTGCATGGTTTAGAGCTGTGCGGATCCTGTTTTTACTTCCTCACCAGTTACTTCAATTACTTATTGATGTGTCATTACCTGTTAATAATGAACAGTCACAGTTTGTAATTAACTTGACTTGGCTGGTGTATGTACTGATACGACTTGATGGCTGTATAACAGACCATCATCGGAAAACATTTTTCCCCACTAATTTAATAGAAAACAACTGAATTGTACCCATGAGACGGGTTGTTATTGAGGAACAATGCTTGCACTCCAAGCTGGTGAAAACAGTGAGTTGCTCCTCTTTAAGTCACAGTTTGTAATCAACATACAGTGGCTTCAGAAAATACTCAGAATAGACTCAGAATCCTTGACTTCCAACATATTTTGGTGTGTTATGCTGTGTACTTTGGGCAGTTCCTCCTATAATCCTCTGAAGATCCTCTCAGGTGATGTCAGATAGGTGGGGAACATTGGTGAACTGCGATCTTCAGGTCTCCCCACAGATCTTCAATGGTGTTTAAGTCCGGGCTTTGCCTGGAATGTCCAAGGACATTCACAGACTTGTTCCAAAGCCAATCCAGCATTGGCCAGGGTTGGGTAGGTTACTTTTTAAATGTAATCCGTTACAGTTACAAGTTACCGGTCCACATTTGTAATCAGTAATGCAACTTTTTGATTGCTCAAACTCAGTAACGTAATCTGATTACTTTGAATTACTTTTAGAATGCTTTCATTTTCACAGGAATTGGAAAACAAATAGGAATAGCCTATAACCAACTGAACACCTTTTGCGGGATCAAACAATGTTAGAGTTTACATAGCTGGCTAAAAACAGAATTAGCATTTGACCTTATGGGATGTGTAGGCTATACAGTGCCTTTGGATATGGGTTTCAAAACCATTGCTTTTTACTTCAATATGATTGGGCTACATCTCTACATTACACGCTAAAGGTCTGTCAGATATTCAGTCATTCCAATTAATCCAATAAACCTAGACCTTCCAGAATCTGACTTTTTATGTGAACATAACCCAAAATCTAATGATGCTTAAACCTGTTCTGTTATTTGTGTTTTATTTATGTTTTTAATTGCTTCAAAACATTGATGAAAAATAAATGTCAATTACTCAAAAAGGGTATTGACATTGTTGTATATAAAAATTAAGATATCCGTAGCTTTTTGCGCATTAACTAAATATGTAGTAGTCTGATGATTTCCTCAACAACCAACATTGTCAAAATGTTGCAGAAACCCCTGGCACGTGAATGCACATTTGCAATCGTGAACACCCGCAAGAAATATGATTTACCCACGCGAACGTAACCTGCGATTATTATGGCCACCAGTAATGGATTTTCAAAACGCAAATGAAAGAATTATACTGTGATTATAAACCTGCACTCTTAGCTAAAAGTAAATGACGTCAGCAGCCAATGATAACCAATGAACACAATTTTCAGAGATGCAAAGCCAGCAGAATCACATGGCCTACCTGTATGGATGGAGTTGATGTGGCCGCGTCATATGCAAATAATCATCCTTTGGCAGAGTGCTTCCCAACACACCTTTTCTACTCAAATGTCATGGTGAATTACATATAATGTTTTTATCTCCAAGGCAGCGCTGTGTTACCGCTATCTAACAAATAGTTGCCTAATCTATTAAACTATTCCTGTTTAAGTTCTTTGTTGCAACTCGTCCTGGCTGTGTTGTTCGGTGCATGCGACAAATAAACCTTGAAACTTGAAAAAGATATAACACCAGGTAGGGCTATTGCCTATCATTGTTCTGAGAATTATGTGTCGAGTAGATAACTAAATAATAATTTATATGACTCGGCTAATATTATTGAAGTTACACTCTGTTTTTACCAGCCACCCAACCAACCAAAACCAGAGTAATTTTAACTAGTGCTTCCTCCGACACTAAACTGTTTATGCGTGTCCAACTTTGCGCGCATGATGATCACACACAAATCTGGGGCGCAGAGTTCATATTTTGGTTCAAATAACAATGTTTATAACATTAAATAATAAACTCAAACATACAACGTGTCACAATTATTTTGCGCACCTATTCTTTTCAATTAAATTTTTTCAAAAGTATCTGTAATCCGATTACAATATTTTTGTTGGTAATGTAACTGATTACAGTTACAGTTTTTTTGTAACTTACTTGTAATCCGTTACTCCCCAACTATGGTCTTGGCTGTGTGCTTTGAGTTGTTCTTCAAGGATCTCTGTATTTCTGTAAATACTTTTCATCATGATTTCAGAGCCCATTTAGTTTGTCTTATAGATGTCATTTCACATGCTTTTACTCAAGAATCGCTTCTTCTAGCCAGTCTACCATATAGGCGGGATTGATTGAGTGCTGCAGAGATGGTTGTCCTTCTGGCAGGTTCTACAAACTCTGCAAGGAAACTCTGAAACTCTGTTTGAATTGCCCACGGGTTCTTGGTCACCTACCTGACCAAGGCCCTTCCTGACTTGTTACTTAGATTGATGGAAACTTTTACCAATGTGGAAAGTGAATGGGTCTGAATACTTTCCGAAGCCAATGTAATAACGTCCTTGAAGCTCCCCCATGTACCAAGGGAATTATCACATCAACCAGATGGAGTCCCGGCCTTGATTTATTAGACGATGTCGTGCGGCAATTGTTTTCCTTTATTTGACCTTAATGAGGTGCAGACACGATTTCCAGTGTGACTGCTGGTGGAGGGGAACCTGTTATTTTTCCACTTCGTTATCAGGGTGTGTCTCAGGCCAGGGTGGGCGAGCTGGCCCAAGGAAGTGCCAGGATGTTGTTTCAGTCTAACAACAATGAGTAGGCCACTCTGGATTCCTATGGGATGGTGGCAACGTGTGAACATAACGTATAGAATTGTCCACACATTGCATGTGGAAATTCCTCACGTCATGAAGCCTCTTATAGCGGTCATTGAGAATGACGTGTCACATAGGTCATATGTCATAGACACATATAGTGGGAAAGCCTATTAATTCTAGTGCTGGCCCAGCAGTTCTTCATCTCCTAGCATTAAGCCTACTATGGTAGATGAAGTGTTGCGCCATCAATTGTCATTATACAAACTCTTTCCGATTGTGCTTCAATGTGATTCGTTTGAGGTTTTTCTTTTCAAAGCATGAGTGTACAGTGGAGCTTCCATTAATGTTCTTCATCCTCAGCTCCCAGTGAGGATGCATGGAGTAGAATGGTCAGTTGGACATCAGCCCCAAAATAAACATTCTAAACAGTATATTCTCTCATATACTATGGCTATCAGTCAATCAGCATTCAGGCTTCAAACCAGCTGGTTTATTACTAGTGAGCAAAATATGTCAAAATCAATGAAAGAATGGTTAGGAAGGGCAGACTTACTTGCCACAGGATTACTACATTTTATCATAGTATGAACTCTGTAGAGATTTCCAAAAACAACAGTGTTATATTCTACACTGTTTCTATACAGAAATAAATAACTGATTATAGTATTCTACAGTATATTACAAAATTTGAGTGTGATTATTTCTGTTTAGACATTTGGCAAACTCAACTTCCAAATGCAATGAAGTTAAACGCCTTGCTCAAGGGCACAGCAACATATTTTTGCTGTCTTGACTTGGGATTAGAACAAGTAACAATTGATGTTACTGGCTGAACACTCATTTAAGCAGTAATAGTATTTCATACTGTTGTTTTTTCCCCATGGTCGTTAGCCTTGGAATGAAGTTTAGAACTTTTTAGTCCTGGCACTCTGAAGATACTGCCCCGGCACAGCCCAAAATAGGAAGTTATGGTTATCAGGGGAAATGGTTATGTGGCTTCTGGTTTTAGAGATGAGTCTTGCAAGTTTACAGTCCCAGCTGGAACATATGGAAACATATGGCAGATTGAAAGACAAAAAAAAGAGACAAAAATAGTGCAAACTAACCATGTAAACCATCCCCATTTTTTGTAATGGAGTTTTCAATTATTTGAGGAATAAAACATACACACACACATACACACACACATACACTGACATACACACACACATATATATATATATATATGCACAGTTGGGCTCAAAAGTTTGCATAACCTTGGTAATATTTGTACCATTTGTAAAGAAAACATGAGTGAGCAAAACACACTTATTTCTTATGGGATTCACATTCAACTGTAGGTCATAACAGAATGGCACAATCATAAAACTAATTTAAAAATTAACTGACCCCTGTTCAAAAGTCTGCATACCCTTAGTTCTTAATACTGTGTATTGCCCCCTTTAGCATCAATGACAGAGTGAAGTATTTTTTAATAGTTGTCTATGAGGCCCCAAATTATTGCAGGTGGTACAGCTGACCATTTGTCTTGGCAAAATGCCTCCAGGTCATGCAGGTCAAGTCTTTGGTCGTCTTTCATGAACTGCACGTTTGAGATTTCCATAGAGTGGCTCGATTATATTATGGTCAGGAAACTGTGATGGTCAGAACCTTCATCTTTTTCTGCTGTAACCACTGGAGGGTCAACTTGGCCTTGTGCTTAGGGTCATTGTCGTGCTGGAAAGTCCAAGAATGTCCCATGCGCAACTTTTGTGCAGAAAAATGCTAAATTGTCTGCCAGTATTTTCTGATAACATGCTGCATTAATCTTGCCATTAATTCCCTGTGCCTTTAGAGATCACCCCCCCCCAAAAAAAAAAAAAAACATCAGTGAGCCACCACCATGCTTCACAGTGGGGATGGTATTCTGTTTACTGTACTCCTTGTTGACCCCTCTCCAAACATAGTGCTTATGGTTGTGACCAGAAAGCTCTATTTTGGTCTTGTCACTCCAAATTACTGTGTGCCAGAAGCTGTGAAGCATGTAAAGGTGTTGTTGGGCATATTGTAACCAGCCGTTTTTGTGGCATTGGTGCAGTTCCAGAGCAGCCTGATTTTCTCCTGAGGTTACCTGTGGGTTTTTCATTGAATGCCGAACAGTTCTTCTGGCAGTTTTGACTGAAATCTTTCTAGGTCTACCTGCCCTTGGCTTGGTATCAAGAGATCCCAGAATTTTCCACTTCTTAATAAGGGATTGAACAATACTGACTGGCATTTGCATATCTTTGTATATCTTTTTATATCCTTTTCCATCTTTATAAAGTTCCATTACCTTGCTATGCAGGTCTTTTGACAGTTATTTTCTGCTCCCCAGAGCTAACAAACTCATTGACTATTCATACACAGACACTAATTGCAATTTAAAATTCCACAGGTGTGGGAAATCAACCTTTAATAGCCAAGGCCAAACATTCAAGAGTATGTAAACTTTTGATCAGGGACATTTGGGTGATTTCTGTTATCATTATGATATAAAAAGGACCCAAATAACTATGTGATTATAAATGGCTTCATATGATCACTATCCTTAAATATAATATATTTTTGTATGATCAGTCATATTTTCAAAATCAATGCCAAAATTTCCCAATGTCTGCCAGGGTATGCCAGCTTATAAGCACAATTGCATATACACTCACCTAAAGGATTATTAGGAACACCATACTAATACTGTGTTTGACCCCCTTTCGCTTTCAGAACTGCCTTGATTCAACAAGGTGCTGAAAGCATTCTTTAGAAATGTTGGCCCATATTGATAGGATAGCATCTTGCAGTAAATGGAGATTTGTGGGATGCACATCCAGGGCACGAAGCTCCCGTTCCACCACATCCCAAATATGCTCTATTGGGTTGAGATCTGGTGACTGTGGGGGCCATTTCAGTACAGTGAACTCATTGTCATGTTCAAGAAACCAATCTGAAATGATTCGAGCTTTGTGACATGGTGCATTATCCTGCTGGAAGTAGCCATCAGAGGATGGGTACATGGTGGTCATAAAGGGATGGACATGGTCAGAAACAATTCTCAGGTAGGCCATGGGATTTAAACGATGCCCAATTGGCACTAAGGGGCCTAAAGTGTGCCAAGAAAACATCCCCCACACCATTACACCACCCCCACCAGCCTGCACAATGGTAACAAGGCATGATGGATCCATGTTCTCATTCTGTTTACGCCAAATTCTGACTCTACAATCTGAATGTCTCAACAGAAATTGAGACTCATCAGACCAGGCAACATTCTTCCAGTCTTCAACTGTCCAATTTTGGTGAGCTCGTGCAAATTGTAGCCTCTTTTACCTATTTGTAGTGGAGATGAATGGTACCCGGTGGGGTCTTGTGCTGTTGTAGCCCATCCATCTCAAGGTTGTGCATGTTGTGGCTTCACAAATGCTTTGCTGCATACCTCGGTTGTAACAAGTGGTTATTTCAGTCAAAGTTGCTCTTCTATCAGCTTGAATCAGTTGGCCCATTCTCCTCTGACCTCTTGCATCAACAAGGCATTTTCGCCCACAGGACTGCCGCATACTGGATGTTTTTCCCTTTTCACACCATTCTTTGTAAACCCTAGAAATGGTTGTGCATGAAAATCCAAGTAACTGAGCAGATTGTGAAATACTCAGACCGGCCCGTCTGGCACCAACAACCATGCCACGCTCAAAATTGCTTAAATCACCTTTCTTTCCCATTCTGACATTCAGTTTGAAGTTCAGGAGATTGTCTTGACCAGGACCACACCCCTAAATGCATTGAAGCAACTGCCATGTGATTGGTTGATTAGATAATTGCATTAATGAGAAATTGAACAGGTGTTCCTAATAATCCTTTAGGTGAGTGTATGTATATACAGCTCTGGAAAAAATTAAGAGACCACTCCTATTTTTCTTAAATCAGCATCTCTACATGTATGGCAGCCAACACCTGGTCATCTAATGGTTTGACGGAGACCTGGAAAACATACATGAAATTTGTTTGAATAGGTAATATAGTTAGAAGGTTAGAAATAATCATTTTTAATTGAAAAAATAATGGTGCCCTTCAAACTTTGCCTACATTAAGGAATCCTCCATTTGCAACAATTACCGCCTTACAGACCTTTGGCAATCTAGTTGTCAGTTTGTTGAGGTCATCTGAAGAAATTTCACCCCATTCTTCCTGAACCACCTCCCACACATTGGATTGGCTTGATGGGCACTTCTTACCTAACATACGGTCAAGCTGCTCCCACAACAGCTCAATAGGGTTGAGATCCGGTGACTGTACTGGCCTATTATAGACAGAATACCAGCTGACTGCTTCTTTCCTAAATCGTTCTTGTATAGTTTGGAGCAGTGCTTTGTCCTGTTGTAGGAGGAAATTCGCCCCAATAAAGAGGCCTTCCTTCTTCAAGATCCCTTTCACCCTGTGCCAATCTTACACTTTATCACCGCCAAAGCACCCCCAGACCTTCACATTGTCTCCTCCATGTTTGAAAGATGGCGTCAAGAAGTCCTCCAGCATCTTTTCATTTGGTTTGCATCTTAAGAATGTTCTTCTTTGTGATCCTCACACCTCAAACTGTGATTCGTCTGTCCATAACAGGTTTTTCCAATCTTCCTCTGTCCAGTGTCTGTGTTGTTTTGCCCATCTCATTCTTTTCTTTTTATTGGCCAGTCTGAGATATAGCTTTTTCTTTGCAACTCTGCCTAGAAGGCCAGCATCCTGGAGTCGTCTCTTCACTGGTGATGTTTAGACTGGTTTGCGGCTACCTTTTAATGAAGCTGCCAGTTTAGGACCTGTGAGGTGTCTGTTTCCCAAACTAGACATTCTAATGTATTTGTCCTCTTGCTCAGTTGTGCACCGGGGCCTCCCACTCGTCTTTCTATTCTGGTTAGAGCCAGTTTGCCCTGTTCTGTGAAGGGGGTGGTACACAACGTTTTATGAGATCTTCAGCTTCTTGGCACTTTCTCGCATGGAACAGCCATTTCTCAGGACAAAAATTGACTGATGAGTTTCTGGCCTTTTTGAACCTGTAATCGAACCCACAATTGCTGATGCTCCAGATACTCAACTTGTCTAAAGAAGGCCAGTTTTATTGCTTCTTTAATCAACATAATTGCAAAAGGGTTTTCTTGTGATCAGTTAGCCTTTTAATATGATTAACTTGGATTAGCAAACACAACGTGCCATGGGATCACAGGACTGATGGTTGCTGATAAATGGCATCTGTACGCTTATCTAGATATTCCATAAAAATCTGTTTCCAGCTACAACAGTCATTTACAACATTAACGATGTCTACACTATTTCTGATCAATTTGAAGTTTTTTTAATGGACATAACAATGTGCTTATCTTTCAAAAACAAAGACATTTCTTAGTGACCCCAAACATTTGAATGGTACTTACTGTGAGTGTGTATATAAATATGTATATAATACTGTAAATATACATTTTGTTTCAATTTGTGTTCTTGGGAAAAGGCTTGTAACTACCCATTTCACTGTTAGTTGACACCTGTTGCATGTGACAACAAACATTTGCATCACCAAGTTACACCACATGCTGGCCTGCCTACCACACTGGTTTGGGGAAGATACTGTCCTAACATTTCAAATGAGCCAGGGTTCCAAAACTGTACCTTAAACAATGTTATCAGGTACATATCTGTCCTTTGCTGTTGATTCTGGATGATCAGACAAACATGTTGAACTCCAAGGACATCTTCAGTATGCGCCGGGAAAGACACAGACCTATCAGCAAATAAAGGACGGACAAATCATCCACCATGTACATTCCTGGCCAGTGGTACTAACTAGCGGGACCGTTGAGTCTGAATGGCTGTCGACAGAACACACAGTGAGTAATTGTTAAGTGAATTTTGATATGGTAAATATCAATGGATGTCTTGCTGCTGTCATCATCTATTGTGCACTCCATCATAAAGTTGAATCATTACAATAATTTAACATATTTTAATTTAGCAGGGAACTTGCAGTAAATTATCATGATAATGTCTTTCTAGTTCATTCTCATACGTATTCCTTTAACCATATGTTGGATACCTGTTTTTTTATTTTATTCTTATGCATACATATTTTTACCTTTTCTATATTCACAGGGGAACAGGAAAAGGACATGAGCCTCCTTTCTGTCAATGTTGTTGACCACTTTTGGAGCTCTGATTGGTACTTCCTCAGGCAGTGCCAATAATTACAAACACTGCCATCTTATCCAGGAGGAGTGGGAAAGATGTGTTGAAGAACTCTGTCTCAAGTTGCAAAAAGTCAGTTGTAACAACATTAAACTAAATTCTCTGAAGGTATCCTGGTTTAACATGCAGACATTCTCATGGTTGCGTAGGGAACTCAAATCAGAGGGACCACCACTGGTAAGACAGTGATATTCAACTGTAAAACAGGTTGTGTTTGCAGTGAAAATCTCAGCTTCCCATTAGGAATGACATTGCAGGGATTGTATCTCTTGCGTGTATTGCTGCTGTGATGTTTGTGCGGCATCTTGTTTCAACAACGAGACTGGTATAGTTGTTGCAGTGAAGTATGCAGATGAGAACAGCTGGTGCCAAGGTCAAGAACACATCACTGATGACCAAAAGAATAATCTATCGATGAGGTTGGAGGAAATTGCTGAAGAAATGACTGAACCAGCTTCACCGATCCTTCTGAAGCAGCCTCACCAGTCCCTCTGAAGCAGCCTCACCAGTCCCTCTGAACCATCCTCACCAGTCCCTCTGAACCAGCCTGATCGATCTCTCTGAACCAGCCTCACCGGTCCCTCTGAACCAGCCTCATCGATCCCTCTGAACCAGCCTCACCGGTCCCTCTGAACCAGCCTCACCAGTCTCTCTGAACCAGCCTCATTGATCCCTCTGAACCAGCCTCAACAGTCCCTCTGAACCAGCCTCAACAGTCCCTCTGAAACAGCCTCACCGATCCCACTGAACCAGCCTCACCAGTCCCTCTGAAACAGCCTCACCGATCCCACTGAACCAGCCTGGTATGAATGGGTCTGTACTGCCCAGACCAACTAGACAACTTAACTGAAGACAGCAATAGACTGGAAAGAAGCAACTAGTTGTTTCACTGTGAACCAGACACATCATCAGACAACGTCTAAGATCAGAATTCAACATGGAAAATGACATTGCAGACATTGGTGAACACTTAGTCTTCAACCACCTGGAGCTGGTGGCAACGCAACATGAAACAACTAGGTGTTCTTAATAACTGTGGTGTAGACCATGCTCCTGTGTAATAACAGGTCACAGGCAACATTAGCTAGACCATAGAAACCACCAGTTTTCTATACATGGTTATTTAGGTCTACCTCCTCTTATACACTGTTTGTTCCCTCCATAGTTTTGTTTGTAATTGAGCATTCTTTTTATTTTTTTCTCTGTACACGTTATATGGTGAACTGAACATCCGCTTTGACTTGAACATTAAAGTTCTCATTCTTGATTCTATACTTCTTGATTTTGCAAGACTTTGTAAAATCTCTACCTCTACTGTAATGCCCCAACATGACAGAAGCAGAGGTTGACCTGCTATACATTAGATGGCTACTTTTATGGTTGTTTGGCCATCTTCCTTAGGCAGTGACCGGTCGAGTAAGTTTTCCAAAGCCAAAATGTCAACAGATACCACTTTATTTTATTGTAATTTGTTTTTTGAACAAACAATGTTTGAACGCCTACAGACGGCATTCAGGGCAGCCTCTGACATGAACACCATGACACAAGAACATTAACACCATGACACAAGAACATTAACACCATGACACAAGAACATCGTCTTCCACATTTACTAGATTGGCTGAACAGTGATGTCGAGAACCCCCTTCTCATTTAAACCAAAAGCACAGTATGCGGAATGAGGTATCAGGTCTTCCTTAAGATTGTTATAGATATGGAAAAACTATTAGTACATTAGTACTTTTAGTACACTTTGTGGGGGGAGTGGTTTCTTGACCAGCCAGAATGTTGGGTCTTGAAAATAACTACTTGTCATGACTCCCCATGCTTTGTCCTCTAATACTTTCAGTGCACAAACAAACACACACACAAACAGACACACATACGTATAAGCGCTCTCTCCGCTGAGCTTATTTTCTCAGAATAGAAGCATTTTTCCCCCCAGAGACAACCCCCTAAAGAAGAACATGCACTGAACCACAGTTACAGAGAGGACATCTAAGGCTCAATTTATTGTACTTGGCAAATGACAGACAACTTCCTGATTGGACGATGTGTTGGCCTGGAGTCTTGTGTTGTCTATAAAGCCCCCTCCCCCATCCCCGTTCCAACCAGGCCACCCAATTGTCTAGATGTACTTTGATTAGAGCCAAATAATAGGATTTGCAGGCACGGCGCATAACACTTTCTATGGCTGGTCATGTTGCTCTTGGTCCCGGTTCGCTCAGTTGCTGGAGCGCGGCGCTCTAAGGGGGGGGGGGGGGGGTACAGTCCTGTAAATTGCACTGGATAATATGCTGCATGGTTTTAATGTAAATCTAATGGGACACCAACACCTAATCCAGGACAGGCCGCGCTGCTGTGGCCCTGTATCTCTGGTATCTGAAACAAACACCCCCTGGGCTCCGTCTGCATTCTTTCCCTTTTGTTAACTAACCTTGAGCTATCGGGTTTGACCGCAGAATAAACGTCTTGAAAGTCCTTTCTGCCTTGTTTCTCAACTCGGAAGTGTTGTATGAAGGAAGGAACTTTCTATCAAAAGCTATAGGCTGAGCGATGCCGTACAGAGAGGTTTGATGAAGGGCTGGCAAAGGGCGCAGGGATGCCCTCCCCACCCCCCCCGCCCAATTCCCGCCACGGTTGATGTAATGTTTACTTAATGTTCAACAGAGCTATTTCCTCTATGTGAGTCGGCGTGGCCGAACCTAAGGGCGGTGACAAAGCACACTGCAGGTCACAGGCAGCCGGAGTCCAATGTTTTAAAATATCACAGCGGCGTATTTGAAGAGTTGTCATTGAAAGTGCTCCTTTGACGCTTGCTTCACAGCTCTGGTTATAGAAAATATGCTTTGGTCATTTTCTGGTACCGAAATAGATCCGTTGTGACCGTGTAAACAACACACCTACTCATTGAAACCATGTACAGACAGACTTGTGACTCAAGCTCCTGTGAAACCCAGAGTGGAGCTGGTACAGCAGAGTAAGATTGGTAGAGAGGAGGATACAGAGATTGTTAACAGGAGACTGGCCCTTCTGGGGCCTTCTGATGCTCAACGGTAGGGGTGTTATTGTCTACAAAGAAGTTGATACATATCAACGCATACTGTCGTGAAGTGGCGATGGTCAAAACAATTGTTGTTTCTCTGCCTCACAGTCCAGTTTGTCATGAGCATAGTGGGGAAAGTAAATAATTTACTTATAAGCAGCCATTTTCTTTTCCTTTGAAGTGGAACTGTAACTCCCGATGAAGAAGTGCTATATGATACTTTCACAGATTTATGGAGAATGTTACTTCTGTCGCCCAGAACACATTTTACATTCAAATGCCTCTACATCTCCGCTTTGTGTTCTCCCAGCACCCCTGAGTGTATGGGAAAGGCTTGTAAGAAACCCATTTAAAACTTTAGAGACTGTTTATTCTTCCCCTCAAAAGTTATTGATAAAACATGACAATAGTGTAATTGCTCAAACGGGGGAAGGACGTTTTTTTACATTTCTATTAGTAATTCAGCAGGCACTTTTATCCAGAGCGACTTACACCTTTGAGTGAATCCCTTTACTTTTCATATGGAAATGCTGTGGAGATGTAGTGTACTGTTCATTTTCAATACATTTCATATACTGCCATAAACACATTTGAATTGGTGTCTGGAGTGAAGCCATCCTTCCTAAGGATAAAACCAACGTTATTGGGCAGCTGTTGTATCTCTTGTCCGTGGTAACGAGCACTGCACTGTGCTGTGTCATTTCCTTCAGGTCCTGCAGGTTAAACCCGAGTGGTGCGCCAGCGCTGCGTGTTCTGTTTCTGGACGTACATACACCCTCACCACGTCCTCCCGTTGGACTGGGAGCGATATTACAGCTTCCGAAGGCATAACAGGCATTGACCGGCCTTCCTGCAGATCACATCCACCTGTCCTGGACCGACGGAGCTGTGGCTGGATGAGAACGCATGGGATTCATGACTACAACACTCAGGAACTCTGACTAATTGCCGTGTAATGGGCCCCCGTCTGGTCTGAGTATTACATCCTGATTCCCCGGGGTTGGGTAGATGTGTTGTGTATGAGACGATAAACGGTGGTAAACATCCCGCGGCACCTGTCATGACTGTCTGTTAACCATGGTGTCCTGGCTACATATTCAGTCTGGTCCTCATACCATTACTGCCACGTAAACAAACTGCCCGTCTGACTCATCCTCCTCTCGTTACTCTTGGAAATGAAATAGATTTTAAAGTAATAGAGGTAAGGAAATGTAGTACTCTAAATGAGATTGTCAGGTACATTGCTGTATTGTCAAATGTAACTTCCAAGTCCACACAACCAAGGACTTGTCGTGGCTTGTCAATGCCACCTGTCTTGCATTCAGGGCGCAACAGCGAAACGCCTGAGCCCACTCCGCTGAATACTTGACCTGTCTGAACACTAGGGATGCGACGGGACAGTGGGCCCATGGTTCGGTACATATCAGGATTTGCGGGTCATGGTAACGGTACGTTATCAGTATGAAAATGTACTTTGTTTACGGTCTTCTTACCTTTGTCATTGTATTGAACGCTGAATCAAAAATGTTTTCCACACAGCGGATTTGAAAGATCTGCCTCGCTAGCACTCGCCATTGGCATGTTGGAGCTGAGAGAATATTAGTTTTTAGGTTCCCCTCTATTCATGGGGTGCCTTTAGGGAGGTTTCCTACTGAGATGTCATTGCAGATCAATTGGTTGTTTAAGGGGGTGTGGGTTGTGGTCACTACGATTAACACATTTTTAGACATTGCTGTGGGGTCAAATTTGTCAACCCTCAGGAGCCCCTTAATGGCCTGGAGCCCCAAGCAGTTGCCTGTCTTACCTGTTCACAAGCTATGTGTATGGTTCTGTGGATCTGAATCTACAACATGCAGGTAGTCTGCAAAGCAATAAGCATGTTTTGGAAATTATATCGTAACTCTGTATCGTAACTCTGCAGTTGTGCATATTGAAGTATAGTGGGCATACTGAATGGTTTGATAACATACGGTGTACTGTTGAACACCTGGACCGACTCCGCTAAACACTTGGCCTGTCTGAACACCAGGACCGAATCCGCTGAACACTTGACCTGTCTGAACACCAGGACCGACTGCTAAACACTTGACCTGTCTGAACAACAGGACTGAATCCGTTGAACACTTGACATGTCTGAACACCAGGACCGACTGCTGAACACTTGACCTGTCTGAACAACAGGACCGACGGCTGAACACTTGACCTGTCTGAACACCAGGACCGACTGCTAAACACCGTACCTGTCTGAACAACAGGACCGACTGCTGAACACTTGACCTGTCTGAACACCAGGACTGACTGCTAAACACCGTACCTGTCTGAACAACAGGACCGACTGCTGAACACTTGACCTGTCTGAACAACAGGACCGACTGCTGAACACTTGACCTGTCTGAACAACAGGACCGACTGCTGAACACTTGACCTGTCTGAACACCTGGACCGACTTCACTGAACACTTGACCTGTCTGAACACCTGGGCCGACTGCTGAACACTTGACCTGTCTGAACACCTGGGCCGACTGCTGAACACTTGACCTGTCTGAACACCTGGGCCGACTGCTGAACACTTGACCTGTCTGAACACCTGGGCCGACTGCTGAACACTTGACCTGTCTGAACACCTGGGCCGACTCTGCTTTACTGGGCAGACGTGTGCTCTTCCACCCTGACAGATACACATTCACACACATTCACCCAGTGTAAATATTGATGTAAATACTGCCATTATTAGACCTTTTTCTCTATACTGGTGCTTTAATTTCTGTAGTGTTTATTGTAAATTGTATATTATATTTACTTGTGTGTGTGTATATATATATATATATATATATATATATATATATATACTTATACTATATTACTTTTAAACCACACACTATTTTATTTTTTTTTGTCTCACATTGTCAGCCAGGAACATATGACTAAGCATTTGTGGGTTGTGTATTTCTTCTTAAGTGTACGCTACGTCTATGACCAATAACACACTTAAACTTGAAACTCACTGTGCTCATTCTGCTTCAATTCTCATCACAAAACAAAAATAAATTGCCAAAAACTGTAGAACCAGTTCAACTGCTTTTACTCTGTGATTACCTGTGCAGTGTTTCTGTTGATAATAAATGAAACAAGAGCTTTACAATGTGGGTGAAACCTGGAGCCATGTTAGGAGTCAGTGTGTTGATACTGTATCACCCTAAAAGTGAGGTGGAAAGGCAGGTCCAACTACAGATCTTTTGCACGTAAGCTAGAATTTATTCATTTAAAAGAAAAGTGATGCTTTGAATTCTCCAAGGTGTCTACATTACAGGGTACTCACAATTTCACTTGGTAGAAAATTGCCTGGTGATCTGGTAATGAAAATGTTCATTGTTTGAAATGATGAGGAACATCTAAAGCTCTACTAGAAGTCACCAGCAAGTCTGTCTCCCCATGCTCTCGCGACGAGGCCAACACTGCCAGGTATTCATTACTGTAAAGGAGCCAACCTCCGCCTTTAGGAAGAATAGATCCCCTGGGTGGGGGGTCAAGTGGGGGATGGGGAGAATAAGGGCAGGGTCGGTGATACAAATAGCGATGGAAAGAAACTGAAGGATTATGGGGAGGGGCGGTTGCCACTTCCTGTCTGACTGACTGATAAAATCCCAGGGTCTGGGTCCTGTTATTAGGTCTGGCTATTTATTGCAACATTTCAATGAACTTCCACTTCATTGTCATATAAAGGACATTGCTAATCTAACCGGACCACGACCCGCTATGCTCAGTGGAGTTAGTTAACCTTCTGGTCTGTTGAACTGTGTCGCTGTGGCTGGGAGAGAACATGGTTTGTGTCAGGGGCCTCGCCGACGGACCGGTCATGGTGTGGGCTTAATGTTTAGCCCTCTGGTAAACAAAGCAGGAAAACAGAGGCCTGGGGTTGAGTTGGTGGAATGTTTCATGTTCACTAATTATTAAGACTGTGTGGGACTGGACCAGGAAACTGGCGAGTTACTTTCTAACTGGGGGGAAAAGTTATGTGTGTGTGTGTGTGTGTGTGTGTGTGTGCGTATGAAAACATATGCACTTGCTACTGTACGTAGCTCTGAATAAGAGCATCTGCTTACTCAAAGGAAAATATGTGTGTGTGTCTTTGTGTTTGTGGGTGTTTATCTGCTGAATATTTGTACTGGTTGGTGAATGTGATTCTACGCTCTAAAAGAACTAACCAGACAATGGAGGGAACTATTTTCTGTTCCATTTTTCTGTTCCATTTCTCTGTGCAGTGTAAAGGGGAAAACCCTGCTCCACCCCACTCAATCTAAAGGCCCATGATCTTCTGAGTAAATGAAATAAATTATGTTGGGCACTAGATGGTAAGAATGCTAGAATAGGCAGAAAGGAGGCAACAGTTTCATTGCTGTTCTGAGTTAAGGCTGACCTCTACTGGTACCACTGCTAACTGTTCTCCTTTTCCTTCTTCATTTCAGAGCTCACAAGCACAATGTAAGTATACAGGTTTCCAGTTGGGGAATTTATGAAAAATGCATCTGAAATATATATATATATATATATACAGCTCCGGAAAAAATGAAGAGTCCACTGCACCTTTTTCTTTCCTTTCCAAAAAAGTTGAAAAGGAAAGTTTTGAGTAAAAAACAGAAGTGTTCAATTTGCAGTGGTCTCTTAATTTTAACCCTTCTGTTCCTTCCTTTTCAACTCTTTGTCCAGAGGTGTATATTATATATACATACAGTATATGTGTGTGTGTAGTGGATGTAAATTCAGACACTGATTGCCTGACTTATTATCTTAGACACTCCCTGTACCAACAACACAGTCCAAGTAACATCAACCAGCATTAACGTCTTTTGCAACTGCACCGTGAGCACCAGCAATCAGCCGGCTGTGTCCAACTCTACCGCGAGCACCAGCAGTCAGCCGGCTGTGTCCAACTCTACCGTGAGCACCGGCAATCAGTCGGCTGAGTCCAACTGCAACGTAAGCACTGGCAGTCAGCTGGCTTTGTCCAACTCTACCGTGGCCATCCTGTCTGGACTGTCTCCCGGGGGCACATACAGTCTGAATGTCCAGTGTAGCAATACCAACTGCAGCATGAACGTCACGACAAGTAAGTACCCGATTCCAAGGGCTTAAGCTGTGTGGTCAAAGCGTTATTTGAACGACTGTAGAAAGTCAAAGTTCTCCCCGTTAAATGTGCACAGAACCTGGGTCAGATTCGCTCCTCTGTAAATATTCTCTGTCTCACTCCCCCACCCAACTCTCTCGCACGCACAGAGCCTGACACCGTTACAAACCTCACAGTCACTGAATTCACAACGTCGTCTGTGGCTCTGACATGGAGTGAAACAAACGGAAGCTCATTCTATACAGTCCAGTGGACCGGTGGTGGTGACAGTGACAATCTGAGAATCACAATAGCTTCGTTAAACGTTACTGGCCTCAGAGCTGGGGTGAAGTACATCTTCACAGTCACTGCAGTGGCAGGGGACAACACTACTGGAGGACAGAGCAACGCAGTTATTAAATATACAAGTAAGGAAGATGAATATAGTAAAATTGTTTATTGTCTTTTATATTAGTCTGCATACTAAACGATCCTTTGAAAGGTGCTGTACCTACACTGCTTTAAAAAAATTGAGGGAACACTTAAATCACACATCAAAATCTTTACTGTACATTGTGTTACTGTCAGTGGAAACCAAAATCACCAAACGATTGGCGGCTGGATTCAAACTCACACTGAAAATCAAAGTAGACAATAGAAATCACAGGCTGTTCCAACTTACTTGAATTTAATCACGGCAACTCATAATGTGACTCAGTAGTGTGTATGGACCCCACGTGCCTGTATGCACTCCAGACAACTTCTGGGCATGCTCCTGATGAGACGCCGGAGGGTGTCCTGAGGGATCTTCTCCCAGACCTGGATCAGGGCATCAGTGAGCTCCTGGACAGTCTGGCGCTACTTGGGATGGGATGCACCGATACATAACGTCCCAGAGGTTCTCATTTGGATTCAGGTCTGGGGAACGTGAGGGCCAGTCAATGGCATCAATGCCATCATCAAACAGGAACTGGCCACATGAGGCTGGGCATTGTCCTGCACCAGGAGGAACCCAGGGCCCACTGCACCAGTGTAAGGTCTGACGATGGGTCTGAGGATTTTATCCCGGTACCTAACAGCAGTCAGGGTACTGTTGGCTAGGCTAGCACATGGAGGTCTGTTTGACCCTCCAAGGATATGCCTCCCCACACCATCACTGACCCACCGCCAAACCAGTCATGCTGGATAATGTTGCAGGCAGCATAATGTTCACCACGGCGTCTCCAGATTCTTTCACGTCTGTCACATGTGCTCAGCGTGAATCTGCTCTTACCTGTGAAGGAATGGGACGCCAATGGCAGACCTGCCAGTTTTGGTGTTCTCTGGTGAATGCCAATCGAGCTGCACGGTGTTGGGCAGTGAGCAAAAGTCCCACTAGAGGACTTCGGGCCCTCATGCCACCCTCATGGAGTCTGTTTCTGACAGTTTTGTCAGAAGCGTGCACACCGGTAGCCCTCTAGTGGTCATTTAGTAGGGATCTGGCAATGCTTCTCCTGTTCCTCCTCACACAAAGGAGCAGATACCGGTCCTGCTGCTGGGTTGTCTTGCTGTTGCCTCTGCAGTGCACCTGTTGTCACTTTCATTTGCACCAAAACGGGTGACATTGATTCACAATCACTTATGCTTCCAAACTGGACAGATTGATATCCCTGGAGTTTAATTGACTTGGTGTTATACTGTGATGATTAAGTATTCCCTTAAATCTTTTAAACAGTGCTGTTTTTGTGCTTTTCAAATGAACTATTTCCCCTTTCACCTCACTTGAGTTTTTTGAAACTAATTTGAAGACATATTTTGTTTATCTTTGCCCAAATGCCCCTCTCTTGCACGCACAGAGCCCGCAACCATCAAGAACATAAATGTTGCTGGATTTACAATGTCGTCTGTGTCTCTGAGCTGGACTCAACCCGAGGGAGACAGGTCCTTCTATAAAGTAGATTGGACTGGTGGTAGTGTCAATCACAGTATGAATACCACATCAACCTCAGCCAACATCACTGGGCTGACCGCTGGATTGCAGTACACATTCACAGTAACAGCAGTAGCTGGAGATAATGCAACTGTAGGAGATAGCAGTGAAATTACTAAATTTACAAGTAAGTCTTTATTTTTATTTTATTTTGATTGTTTAGCCCCTCTCTTTGAAACTATAGGTTGTTTTTGCAGAACTCTACACACTAACCTTACACCTTACACCAAACCAGCAAAACATTATACATCACTTGCAAAAGCAAACAATTCTTGCATAACTCTTCAAACTCTTTCAAAAGTGTGTTTTTGCATCAATACAGTACACATTAACCATCATTTGAATAAGCGCACGAAGCGCCAACTACACACTGATAGTATGAATGAAAATCACTTGTAGCTTTTGCTTGTTCTGTGTGCAGGACATAGCAGATTGCAATTAAGTTTTGTCATACATGTTGTAAACACACAGGCATCCAAATGTGTAAAGTATGGATGTGTATTCAGAACATTCTATCAATTCAAATTATGGGAACAAGTTATTTTCTTTTCTCAAAACGCATCCATTAATCCTAATGGTCAATTATTTAAATGTAACTTTTTTGAAAGTATTAATTCAGAGCGGAGATAGCTTTAGCTATGCTGCTAGGGAAACAATGGGAGTGTTAGAGCCTATAGAAGATTCAAACCAAACAATATATTAATCCAAGTGTAAATATGTACTCTACACCAACGTTTTTGTTGTTTTTAGTTATATTGTTTTCTTCCCCCTCAATACAACTTTCTTGCATGCACAGGGCCTGACGTCATCAGGAACCTTACAATTACTGAAATCAGGTCTTATTCTGTGTCTCTTAACTGGACTGAACCATTGGGAAATAGTTCCTTCTATATAGTAGAATGGACTGATGGTAGTGTCAATCACAGTATGAATACCACATCAACCTCAGCCAACATCACTGGGCTGACCGCTGGATTGCAGTACACATTCACAGTAACAGCAGTAGCTGGAGATAATGCAACTGTAGGAGATAGCAGTGAAATTACTAAATTTACAAGTAAGTCTTTATTTTTATTTTATTTTTATTGTTTAGCCCCTCTCTTTGAAACTATAGGTTGTTTTTGCAGAACTCTACACACTAACCTTACACCTTACACCAAACCAGCAAAACATTATACATCACTTGCAAAAGCAAACAATTCTTGCAAAACTCTTCAAACTCTTTCAAAAGTGTGTTTTTGCTACAATACAGTACCCATAAACCATCATTTGAATAAGCGCACGAAGCGCCAACTACACACTGATGAATGAAAATCACTTGTAGCTTTTGCTTGTTCTGTGTGCAGGACATAGCAGATTGCAATTAAGTTTTGTCATACATGTTGTAAACACACAGGCATCCAAATGTGTAAAGTATGGATGTGTATTCAGAACATTCTATCAATTCAAATTATGGGAACAAGTTATTTTCTTTTCTCAAAACGCATCCATTAATCCTAATGGTCAATTATTTAAATGTAACTTTTTTGAAAGTATTAATTCAGAGCGGAGATAGCTTTAGCTATGCTGCTAGGGAAACAATGGGAGTGTTAGAGCCTATAGAAGATTCAAACCAAACAATATATTAATCCAAGTGTAAATATGTACTCTACACCAACGTTTTTGTTGTTTTTAGTTATATTGTTTTCTTCCCCCTCAATACAACTTTCTTGCATGCACAGGGCCTGACGTCATCAGGAACCTTACAATTACTGAAATCAGGTCTTATTCTGTGTCTCTTAACTGGACTGAACCATTGGGAAATAGTTCCTTCTATATAGTAGAATGGACTGATGGCAGTATAAATGAGAATACAACTACCCTTGAGACACATGTTAATGTTACTGAGCTGACTGCTGGAATGAAGTACACATTTAGAATTATCGCAGTGGCTGGTGATAATACAACTAATGGATATGCTTCTGAGAAAGCAGTCTATTCAAGTAAGCTTTTCCATTGGTTCATAATATGCTCTGAAGTTCAATCATGTAATGAATCTCTGTTCATCAATGAGAGTGGCCCAATAGAATAATGTTTATTTTGTTTCTTTGCATATTCTGTTAAAGAAAACTATGCATGATTCCATATTTTATAAGCAATTTTTTTCCTAAAGTATAATTCATTTCACTGCTATATATAGGACCGTCAATCATTTGATTGTAGTATATATTCTATTCTGTTGCTTTTAGGTAAATATAAATTATACATTTTTTAAATTACAGCCATTGATTGATTAATTGGACTACAATTTGAAATATACCAGTTACATTGCCAAAATATTACGTATCCATTAATCCTAATGGACAATTATTTAAATGTAACTTTTTTGAAAGTATTTATTCAGAGCAGATATAGCTTTAGCTATGCTGCTAGGGAAACAATGGGAGTGTTAGAGCCTATAGATGATTCAAACCAAACAGTAAATCTGTTAAACAGTGTATTTCATTAACAACAATGCTTTTTTCATGCTTTTCAAATGAAATATTTCCCCTTTCAGCATACTTGAATTTATAGTAACTAATTTGATGACATATTTTGTTTATCTTTGCCCAAATGCCCCTCTCTTGCACGCACAGAGCCCGCAACCATCAAGAACATAAATGTTGCTGGATTTACAATGTCGTCTGTGTCTCTGAGCTGGACTCAACCCGAGGGAGACAGGTCCTTCTATAAAGTAGATTGGACTGGTGGTAGTGTCAATCACAGTATGAATACCACATCAACCTCAGCCAACATCACTGGGCTGACCGCTGGATTGCAGTACACATTCACAGTAACAGCAGTAGCTGGAGATAATGCAACTGTAGGAGATAGCAGTGAAATTACTACATTTACAAGTAAGTCTTTATTTTTATTTTATTTTGATTGTTTAGCCCCTCTCTTTGAAACTATAGGTTGTTTTTGCAGAACTCTACACACTAACCTTACACCTTACACCAAACCAGCAAAACATTATACATCACTTGCAAAAGCAAACAATTCTTGCAAAACTCTTCAAACTCTTTCAAAAGTGTGTTTTTGCTACAATACAGTACCCATAAACCATCATTTGAATAAGCGCACGAAGCGCCAACTACACACTGATGAATGAAAATCACTTGTAGCTTTTGCTTGTTCTGTGTGCAGGACATAGCAGATTGCAATTAAGTTTTGTCATACATGTTGTAAACACACAGGCATCCAAATGTGTAAAGTATGGATGTGTATTCAGAACATTCTATCAATTCAAATTATGGGAACAAGTTATTTTCTTTTCTCAAAACGCATCCATTAATCCTAATGGTCAATTATTTAAATGTAACTTTTTTGAAAGTATTAATTCAGAGCGGAGATAGCTTTAGCTATGCTGCTAGGGAAACAATGGGAGTGTTAGAGCCTATAGATGATTCAAACCAAACAATATATTAATCCAAGTGTAAATATGTACTCTACACCAACGTTTTTGTTGTTTTTAGTTATATTGTTTTCTTCCCCCTCAATACAACTTTCTTGCATGCACAGGGCCTGACGTCATCAGGAACCTTACAATTACTGAAATCAGGTCTTATTCTGTGTCTCTTAACTGGACTGAACCATTGGGAAATAGTTCCTTCTATATAGTAGAATGGACTGATGGTAGTTTCAATCACAGTATGAATACCACATCAACCTCAGCCAACATCACTGGGCTGACCGCTGGATTGCAGTACACATTCACAGTAACAGCAGTAGCTGGAGATAATGCAACTGTAGGAGATAGCAGTGAAATTACTACATTTACAAGTAAGTCTTTATTTTTATTTTATTTTGATTGTTTAGCCCCTCTCTTTGAAACTATAGGTTGTTTTTGCAGAACTCTACACACTAACCTTACACCTTACACCAAACCAGCAAAACATTATACATCACTTGCAAAAGCAAACAATTCTTGCAAAACTCTTCAAACTCTTTCAAAAGTGTGTTTTTGCTACAATACAGTACCCATAAACCATCATTTGAATAAGCGCACGAAGCGCCAACTACACACTGATGAATGAAAATCACTTGTAGCTTTTGCTTGTTCTGTGTGCAGGACATAGCAGATTGCAATTAAGTTTTGTCATACATGTTGTAAACACACAGGCATCCAAATGTGTAAAGTATGGATGTGTATTCAGAACATTCTATCAATTCAAATTATGGGAACAAGTTATTTTCTTTTCTCAAAACGCATCCATTAATCCTAATGGTCAATTATTTAAATGTAACTTTTTTGAAAGTATTAATTCAGAGCGGAGATAGCTTTAGCTATGCTGCTAGGGAAACAATGGGAGTGTTAGAGCCTATAGAAGATTCAAACCAAACAATATATTAATCCAAGTGTAAATATGTACTCTACACCAACGTTTTTGTTGTTTTTAGTTATATTGTTTTCTTCCCCCTCAATACAACTTTCTTGCATGCACAGGGCCTGACGTCATCAGGAACCTTACAATTACTGAAATCAGGTCTTATTCTGTGTCTCTTAACTGGACTGAACCATTGGGAAATAGTTCCTTCTATATAGTAGAATGGACTGATGGTAGTGTCAATCACAGTATGAATACCACATCAACCTCAGCCAACATCACTGGGCTGACCGCTGGATTGCAGTACACATTCACAGTAACAGCAGTAGCTGGAGATAATGCAACTGTAGGAGATAGCAGTGAAATTACTAAATTTACAAGTAAGTCTTTATTTTAATTTTATTTTGATTGTTTAGCCCCTCTCTTTGAAACTATAGGTTGTTTTTGCAGAACTCTACACACTAACCTTACACCTTACACCAAACCAGCAAAACATTATACATCACTTGCAAAAGCAAACAATTCTTGCAAAACTCTTCAAACTCTTTCAAAAGTGTGTTTTTGCTACAATACAGTACCCATAAACCATCATTTGAATAAGCGCACGAAGCGCCAACTACACACTGATGAATGAAAATCACTTGTAGCTTTTGCTTGTTCTGTGTGCAGGACATAGCAGATTGCAATTAAGTTTTGTCATACATGTTGTAAACACACAGGCATCCAAATGTGTAAAGTATGGATGTGTATTCAGAACATTCTATCAATTCAAATTATGGGAACAAGTTATTTTCTTTTCTCAAAACGCATCCATTAATCCTAATGGTCAATTATTTAAATGTAACTTTTTTGAAAGTATTAATTCAGAGCGGAGATAGCTTTAGCTATGCTGCTAGGGAAACAATGGGAGTGTTAGAGCCTATAGAAGATTCAAACCAAACAATATATTAATCCAAGTGTAAATATGTACTCTACACCAACGTTTTTGTTGTTTTTAGTTATATTGTTTTCTTCCCCCTCAATACCACTTTCTTGCATGCACAGGGCCTGACGTCATCAGGAACCTTACAATTACTGAAATCAGGTCTTATTCTGTGTCTCTTAACTGGACTGAACCATTGGGAAATAGTTCCTTCTATATAGTAGAATGGACTGATGGCAGTATAAATGAGAATACAACTACCCTTGAGACACATGTTAATGTTACTGAGCTGACTGCTGGAATGAAGTACACATTTAGAATTATCGCAGTGGCTGGTGATAATACAACTAATGGATATGCTTCTGAGAAAGCAGTCTATTCAAGTAAGCTTTTCCATTGGTTCATAATATGCTCTGAAGTTCAATCATGTAATGAATCTCTGTTCATCAATGAGAGTGGCCCAATAGAATAATGTTTATTTTGTTTCTTTGCATATTCTGTTAAAGAAAACTATGCATGATTCCATATTTTATAAGCAATTTTTTTCCTAAAGTATAATTCATTTCACTGCTATATATAGGACCGTCAATCATTTGATTGTAGTATATATTCTATTCTGTTGCTTTTAGGTAAATATAAATTATACATTTTTTAAATTACAGCCATTGATTGATTAATTGGACTACAATTTGAAATATACCAGTTACATTGCCAAAATATTACGTATCCATTAATCCTAATGGACAATTATTTAAATGTAACTTTTTTGAAAGTATTTATTCAGAGCAGATATAGCTTTAGCTATGCTGCTAGGGAAACAATGGGAGTGTTAGAGCCTATAGATGATTCAAACCAAACAGTAAATCTGTTAAACAGTGTATTTCATTAACAACAATGCTTTTTTCATGCTTTTCAAATGAAATATTTCCCCTTTCAGCATACTTGAATTTATAGTAACTAATTTGATGACATATTTTGTTTATCTTTGCCCAAATGCCCCTCTCTTGCACGCACAGAGCCCGCAACCATCAAGAACCTAAATGTTGCTGGATTTACAATGTCGTCTGTGTCTCTGAGCTGGACTCAACCCGAGGGAGACAGTTCCTTCTATAAAGTAGATTGGACTGGTGGTAGTGTCAATCACAGTATGAATACCACATCAACCTCAGCCAACATCACTGGGCTGACTGCTGGATTGCAGTACACATTCACAGTAACAGCAGTAGCTGGAGATAATGCAACTGTAGGAGATAGCAGTGAAATTACTACATTTACAAGTAAGTCTTTATTTTTATTTCATTCTGATTGCTTAGCCCCTCTCTTTGAAACTATAGGTTGTTTTTGCAGAACTCTACACACTAACCTTACACCTTACACCAAACCAGCAAAACATTATACATCACTTGCAAAAGCAAACAATTCTTGCATAACTCTTCAAACTCTTTCAAAAGTGTGTTTTTGCTACAATACAGTACCCATAAACCATCATTTGAATAAGCGCACGAAGCGCCAACTACACACTGATGAATGAAAATCACTTGTAGCTTTTGCTTGTTCTGTGTGCAGGACATAGCAGATTGCAATTAAGTTTTGTCATACATGTTGTAAACACACAGGCATCCAAATGTGTAAAGTATGGATGTGTATTCTGAACATTCTATCAATTC
Source organism: Esox lucius (assembly GCF_011004845.1). Taxonomy (NCBI): domain Eukaryota; kingdom Metazoa; phylum Chordata; class Actinopteri; order Esociformes; family Esocidae; genus Esox; species Esox lucius. The sequence continues at coordinate 35,176,228 of NC_047587.1, read as the reverse complement.
AAATTATGGGAACAAGTTGTTTTCTTTTCTCAAAACGCATCCATTAATCCTAATGGTCAATTATTTAAATGTAACTTTTTTGAAAGTATTAATTCAGAGCGGAGATAGCTTTAGCTATGCTGCTAGGGAAACAATGGGAGTGTTAGAGCCTATAGATGATTCAAACCAAACAATATATTAATCCAAGTGTAAATATGTACTCTACACCAACGTTTTTGTTGTTTTTAGTTATATTGTTTTCTTCCCCCTCAATACAACTTTCTTGCATGCACAGGGCCTGACGTCATCAGGAACCTTACAATTACTGAAATCAGGTCTTATTCTGTGTCTCTTAACTGGACTGAACCATTGGGAAATAGTTCCTTCTATATAGTAGAATGGACTGATGGTAGTTTCAATCACAGTATGAATACCACATCAACCTCAGCCAACATCACTGGGCTGACCGCTGGATTGCAGTACACATTCACAGTAACAGCAGTAGCTGGAGATAATGCAACTGTAGGAGATAGCAGTGAAATTACTAAATTTACAAGTAAGTCTTTATTTTTATTTTATTTTGATTGTTTAGCCCCTCTCTTTGAAACTATAGGTTGTTTTTGCAGAACTCTACACACTAACCTTACACCTTACACCAAACCAGCAAAACATTATACATCACTTGCAAAAGCAAACAATTCTTGCATAACTCTTCAAACTCTTTCAAAAGTGTGTTTTTGCATCAATACAGTACACATAAACCATCATTTGAATAAGCGCACGAAGCGCCAACTACACACTGATAGTATGAATGAAAATCACTTGTAGCTTTTGCTTGTTCTGTGTGGAGGACATAGCAGATTGCAATTAAGTGTTGTCATACATGTTGTAAACAAACAGGTATCCAAATGTGTAAAGTATGGATGTGTATTCTGAACATTCTATCAATTCAAATTATGGGAACAAGTTATTTTCTTTTCTCAAAACGCATCCATTAATCCTAATGGTCAATTATTTAAATGTAACTTTTTTGAAAGTATTAATTCAGAGCGGAGATAGCTTTAGCTATGCTGCTAGGGAAACAATGGGAGTGTTAGAGCCTATAGATGATTCAAACCAAACAATATATTAATCCAAGTGTAAATATGTACTCTACACCAACGTTTTTGTTGTTTTTAGTTATATTGTTTTCTTCCCACTCAATACAACTTTCTTGCATGCACAGGGCCTGACGTCATCAGGAACCTTACAATTACTGAAATCAGGTCTTATTCTGTGTCTCTAAACTGGACTGAACCATTGGGAAAGAGTTCCTTCTATATAGTAGAATGGACTGATGGCAGTATAAATAGGAATACAACTACCCTTCAGACACATGTTAATGTTACTGAGCTGACTGCTGGAATGAAGTACACATTTAGAATTATCGCAGTGGCTTGTGATAATACAGCTAATGGATTTGCTTCTGAGAAAGCATTCTTTACAAGTTAGCTTTTGCATTGGTTCATAATATGCTCTGAAGTTCAATCATGTAATGAATCTCTGTTCATCAATGAGTGTGGCCCAACAGAATTTATTTTAAAATAAATATGTGTGATTCCATATTAATTTCTTAGTGTTTTCTTAATGTAAAATTCTTATTGGCGCGATAAGACGTTCTATCATTTAATTGTAGTATATATTCCATTGAGTTACTTTGAAGTAAATATGAAAGTTATGTGTTTTTTGAGGCAGAAATCATTGCCACTTTATGTAGCGTTGTACAGTGGGGAGAACAAGTATTTGATAGTGTGCCAATTTTGCAGGTTTTCCCACTAACAAAGCATGTAGAAGTCTGTAATTTTTATCATAGGTACACTTCAACTGTGAGAGACAAGAATCCAGAAAATCACATTGTATGATTTTTAAGTAATTCATTTGACTTTTATTGCATGACATAAGTATTTGATATATCAGAAAAGCAGAACTTAATATTTGGTACAGAACCCTTTGTTTACCATTACAGAGATCATACATTTCCTTTAGTTCTTGACCAGGTTTGCACACACTTCAGCAGGGCTTTTGGCCCACTCCTCCATACAGACCTTCTCCAGATCCTTCAGGTTTCTGGGCTGTCGCTGGGCAATACGGACTTTCAGCTCCCTCCAAAGATTTTCTATAGGGTTCAGGTCTGGAGACTGGCTAGGCCACTCCAGGACCTCGAGATGCTTCTTACTGAGCCACTCCTTAGTTGCCCTGGCAGTGTGTTTCGTGTCGTTGTCATGCTGGAAGAACCAGCCACGACCCATCTTCAATGCGCTTATTGAAGGAGGTTGTTGGCCAAGACCTTGCGATACATGGCCCCATCCATCCTCCCCTCAATACGATGCAGTCGTCCTGTCCCCTTTGCAGAAATGCATCCCTGAAGAATGATGTTTCCACCTCCATGTTTCAAGGTTGGGATGGTGTTCTTGGGGTTGTACTCATCCTTCTTCTTCCTCCAAACGAGGCGAGTGGAGTTTAGACCAAAAAGCTCAATTTTTGTCTCATCAGACCACATGACCTTCTCCCATTGCTCCTCTGGATCATCCAGATGGTCATTGGCAAACTTCAGATGGGCCTGGACATGCGCTGGCTTGAGCAGGGGGACCTTGCGTGCGCTGCAGGATTTTTATCCATGACGGCGTAATGTGTTACTAATGGTTTTCTTTGAGACTGTGGTCCCAGCTCTCTTCAGGTCATTGAACAGGTCCTGCTGTGTAGTTCTGGGCTGATTCCTCACCTCCCTCACGATCATTGATGCCCCACGAGATGAGATCTTGCATGGAGCCCCACACAGAGGGAGATTGACCGTCATCTTGAACTTTTTCCATTTTCTAATAATTGGGCCAACGGTTGTTGCCTTCTCACCAAGCTGCTTGCCTATTGTCCTGTAGACCATCCCAGCCTTGTGCAGGTCTACAATTTCATCCCTGATGTCCTTACACAGCTCTATGGTCTTGGCCATTGTGGAGAGGTTGGAGTCTGTTTGATTGAGTGTGTGGACAGGTGTCTTTTATACAGGTAACGAATTCAAACAGGTGCATTTATTACAGGCAATGAGTGGAGAACAGGAGGGCTTCTTAAAGACAGGTCTGTGAGAGACGGAATTCTCATTGGTTGGTAGGTGATCAAATACTTATGTCATGCAATAAAATGCAAATTAATTATTTAAAAATCATACGATTTTCTGGATCTTTTTTTTAAATTCCGTCTCTCACAGTTGAAGAGTACCTATGATAAACATTACAGACCTCTACATGCTTTGTAAGTAGGAAAACCTGCAAAATCAGCAGTGTATCAAACACTTGTTCTCCCCACTGTATATAGTAGAATGGACTGATGGCAGTATGAACAGGAATAACACTTCCCTTGCTGGAATCAATTACACATTTAGAGTTATTGAAGTGTCTGGTGATGGCATGACTATAGGCCAAAGGAAAATGGCTTTACTATTTACACGTACAATGTCATTTACAATATCCAGGCTCTGAGATTCAAGTCCACGTGTCAGTATGTACTGTAGACCTGCATGTCTGTTTTTAGGGTGACATAAAATGTTTTGTTGAATGCCAATGTACTATCCACTCCCATTTTCCTCTCTACAGAGCCTTCAGTTGTCAGCAACCTCAGTGTGGTCGCCACCACCACCTCATCTGCGTCCCTGAGTTGGTCGCCACCAACGGGAAACTTCTCCTTCTATAAAGTAAACTGGGATGGTTTTAGTAATCAAACCTCAACAACAAATTTCACTGTTTCTAGTCTCAGTGGTGGCAGGTGCCTAAACTTCACGGTCACCGCGGTCGCTGGAGACAACACCACTGTAGGAGATGGCAACACAGTAAACGCTTGCACATGTAAGTCCTCTTTTAAGTCTGACTATTTTATTCAAAAGGTGTGGAGGCACCGATAATGCCGTCCTAGTGACAGCTATGATCCATGGCGGCCTTGTCCCCATTTACGTCATTGCAATGAACCCTTCTGATTTTGCCTCGGTAGATCCCACACAACCTGGGAACATTATGGCAGCGACACAAGGGACCACACAGCTTAATGTCAGTTGGACCTTGCCTGGTGGGAGAGTGGACTACTACAATGTCCGCATCTCAAATGCTACTTGGAACAATACCAACGGTCAGATCAACCAAACTTGGGCAATCTTCACTTTGTTATTACCCGGGCGAGTCTATGGCGCCACAGTGACCGCTGTTGCTGGATCCCTCAGTAACCAATCCGCTAAGGCCCAGTTAGCCACAGGTGAGTCATTATGGCAGGAGTGGGGCTTTACTGTCATTTTATTGTGGAGGTTCTGAAGGCACAGTGGTTTATAGTTTGGAGAATTTGAATGCGAGAGTGTACAGTAGGTATGTTCTCGCTGTTTGTCCTGAGAGATGAAGTTAAGGACTTTTACATAGAATTGTCCTTTTCAGTCGGTCACTTCGGTGCTGCTCAAACAGGGTGGGCATTCTCACCTACGAAAGCCGTTGTTGAGTGATTAGTTAGGGTCTTGCTCGCATTTTGTCTCAAACCTTGTTGTAGTGATGAAACAGGGATGTAGTGATCTCTCTGCATCCCTTTTTAGCTTTTGCAACTTTCCTAGCATCTCTGTCGTTCCTCCGTCACAGTACCCACCCCACCTGGTCCCCTAAACATCACAGAGAGGACGACCAGCTCCATCTCCATCCAGTGGACAACACCTGATCAAATGACTAATGCTACAAACATCTCCTATAACATTATCTACCAGTCAGATGCGTCTGTTGTTGGTAACCTGTCTTCTTCTACCCCGAGCTACAACCTGACCTCTTTAGTGTCTGGAAGTAACTACAACATCAGAGTAACAACAATAGGACCCCAGAATTTAGGAAGCGAGCCTGTTAATACGTCTGCATGTACTTGTAAGTACATTTGGATCAACTGTAAAGTACATTCTCATGGACATTTTGACCCGAAATACTTGTCCTCACATGGTTGAATGGAAAAGTTTCAATTTAAATTTGCCTTACCAAAATATTATTTCCTGTCCTAGTAAAATCACAGATTGAGCCCCCCCCTCCTTTCTTCCAGTGGCCAAGCCGGTGTTGAACCTCACAGCGAAACCATTATCCAGCTGGTCAGTTTTTTTAAAGTGGGATGCACCTGCGGATAATCAGTCCTACAGAATCCAGTACAAAACTGCTGCTGTCCTTGTACAGAACAACACTGTCAGTACCACCTTCAATGTCTGTGGTCTACAACCTGGGACTGGCTACAACTTCACCGTTACCACGTTAGCTGCATCGGGATGCGAAGCAAATCCAGTACCCTGCTTTAGCTACACAAGTAAGCCCGTACTTTAAACATCTAAAGGGATGGATCTCCAGGATTGTTGGACTGGGATTTGAAGCGCTCTTAATTCAGCAAGCAAACAGCCTTAACTTCAGGGTGGTTAAGAGGTGTATAAAAGTAGCCACTGAATTATCTTGTGTCATAGAATATACTAAAACGATATCTGCGCTCTTTGCCATTCAGTGCCCAAGGCGGTCGGTAACCTCACCGTTGTGTACAGCAACACAACCGCTGTCAGCCTTTCCTGGTCCCAACAGGATGACTGGAAACCCACCTACTCCTACCTGGTGGCCACTTCCAACAATGGTCCTCAGTGGAATGACTCAACCCCGTTCTCAAACTACACCTTCACCTCACTTCAGCCTGGGTACAATTACAACTTCACGGTGGCTGTGGTCAACCATGGGGTTCAGTCTGAAACTGTATGGATTTTGAATTACACAGGTAAAGTTGCCTTTTCTTCCTTCTTCACATAGCACTTCACATAGCATGGAAAGGTGATGATCTGTATTTCCCATCTAACCCAACTGAAAGGATAATTTACACACAGCATCTACTGAGTTACTCTGAAATGTTAAACTGTACCGTCTTCTGTCTACCGTTTCAGCTCCTTCGGTGGCCACCAACATTTCCGCCATAGGGACAACCACCACAATGAATGTGTCTTGGGATGCCGCGGTGGGTCAAGTGGACTCTTACACCGTCACAATCTACAACGGCAGCCCGAGGGCAAACCAAACCGTATACCCCTCTACAACAGCGGTGTTCTTGAACCTGACTCCAGGGACGCTTTACGTGGTCAAAGTGGACACCAACAGTGGACCGCTCACAGTTTCAGCGCAGAATATTTCGAGTGCCACATGTAAGTCAGTTGATATTTTGATAACAACCGAGGTTTGATCCTAACTCCATTGGTTCAGTTGCTGCTGATTAGTTGCTGATGGTTTTCTCAACAGCATGTAGAATTCTAGGGAACGTCCTCCAGCAGTCTGTTCCATAACTGACGTCTTCCTGGTTGGTTCCCAGATCCCAACCCTCCTGGAGCCATTAATGTCCAGTCCCAGAACATTAATACCATCAACATCAGCTGGTCCTCACCCATTGGAATGGACCAAGTGCAGTACAACTTCTCTGTGTACATTTTGGGCAGGCAGAACCTGACCGGATCCAGCTGGTTCCTGCTGGATAACCTCCAGTGCGGAACACTGTACAACGTCTCAGTGGTGACAGTCGGAGTGTTAAACTACTTGAGCGCAGCGGTGACAAAACAAATATATACAAGTGAGTGAATATTGAAGACGCATCCTCACCTTGTCCACACATGTGTCATTTAACAAACTCCCCCTCCCCCCCTTCTCCCCCTCTCCTCTCCCATCCCCTCCCTTCTCCCCCTCCCTTCTCCCCCCTCCATCCCCTCCCTTCTCCCCCCTCCTCCCCTCCCTTCTCCCCCTCTCCTCTCCGATCCCCTCCCTTCTCCCCCTCTCCTCTCCCATCCCCTCCCTTCTCCCCCTCCATCCCCCCCCTCCTCCCCCTCTCCTTCCCTGTTCCCTCCGTTCCAAACATCATGCCATTCTGTGTTCCTGTCTCCCTCTCCACCAGTGCCAGAGTCAGTCAACCCATTAATCTCCAACAACGGAAACAGTAGCATCACAGTGAACTGGACAGCGCCCTGCGGGAATGTGGACCAGTACGTGGTCAATTTGAGCGACAACAACACATACTCTAATACAGCAACCCTGATCTCCAGTTGGCTGTCGTACACATTCCAAAACCTGTCAGCCGGCAGACTGTACACAGCCATGGTGACAACGGTCAGCGGGCCCTTCAATACGACCTCCATCCCCGTGACGACGGCCACCTGTGAGTATGAGGGGAGACAGCCGTAGTTTTGTCCCTGTGTTCAGTTTGACTTTTCAGGCCTCAGGGCGAGCGACGGTGGTTATGTCCCCCCCCCCCCCCGAGTGACAGCTGGCTCAAATGGCAGCATCGGCAGCTTGCAGTGGCATTCCCGGTGGCAGGTTGAGATGCCACAGCATCTGCCCCGTTAGCAGTGGCATTTTTAGTGGCAGATTGAGATGCCGGTGGCAGGTTGAGATGCCAACGATTTTTCCTGAGATGCCACGGCATCTTTCGCCGTTTATATGGTATTTCCGGTGGCAGCCTGAGATGCCACAAATTTACTCGGGCACCTGCCATCGTTTGTATGGTATTTCCGGTGGCAATCTAGGATCCCGTGGCACCTGCCGCTGTTTGTGTGGGTTGCCACCGGTTCACCGTAAGATGCCATGTCACATTTGACCGATTATGGGGTAGAACGGTGGCAAACAAGGGCTGTGTCCGAAATCACCCGCTACTCAACATATACAACCAAACCAGTAGCCTGTCGTATTGTAGAGGAAAGAGCGTATCCGACTGCAACTGCTGGTGTTTATAGCATTTGCTGGTGAGATACCTTATAGTTCATAAATGTTAACATTTACCAATATTACACTTGATAGCATTTTCATGACCCTATTTGTTTATTTTTTTCAACGTTTCTTTGATTATTTATAATATTTTATTTGTATTACAGTCTGTTATGTTGCAGTGCTAAGGAAAGAAATGGGTGGTAGCCTATGTTTTTTTATTTATTTAAAATTCAATGACAAAAAACTTTACTCACTCAAATAAAAGACTGCAGTTTAGGCTATAGGCTATAGGCTTACACTTGGCAAAGCACCTGCCAATTTTTGTGGCAATTGCCACTGCCCCCCTGTGGCAGCTGTCCCTTTCTGATTGTAAATTAAACAAGATGTTGTAACAGATGACCTATCCAAAATTATTGACATTAAACCCTCAACATTTATAGCTTACTATAGTAGGTGATATTTATATTTATCTGTGCATCACAGGATTCTAATTTAAAACCATGTACAAAGGTCTTGGTATGAATTACTAGGCTGTATTTAGGAACAAAACTCTTGAATATAACATAATAAAAAAATATTTTAACAATCACTGTTCCTCAAATCTTGCAAAGAGTCTGTAATTGTTTTTATCAAGAAGTTCTTCCCAGAAGTTGTCATAGTCCTTTTTCTTTTCAAAGACAAATGTAAAAAGTTCTGCTGGAGAATCCTCATCCAGTTCCCCATCCCAGGTTTCCATCTCCTGGATGGCTTCTTTTTTTCTTCTCTGTCCATCAAAAGGACAGCAGGGAGTTTCAGTCCTCCATGGAATGTTGCCTTATCGCACCAGTCAGCTGCAGCTAGGCTATGTTGGATTAGAATGTTTTCCTGCAGTAAAAAAAAGTATGTTATTGATAATTTATGTTTTTCCCAAGTGAAGACATCCCAAAATGTCAGTATATATTCATAATTGTCTTAATTTTACATGTAAATAAAAATAATAATGAATGGTAATGCAACTAATCTGTATCCAGAGCATCTTCAAAACACATCAAAAAAAGCAAAAAAGCTTCCTGTCACAGTAAGCGATGCTGTATTGTATGGTCAAGCAACCGACAACACCCAAGTGCTGCTCTGAGAAAAAGGTGGGCAGTGATCCCCTTTATACGATTCAGATGACACCCTGCAGGGTTGCCAGGTATGGAAGGTAATTTAAGTATTGCAGCTTCAGATGTTCATTATGCTTCTTATAAGGAGTTATAATGATCTGATATGTGAATTGTTTGAAATCCTTGTTTGAAAGGCTACATTTTGGACGATTATTAATGTATTACTTACTTACCTTGCATTTATCCTCCTTCTCTCTTGTTCAATTAAATTAAATTCCAACAACTATATGTATAGAGATATATATTATTTTTTTTACAGTAGGACCATTTTATTCTTCCAGTCTTGCAACAAACATTGATTGATTGTGGTAACAAACCACATCAATCAAACCTGCAGACACCTTGTCAGTGACAACATACCAGTATTTATGCACCAAAGCAAAGAAGCTCTTGTTGCCTCATTTTCATGAATAATTTACAAAACATGCATATGTTTCCAATACATCGGCATGTGTTATACTGTTCTTAGGCTACATATCATGCACTACGGATTACTTTAAGTCCATAAACTATATTTTCAAATTTGACAATCACCTCAAGCCACTTGTGATAATATAGTGTCCTTATCATAACTGTTGCCTTAGCACACTTTAAATGGGTGACGTTTTAATGGATACATTAAGAGAAAACAAGTGTTCCTACAAACATCATAAAGCATTGCAAGTAATTAACCATCAGGGCTGATGTTTATATTCTTACAGGACAAACACAAATCTGGCAACCATTTTACACAACCACACAAAGATGTCTTGTGTACTGTAATGAAATTGTAATAATGTATATTTTTTCAATTTAATTTAATTTAGCAAACTGTATTCAGATGATTAATATTATAAGGCAAAGTGAAGTTTATGTATGCTATGTTAAACCTTTCAGAAAACATTTTGTGCTCTAGGCTACATAATATAAACGAACGATTGCTTAAAACATGATGCATTTGATTTTGGTGCTCATGTGCTGTATTTATGTGATTTATGTGTTCTCTGTCTATCTGCTTTTATCTATGCTCCTGTGTTTTCTGTCTGTGCTTATGTGCCTGCTGGTGACAGGTGAAAACAATGATAGCATAAACAATACAGTATATAGGCACGTTTTAATATGAATGCTAACAGAAGAGTGCAGGTGAAAGAGATGGTTATTTTACCTTAGATGTAGCTGGCAAGACGCAAAAGACGAAGCCAGAGCTTGCTCAGAAACTCATGCTGTTGCTTCCATTCCCATGTGCTGTTAATTTATAAGTCACTGGCTGCTAGTTGATGAATCTCTTCACTGGTGTTGTACTCTCTATGAGGATATTTATGTAGTTTTAAACAGTTCACAAACTCAGTACTATTATCCATTAGTAGCCTAAAGCAGATGCATATTGACATCAGCAAACCTCATCAAATGTTTACAGGTTGAAATGCCAAGTAATCTCCCACTGGAAAGATAGTAATTTACAGTAAAAATAACGTTTATAAAACAAAAAGTTTGTGACTATCTTTTGTAAAATGTGTACAAAGTTCTCTTACTACAGAATAATCAGAATCAGCTTTAATGCAAATCCAACCTGCGGCCCTTTTCTGCATGTCTTCCCCTCTCTCTCTGTGCCCCTTTCCTGTCTATCTTCGGCTGTCACTAGCAATAAGAGTTATTTTATTTTTTTATAGTTGATTCCCCCGCTAGCCGCAGCTACAGGCTTCATATTCGTCCTCAGCTCCACCGACAGTCCACATCTTTTATCCGGGCTACTGCCAGCATGGCGATAGTCGGAGCTTCACAATCGCTCTTCAGTAAGCTATAGTCGTCCTGCTGATCTCTGCTGATCAGGGTCTGAAAAAAAAAGAAATTCAAGATTTAAAAAATAAAGGGGGCACAATCCTAAATATTGTTCCCCTATTGTAATCATGCTTTAAACTGCAGTCTTTTATTTGAGTGAGTAAAGTATTTTGTCATTGCATTTAAAAAATAAATAAAAACATAGGCTACCACCAATTTCTTTCCTTAGCACTGCAACATAACAGACTGTAATACAAATAAAATATTATAAATAATCAAAGGAACGTTGAAAAAAATAAACAAATATGGTCATGAAAATGCTATCAAGTGTAATATTGGTAAATGTTAACATTTATGAACTATAAGGTATCTCACCAGCAAATGCTATAAACACCAGCAGTTGCAGTCGGATACGCTCTTTCCTCTACAATACGACAGGCTACTGGTTTGGTTGTATATGTTGAGTAGTGGGTGATTTCGGACACAGCCCTTGTTTGCCACCGTTCTACCCCATAATCGGTCAAATGTGACATGGCATCTTACGGTGAACCGGTGGCAACCCACACAAACAGCGGCAGGTGCCATGGCATCCTAGATTGCCACCGGAAATACCATTCAAACGATGGCAGGTGCCCGAGTAAATTTGTGGCATCTCAGGCTGCCACCGGAAATACCATATAAACGGCGAAAAATTTCGTGGCATCTCAGGAAAAATCGTTGGCATCTCAACCTGCCACTATAAATGCCACTGCTAATGGAGCAGATGCTGTGGCATCTCAACCTGCCACCGGAAATGCCACTGCGAGCTGCAGATGACGCTATTTGAGCTAGCCCCCCCGCCCCAGAGGTCGCTTTTGAGATCATTTCCGATTGCGGCAACTTGATGCATTTCTGTGGAATCTTACAGATCCCAACCAGCCTGGGGGCATGGAGATCTTGGGGATCACCACGACGTCCATCTCTGTCAAATGGGCTGAAGCGCCTCTGATGGCCAACACCACCTTCTTTTACAAAGTGAACTACCAGTGTACGCAGCAAATCACCCAGACTAACACCACGAACACCAGTCTAATACTGACCAACCTGTTCTCTGGAACATCTTACAATATCTCCGTGGTCACAGTAGGGGTTCTCGGTTTCCAAAGCAAGGAAGTCAGGATGAATTTGGTCACAACAAGTGAGTGTTACCAAACACACACACACACACACACAGACTCACACAAACTAAGCCATCAGGCCTCAGGAGCCATTGTCTGAACACACTCAAAAACACCAGCTTACGCATAAACACAGCCCCAAGACTGTTGTTTTCTTAACCGCTCTTCCACTAATCTCTCCAAGCTGTCTTTGATCTCATTTCTCAGGGCCTGAGCGTGTCAGGTCACTGACGGCACAGGCAGGGGAACATTACGTTACCTTGACCTGGGATTGGCCTGTGGAATACAAACCCAGTTACGTCTTCATTGTGAACGGGACCAACTTCACCAACTGCACCGGGTTTAATTCAACCACCATCAGCGATCTGGACCCTGGTAGGCCATACAACTTCAGCGTGACTACGCAGACGGTCGACGGAACCCAAGGAGACTCGGTCTGGTTCCCCTTCTGCACCGGTAGGACCTTCCTTCATAGAGCTTGTTTCACATTCCAACGGCGCTCCGACATGTTGAGAATGCATGTGGATTTAGAAAAGGACAGATTATCATTAGCTAAACACGCATAAATTCAATCCAGATGTAATTCAGACCGTCCTTCACTCTACAGTTGCCAGCTCTGTGTCCAACCTGATGTGCAATACTACTGACGCTCCTTCACCTGCCCACCTGAATCTGTCCTGGTCCCAACCCCAAGGATGGAACCGGGGTTTTCAGATCAGTGCTACTGAAACCAATCTGCCTTCCCAGGGCCCGGTATGTTCACTTGTGAGGTTATTATTACACAATGCATGTCCCGACCTGTACATTAAATCAAATATGAGGATTTGATGACATTTTGGAGTGATTAGTTGATTGGTTTTGTGTAGGTCCAGAATCCTAACGTCAGTGAGTCCTGTAACCCAACCTGTGGCTACCAAATACTTAATCTGAAGTATTACACCAACTACACACTGTCTATCACCACCCTGGGCTGTGGTAAATCCAGCACCGTCCAAATCTACACCTGCCTAACTGGCATCAGTGGTACGTGAAAGAAACAATCAGATAGGATGGAATAGGATAGGATGGAATAGGATATGATGGGATAGTATATGATGGAATTGGATATAATGGAATAGGATATGATGGGATAGTATATGATGGGATAGTATATGATGGGATAGTATATGATGGAATAGGATATGATGGGATAGTATATGATGGAATAGGATATAATGGGATAGTATATGATGGAATAGGATATCTCTCACATCCCACATCGAGAGGGGTCAGCTGAGGTGGCTTGGGCATCTGTTTCGGATGCCTCCGGAACGCCTTCCTGGGAAGGTGTTCCGGTCCCGTCCCACCGGGAAGAGACCCCGGGGAAGACCTAGGACACGCTGGAGGGACTATGTCTCCCGGCTGGCCTGGGAACGCCTCGGTGTCCCCCCGGAAGAGCTGGAGGAAGTGTCTGGGGAGAGGGAAGTCTGGGCATCCCTGCTTAGACTGCTGCCCCCGCGACCCGGCCCCGGATAAGCGGAAGAAGATGGATGGATGGAATAGGATATAATGGGATAGTATATGATGGAACAGGATATAATGGGATAGTATATGATGGGATAGTATATGATGGAATAGGATATGATGGGATAGTATATGATGGGATAGTATATGATGGAATAGGATATGATGGGATAGTATATGATGGAACAGGATTTAATGTAACAGTATGTGATGAAGTAGGATATGATGGAATAGGATATGATGGAACAGTATGTGATGGAACAGGTTGTAATGGAACAGTATGTTATGGAACAGTATGTGATGGAACAGGTTGTAATGGAACAGTATGTTATGGCACAGTATGTGATGGAACAGGATTTAACATAACAGTATGTGATGGAGTAGGATATGATGGAACAGGATATAATGGAATAGGATATGATGGAACAGTATGTGATGGAACAAGATGTAATGTAACAGTATGTGATGGAACAGGATATGATTGAACAGTATGTGATGGAGCAGGATATGATTGAACAGTATATGATGGAACACGATATGATGGAAGAGGATATAATGTAACAGGATATGATGGAGTAGGATATGATGGAACAGTATGTGATGGAGTAGGATATGATTGAATAGGATATGATGGAACAATATGTGATGGAACAGGATATGATGGAACAGTATCTGATGGAACAGGATATGATGGAACAGGATATGATGTAACAGTATGTGATGGAAAAGTATGTGATGGAACAGGATACGATGGAACAATATGAGATGGAGTAGGATATGATGGAACAGTATGTGATGGAATAGGATATAATGAAAAAGCATATTTCCTATGCAATACGTATCGAGGTCAAATGTACAGTAAGCCCATAAACATGTAAATGTTGTAAGTATAACAAAGTATTTACGTCCCATTTCTTTTTACTATCATCCTCATTTCCAGCCCCCCCTGCCCCATCAAACATTGAGTCCCTAGTCGCTATCCTGAATAGGACCACAACTTCCTTCACCATACAACTGAAATCCAATATCCTGAACGACACCAACGGAATGGTCAAGCAGTTTGGTGTGCTGGTAACGTCAGACATCAAGAGTGCGTTCCTTTAACTCGTATTCACTAACATCTGTACATTAATAATTTTTGTTTGATGTGAAGACACCAACCTGAGTGTGTTTTGAGTCAGTGTATAAAAAATATTTTGAATCAGTGTCCTTGAAACCAAAATCTCTTTTTGCTTCTGTGTTGTTTTTATTGCAGGTTTTAATCTGTCCAAATCAGGGCAGTACTTAATGAACACCTATAATAAATGGATTGTTGATTCTACCCTAACATACCTGGCCACGGTCCGTGACACATCTAGTCTCAGAAGTACTGGGAGCTTTGATGTTATCATAGGGGACGAAACATTATGGAACAGCTATTTAAATGGCCAACTGAAAGCCAGTAGTGTTTACAGGTATGTAACAGAACACTGGAATGTGTGAAGGACTTAGCTTTAATTAATAATGGGAAAATTAAAAGTAATTGACTCTTTTTGTTCTGATATGTCCACAGCTTTGCCATTGTTTTATTCACTAAAACTGACCCTGAAAACGTTCCTTCATCAATCTACTCTGTAACATTGCCGTTCTCAGATCAAGTTTCTCTTTCTCAGAACAATGGTAAATACTGCACAAAACCCTTTACTGCAGCACTTAACTATATAAACCATTTAAAACATTCTAATCAAAAATATGAATATCCAAAAAGGCACTTGTGAGGTGCTATGAGCTGTTATGAATGCTTATAGCAAGTGTTATAATGAATAATGGGGTGTGAAATGCTTTACAAAGATTTTTGAAATGGAGTGTGGAAATGTTCACAAGGCTTTGCTGTCTCTCCTTTTCTCTGGTCATTATTATGTAGAGATCACCGGTCTGGCCATTGGGGTAGGTCTTGGAATATTCACGGTCCTCCTCCTCATCGTCGCCGGCATCTTCTATATCCGGAGGTGAGAGATCATCGTCATGATCACCTGACCAATTATGGGGTGTACAAGTGGGGAGCGTTTTAGAAGAAATTTCACAAATGGAATCCTCTGGGCTCTGTTTTGTTGTGTTAGAAGCAACTTAAATCCCAAATGAATTACACCCTAAATGTCTCGATGTTCATATGATGTTTGGATGCTTTTCGCTTTTACAGACACACAAAGAAAGAGACGTCAGACATCCAGATTCAGTCGATGAGGTGATTCTTCCGTTCCTTCGCTTGTGTCTCAGTAAAACAATTTACCAAACAAATAACACCAATAATAATAGGAGTTTGGGTTGAAGAAAAAAATCCCATCTTCCACCACTGACGTTTGTTCTTATTCTCTTTTTCAGAGCTAAAGTGTGAGTATCAAACGCGTGGCTGTAACCGTAACAGACACGACGCATGTCTTGCTCAATGCTCCTGTCCTTGGTGTTGCTGTGTGTTTTTCTCAATGCTCCTGTCCTTGTCTTGCTGTGTGTTTTTCTCAATGCTCCTGTCCTTGTCTTGCTGTGTGTTTTTCTCAATGCTCCTGTCCTTGTCTTGCTGTGTGTTTTTCTCAATGCTCCTGTCCTTGTCTTGCTGTGTGTTTTTCTCAATGCTCCTGTCCTTGTCTTGCTGTGTGTTTTTCTCAATGCTCCTGTCCTTGTCTTGCTGTGTGTTTTTCTCAATGCTCCTGTCCTTGGTGTTGCTGAGCAGAAACATTGCCGTGAGGGTGGAGGATTATGAGGCATATTACAAGAAGCAGAGGGCGGACTCTAACTGTGGCTTCGCCGAGGAGTTTGAGGTAAACCATGAAGCTGCTTAAATGGTTCATACCAGTGCCGGCTCTGGCCATTTGGTGGCCCTAAGGAAAATGTGATTTGTGGCCCCCTGTCTTCTATTGTTAGCAGTCAGAGGCCCCCTAGCGTTTGGGGGACCTAAGCGACCGCTTTTGTTGCTTATGCCTGGAGCCGGCCCTGGTTCATACACATCCGGTATAATGGATGTCCCATTGGACTTCAGATGTTGTTCTGTGTTCTGTAAATATACCAAGTGATTCTGTTAGCTACTTGGAACCTAATGTCTTCTCCTCTCACTCCAGGATCTGAAGCCAGTTGGAACAGCCCAAGCAAGAGCCAGCGCTGTGGCCTTGGAGAACAAGCCCAAGAACCGCTACAACAACGTTCTTCCCTGTGAGTCGACCAAGACCCCTGACACTTGACCCTCGTCTCCATGACAATAATCCAGATCCTCCTGCCACTGCTTACCATACCTAACATAGCCGGTCATATCTAACCCTCCATCCCCATTGCCAAACAGACTAACTCCTTTGTTTACTCAATAGCTTAGCTATTTACACAAGAAAAAAGTTACACTACAGTAGATAGGCAGCAAGATGGTCTTTCTTTGGGCAGGAAGACAAGGAGTCTCTTAAGTTCTATCACCCCTCACTCCTCCTCTTTCCAACATCCTAGATGATTCCTCTAGAGTGAAACTGTCCATCCAAGGTGTTCTATCACCCCTCACTCCTCCTCTTTCCAACATCCTAGATGATTCCTCTAGAGTGAAACTGTCCATCCAAGGTGTTCTATCACCCCTCACTCCTCCTCTTTCCAACATCCTAGATGATTCCTCTAGAGTGAAACTGTCCATCCAAGGTGTTCTATCACCCCTCACTCCTCCTCTTTCCAACATCCTAGATGATTCCTCTAGAGTGAAACTGTCCATCCAAGGGAGTCCATTCGATGACTACATCAATTCTAACTACATCCCGGTGCGTACCAACCCATCATCATCGCCATCGTAATCTGCCTGCTCTGACCCGGTTTGCTTCTGTGCTGTGCTTTGAGTTTCTATCCCAAAGCAGGGTCCAGTTGCGCGTTGATTCAAATGAGCTGAACCTCCGGCACTAGTGATTTTACATCCGTTTCACACTGACCAGGATGTACAGTTGTATGGAAACATTTGGGAAAGCGAGAGTCGGCTTGTAGTAGAGGCTTACATTCTGCGTCAACATGTTTTGCGATTGCCAGGGTTACAACTCCAGGAAGGAGTTCATCGCGGCCCAGGGTCCTTTGCCTTGCACCGTCAACGAGTTCTGGAGGATGATCTGGGAGAAGAATGTCCAGACTCTGGTCATGCTGACACGCTGTAACGAACAGGGACGAGTGAGTATATATCGATACTGCACAGTCACTCGCACACACTCATATGTACAAGAGCCTGCAGACTTACCAACTAACTCCCGAAGCAGGTTTGTCAAAAGATAAAAATTAATATATATGCACAAACAGAAACACAAACAGAAAATACAAAACACAGGGTGCCACAAGGCACTTAGTGAGTCGTGGTGCTCGCGAGGCCAGTGTGTGGGTTCGATTCCCACAGGTGGCCAGTATTAACATGAAGGACGCAACCATAATCTGCTTTGACTCAAGGTTGTGTTACACACAAACGGTGAGAGGGAGTCAGGCCACAGGACTAAGGCAGGTTCTCACCAAACCAGACAGAACCTGAACCAGATGAGAATGGGATGAAATCTGGTCTGTGACTTGGGCTGCTGTTTAATTTGTGACCTCTCACTGAGAAAGCATTGGAGGTCACAGACATGGCTCCTGTTGAAAATGCATTTGGAAATCATAGACACACATGGCTCACATTGACAAAGCATTGAAATCTGTGCCTTGAATTCTGAAATAAAGGTTTAACTATGAAAGGATGTGAAAGATAACAGACGATAAGTCCCTTTTATAACCCTAATACATTTAGACTTGTTAGGTAAGCATGGGACGTTGTCTTCACAGCACACCAATTCATAAGAACACACCATCTTTCTCTTCTAGGTAAAATGTGAGAAATACTGGCCGTCTGAAACCAAGTGCTTTGGAAACATCACTGTTGCAACCACCTCTGACATTCCTCTAGAAGACTGGACTATCAGGGACTTCGAAATAAAAAATGTACGTTTTTGGGGTGATTGCAGGAACAAATAGTACTGATGTTTTCATCAACTGCTAAATGGGTGTAACCAGAGGTGTTATTCATAGCTCAGGTAAAAACTACCCTTACCAGTTAAAAAATATTTTTTCTTTTTTTACATATATTTTTCTGTTAGAAATGCATATTTCTGTTTGAAACAAAGATTTATCACATCATTGATAAATGCTGACAGTTTTTTTTGTTGAAAAAAGTAATAACTGTGCAGGTGTATTTTCAATGACTTATGCACACTTCATTATGACTAGCAGTTTGATTAGGAAATTAGGAATTTTGCCAGATATTTTTAGATCCCACTGAGTGGCTGTCCCATCTAGATATCTTAAAATGCAGTGTGTAGGTGTTCTGGCTAAGAGCAAAACGACTCAAATGTAAAGGTGTCATTATGGTTCACATACATCCGTGGTTATCAGGAAGTGTCTTTGTGATTGGCTGACAGATAAAGACAGCAGAGACACGCTCCGTGCGTCACTTCCACTTCACAGCCTGGCCGGACCACGGCGTCCCAGAGACCACGGAGCTACTCATCAACTTCAGACATCTGGTCCGAGAACACATGGACCAGTACTCGCGCCACTCCCCCACTGTTGTCCACTGCAGGTACACATACCACACATGCACATGCAACATGTCACAATAGTTGAGTGAGTAAAAACATTTTTTGATCCCCTGCTGATTTTGTACATTTGCCCACTGACTAAAAAATGATCAGTCTATAATTTAAAAGGTAGGTTTATTTGAACAGTGAGAGACAGAATAACAACAAACAAATCCAGAAAAATGCATGTCAAAAATGTTGATTTGCATTTTAATGAGTGAAATAGGTATTCGACCCCTCTGCAAAACATTACTTAGTACATGGTGGCGAAACCCTTGTTGGCAATCACAGAGGTCAGATGTTTCTTGTAGTTGGCCTCCATGTTTGCACACATCTCAGGAGGGATTTTGTCCCGCTCCGCTTTGCAGATCTTCTCCAAGTCATTAAGGTTTCAAGGCAACTGGAACCTTCAGCTCCCTCCACAGATTTTTTGGGATTAAGATCTGGAGACTGGCTAGGCCACTCCAGGACCTCAATGTGCTTCTTCTTGAGCCACTCCTTTGTTGCCTTGGCCGTGTGTTTTGGGTCATTATCATGCTGGAATACTCATCCACGACTCATTTTCAATGGTTTTCACTCAAGATTTGACGGTACATGGCCCCGTCTATCGTCCCTTTGATGTAGGGAAGTTGTCCTGTCCCCTTAGCAGAATGTTTCCACCTTCATGTTTTTGACGGTGGGTATGGTGTTCTTGGGGTCATAGGCAGCATTCCTCCTCCTCCAAACCCGGCAAGTTGAGTTGATGCCAAATAGCTTGATTCTGGTCTCATCTGACCACAACACTTTCACCCAGTTCTCCTCTGAATCATTCAGATGTTCATTGGCAAACTTCAGACGGGCCTGTACATGTGCTTTCTTGAGCAGGGGAACCTTGCGGGCGCTGCAGGATTTCAGTCCTTCACGGCGTAGTGTGTTACCAATTGTTTTCTTGGTGACTATGGTCCCAGCTGTCTTGAGATCATTGACATGATCCTCCCGTGTAGTTCTGGGCTGATTCCTCACCGTTCTTTGAGATCTTGCATGGAGCCCCAGACAGAGGGAGATTGAGAGTTCTTTTGTGTTTCTTCCATTTGCAAATAATTGCACCAACTGTTGTCACCTTCTCACCAAGCTGCTTGGCGATGGTCTTGTACCCCATTCTAGCCCTGTGTAGGTCTACAATCTTGTCTCTGACATCCTTGGACAGCTCTTTAGTCTTGGCCATGGTGGAGAGTTTGGAATCTGTTTGATTGATGGATTGCTTCTGTGGACAGGTGTCTTTTATGCAGGTAACAAGCTGATATTAGGAGCACTCCTTTTAAGAGTGTACTCCTAATCTCAGCTCGTTGCCTGTATAAAAGACACCTGGGAGCCAGAAATCTTTCTGATTGAGTGGGGTCAAATACTTGTTTAACTCATTAAAATGCAAATCAATTTATAACATATTTGACATGCGTTTTTCTGGATTTTTGTTGAAATAATAGACTGATCAATTCTTGGTCAGTGGGCAAATGTACAAAATCAGCAGGGGATCAAAAAAAAAATCCCTTCACTGTAGGTGCAAATATGATGTACTTCAATTCTCACAATTAAATAATGCAAATATTTTTTGTCAATATATGATTATCCTGCTTTTTATACAAACCCGATTCCAAAAAAGTTGGGACACTGTACAAATTATGAGTAAAAAAGGAATGGAATAATTTACAAATCTCATAAACTTATATTTAATTCACAATAGAATATAGAAAACATATTGAATGTTGAAAGTGAGACATTTTGTAATGTCATGCCAAATATTGGCCCATATTGGATTTCATGAGAGCTACACATTCCAAAAAAGTTGGGACAGGTAGCAATAAGAGGCCGGAAAAGTTAAATGTACAGATAAGGAACAGCTGGAGGACCAATTTGCAACTTATTATGTCAATTGGGTATAAAAAGAACCTCTCAGAGTGGCAGTGTCTCTCAGAAGTCAAGATGGGCAGAGGATCACCAATTCCCTCAATTCTGCGGCGAAAAATAGTGGAGCAATATCAGAAAGGAGTTTCTCAGTGAAAAATTGCAAAGAGTTTGAAGTTATCATCATCTACAGTGCATAATATCATCCAAAGATTCAGAGAATCTGGAACAATCTCTGTGCGCAAGGGTCAAGGCCGGAAAACCATACTGGATGCCCGTGATCTTCGGGCCCTCAGACGGCACTGCATCACATACAGGAATGATACTGTAATGGAAATCACTACATGGGCTAAGGAATACTTCCAGGAAACATTGTCAGTGAACACAATCCACCGTGCCATTCGCCGTTGCCGGCTAAAACTCTATAGGTCAAAAAAGAAGCCGTATCTAAACAGGATCCAGAAGCGCAGTGTCAGGGACATTTCTTTAATAATGTATTCTAACAGATTAAACGACTGAGCAACTGTTTAGATGAGAAAAGGAATGTTGGTTGTGCTGTGGGAAAGGAAGTATGAGGTGTTGAGGTAAACATGAAGCTCCAGCAGGACGGGGGTGGATACAGATCAATGGGTTTTAGGACAGGATAGGAGAAGATACACAACAGGGGGTAGGAAGGATAAGGAACAGAGGTGGTTTTATAGTGCGACCATGTGGATTCCTAACCCCACCCATTTCTCTGTAAGTATTGAATATATTTCCCAATGCTTTAGAGACTCCTCAGATGATTATGTATGTAAGCGTTTGACGCGTCTCTCTTATTTGCAAATAATAAATGAACTGTTACTTTGTGCCAAGAGTATTTCGTCTCTGTACTTCCTTCTAAAAGAGTTCTGATCGATAAAATTGCCATCACAGCAGGCGTTTTCTTTGGGCCAAGGATCATTTAAAATGGACTGTGGCAAAGTGGAAAAGTGTTCTGTGGTCAGACGAATCAAAATTTGAAGTTCATTTTGGAAAACTGGGACGCCATGTCATCCGGACTAAAGAGGACAATGACAACCCAAGTTGTTATCAGCGCTCAGTTCAGAAGCCTGCATCTCTGATGGTATGGGGTTGCATGAGTGCGTGTGGTATAGGCAGCCTACACATCTGGAAAGGCACCATCAATGCTGAAAGTTATATCCAAGTTCTAGAACAACATATGCTCCCATCCATACGTCGTCTCTTTTAGGGAAGACCTTGCATTTTCCAACATGACAATGCCAGACGCGAGCGCCTGGTGGCCGGGCCTTCCCCATGGGGCCTGGCCGGGCTCAGCCCGAACGGGCGACGTGGGGCCGCCCTCCCGTGGGCTCACCACCCACAGGAGGGACCATAAGGGGCCGGTGCGAAGAGGATCGGGCGGCAGTCGAAGGCAGGGGCCTAGACAACCCGATCTCTGGACACGGAAACTAGCTCTAGGGACGTGGAATGTCACCTCGCTGGCGGGGAAGGAGCCTGAGTTAGTGCGTGAGGTTGAGAGGTTCCGATTAGAGGTAGTCGGGATCACCTCTACGCACGGCTTGGGCTCTGGAACCACACTCCTTGAGAGAGGATGGACTCTTCACCACTCTGGAGTTGCCCATGGTGAGAGGCGGCGGGCTGGTGTGGGTTTGCTTATAGCTCCACAGCTCTGCCGCCATGTGTTGGAGTTTACCCCGGTGAACGAGAGGGTCGTTTCCCTGCGCCTACGGGTCGGGGATAGGTCTCTCACTGTTGTTTGTGCCTACGGGCCAAACGGCAGTGCAGAGTACCCGACCTTCTTGGAGTCTCTGGGAAGGGTGCTGGAAAGTGCTCCAACTGGGGACTCTATTGTTCTACTGGGGGACTTCAACGCCCACGTGGGCAACGACAGTGACACCTGGAGGGGCGTGATTGGGAGGAACGGCCCCCCTGATCTGAACCCGAGCGGTGTTCAGTTATTGGACTTCTGTGCTAGTCACAGTTTGTCCATAACGAACACCATGTTCAAGCATAAGGGTGTCCATCAGTGCACGTGGCACCAGGACACCCTAGGCCGCAGGTCGATGATCGACTTTGTTGTCGTCTCATCTGACCTGCGGTCGTATGTCTTGGACACTCGGGTGAAGAGAGGGGCGGAGCTGTCAACTGATCACCACCTGGTGGTGAGTTGGATCCGATGGCGGGGGAGAAAGCTGGACAGACTCGGCAGGCCCAAGCGTACTGTAAGGGTCTGCTGGGAACGTCTGGCCGAGTCTCCTGTCAGAGAGATCTTTAACTCCCACCTCCGGCAGAGCTTTGACTGGATCCCGAGGGAGGCTGGAGATATTGAGTCCGAGTGGACCATGTTCTCCACCGCCATTGTCGAAGCGGCCGCTCGGAGCTGTGGCCGTAAGGTCTCTGGTGCCTGTCGAGGCGGCAATCCCCGAACCCGGTGGTGGACACCGGAAGTAAGGGATGCCGTCAAGCTGAAGTCCTATCAGGCCTGGTTGGCTTGTGGGACTCCTGACGCAGCTGACGGGTACCGACAGGCCAAGCGGGCTGCAGCCCGGGTGGTTCTGGAGGCAAAAACTCGGGCCTGGGAGGAGTTCGGTGAGTCCATGGAGAAGGACTATCGGCTGGCCTCGAAGAGATTCTGGCAAACCCTCCGGCGCCTCAGGAGAGGGAAACAGTGCCCTACCAACGCTGTTTACAGTAGAGATAGGGTGAGAAGCTCGGTCACCCGGGAGGAGCTCAGAGTAGAGCCGCTGCTCCTCCACATCGAGAGGGGTCAGCTGAGGTGGCTTGGGCATCTTTTTCGGATGCCTCCGGAACGCCTTCCTGGGAAGGTGTTCCGGTCCCGTCCCACCGGGAGGAGACCCCGGGGAAGACCTAGGACACGCTGGAGGGACTATGTCTCCCGGCTGGCCTGGGAACGCCTCGGTGTCCCCCCGGAAGAGCTGGAGGAAGTGTCTGGGGAGAGGGAAGTCTGGGCATCCCTGCTTAGACTGCTGCCCCCGCGACCCGGCCCCGGATAAGCGGAAGAAGATGGTATGGTATGGTATGGATAATGCCAGACCACATACTGCATCAATTACATTGTCATGGCTGCATAGAAGAAGGATCCGGGTACTGAAATGGCCAGCCTGCAGTCCAGATCTTTCACCCATAGAAAACATTTGACGCATTATAAAGAGGAAGGTGCGACAAAGAAGACCTAAGACAGTTGAGCAACTAGAAGCCTGTATTAGACAAGAATGGGACAACATTCCTATTCATAAACTTGAGCAATTTGTCTCCTCAGTCCCCAGACGTTTGCAGTCTGTTATAAAAAGAAGAGGGGATGCCACACAGTGGTAAACATGGCCTTGTCCCAACTTTTTTGAGATGTGTTGATGCCATGACATTTTAAATCATCTTATTTTTCCCTTGAAGTGATACATTTTCTCAGTTTAAACATTTGATATGTCATCTATGTTGTATTCTGAATAAAATGTAGAAATTTGAAACTTCCACATCATTGCATTCTGTTTTTATTCACAATTGTACAGTGTCCCAACTTTTTTGGAATCGGGTTTGTAGTTATATCAAGTAGGGGTGCACGGATACCACTTTTATATTGTCTGTAATAAATCAGAGTACTCAACTTTCAGTATCTGCCAAAACTGAGCCCAATACTGCCATGTCTTAGAGGAGAAATGTACACCATTAGAAATTGTATAGTTAAAACTGTTGGGTTCTTAATTAGACTGCCGTTAGCATTAGTTAACTTAGCTAGCATCAGGAAGTGGGGTTAGCTTAGTGTGACCACATTTTCAATCCCCAAACCCAAACCGTTTGTGTACCACACATTCATACTGCACATGTATGCACTTATGCACACATGTTTCTCATCGCATGTGTTTGTAGTTGGTGGAGCAGGGGAGTTGGCCCTGTTTGTTACTGTTTTCACTGTCCTGTGTGTTTTTTCGCTTTGAAGAGAATTGTTGCTTCGCTAAGCAGTTCTACGCAGTTGTTTGTTTGGTTCCGACTCAAATGTGGAAACATTACAGTATTATTACAATAATTATTATTTTAATTGTGGTGAAAACCTGGGACAATTTGGTAGTGAATGTCAAAACCTGGGACAATTTGGTAGTGAATGTCAAAAACCGGGACATTTTAGTGTTTTACAGATATTGTTGGGACCCGGGACACCTAGCTTAAAACCGGGACAATCCCAGGCAAATCAGGGTGACTGGTCACCTTAGGTTAGCTAGCTAAGCTTAAGTTTCTTGGTACCCCTTCAAACACTTGCTTTGCAAAGATTGTAGCCATTTTATTTTGGTTGATGAGGCATAACGAATATCTTTTTACGATCTGCTCGAAATCAACAAGCTGCATGTTTATGACACATTGTCCAACAATCTGTTTCGCAGCATCGGCTCATTACTATACATGTACTCGCTTTCGGCAGTAACTGTAATTTTGGGTCCATAGTACCTAAAAAACCAAGCCCAGTTGCCACCGGAAATAGTAGACCATCTGTGCACCATTGGCACACTATTTCCAGCATACTATGGTTTGGGACATACACATGGTTTTGATCAGAAACAGTGTAGACATTGTTGATTTTGTAAATGACTATTGTTGCTGGAAACGGCAGATTTCTTATGGAATATCTACATAGGTATACAGAGGCACATTATCAGAGGTCATCAGTCCTCTGTTCCAATTGCATATTGTGTTTGCTAATCCATATTTATGAGTTTCATAACAAATAAACCTTGAAACTTGATTTTAGAAGGCTAATTGATCATTAGAAAACTCTTTTGCAGTTATGTTAGCACAGCTAAAACCTGTTGTACTGATTAAAAAAGCAATAAAACTGCCCTTCTTTAGACGATTTGAGTACCTGGTGTATCAGGAATTGTGTGTTCGATTACAGGCTCTAATGGACAGAATAAAATTACGTAAGTTTATACTTTAGTCTATTCTTGTTCTGAGAAATGAATGCTATTCCATGCGAGAAATGGCCGAGAAACTGAAGATCTCGTACAACGATGTGTACTACTCCCTTCACAGAAGAGTACAAACTGTCTCTAACCAGAATAGAAAGATGAGTGGGAGGCCTTAGTGCACAACTGAGCAAGAAGACAAACATTCACTTCACAGGTTCTCAACTGGCAGCTTCATTCAATAGTACCCGCAAAACACCAGTCTCAACGTCAACAGTGAAGAGGTGACACCAGGATATTGGTCTTCAAGGCAGAGTTGCAAAGAAAAAAACATATCTCAGACTGGCCAATAAAAAGAAAAGAGAAATCTAAGTTTGAGGTGTTCGCATCACAAAGAAGAACATTCGTAAGATGCAAACCAAACCAAACAATGCTGGAGGACTTCATTCACGCCATCTGTCGTGGTTTGGTGGTGGTGAAGATGGGCGTTTTTACAGGATAAAAGGGATCTTGAAAAAGGAAGGCTATCACTCATCATTTTGCCACGCCATGCCATACCCTGTGGACGGCACTTGATTGGAGCCAATTTCCTCCTACAACAGGACAATGACCCAAAGCACAGCTCCAAACTATGCAAGAACTATTTAGGGAAGAAGCAGTCAGCTGGTATTCTGTCTATAATGGAGTCGACAGCACAGTCACCGGATCTCAACCCTATTGAGCTGTTGTGGGAGCAGCTTGGCCGTATGGTAAGAAAGAAGTGTCCATCAAGCTAATCCAACTTGTGGGAGGTGCTTCAGGAAGCTTCACATGGGGGAGATCTCTTCAGATTACCTCTACAAATTGACAACTAGAATGCCAAAGGTCTTCAAGGCTATTATTAGTGCAAACAGAGGATTCTTTATCAGAAGCAATGTTTAAAGGATACTATTATTATTTCTAATCTTTTCAATGACTACATTGCCTATTCCTTTTTGCAATATCTCTTATTCAAACTCATTTCATTTATGTTTTCATAGAAACCAAGGACATTTCTAAGTGAACCCAAACTTTTGAATGGAAGTGTATCTGTATATAAATACTAGTACGTCATTGTTGTTTGTCCCTTCAGTGCGGGCGTGGGACGTACCGGCACCTTCATTGCCATTGACCGGCTGATCTTCCAGATTGAGAGGGAGAGCATGGTGGATGTGTACGGCATCATCCATGATCTGCGCATGCACCGACCCCTCATGGTGCAGACAGAGGTCAGTAACTGTCTGCCCTGGTCAGTTTTTTTGACTGCTTGAGGCTTCACTGTATAACTCATCACTGTGGCTAAAGTGGAAGTTACAAACCAGATGATTACAGGGTCACCGAACGTTCCGATTGGTCAGTCTGCTTTTTCTTATTGAGCTGTGTTGTGTCTCTGTCTTACAGGACCAGTATGTGTTCCTAAACCAGTGTGCCATGGATATTATTCGATCCAGAACCGGAACCAACGTGGACCTAATCTACCAGAACACTGCGGCACTCGGCATATACGAGAACGTAGAACCCAAGAATAAAAGAATGAAGAATGGCTATCATGATGCATAGGCCCCATGTCCACACTTAAGTCTCTCCATTACCCCCTCTTGTCCTACACTCCTATGGTCCACATCATGGGGAGTGGTAGAGTTTAAACAAACTGTATTTATTAATCCATTTGTTCACATTGTCATAGGCTTTTAAAATATTTTTATTTTATTTATTTGGTAAAGAAGTTGGCATTGACAAGGGATACAGATGCACAGTTTTAATCACCAACAATGGAATGTACATATCATTATATTTTAGAGATTTAAGTCTTAGATATCTGTATTTTTATATTGCCGATACTTTGATATATCTGCTTGCTCTCCTATTTTGATTGCCAGCGTTATATAAATATTTGCTCAGGTATGTGAAGTGATGTGTGGATGTACTGTGAGACATGCCATACCTTAAATGAAGCCAAAGGTTTTTATATTAATATAAAACAAAATGCAGGTATAGTTTATTGTTAAAGGAGTTAAATGTGTTGTTGAAATGTATCTTGGGATCACCACCTAGCATAATTTTACAATTTTATTTTTGTTACTTTATCTGACCGCCCTGTCACTAGTCCCCACTAGGTGGTGCAATGACATTCCTTATATATTTAATATTCCAAAGTTAAAATGTTAACCATATCAACTATCTTCTTTCTGAGAATTGTTGGGCATTGGTATGCACTGTTCTGCATGATGCACTGGATGCATTCAAGATTTTACACTGGCCTTTTAAATTCTCCTATGTTTTGGTTTGGTTTGTGTACATATTATTGAGGCGATCATGATGAATGAATCTGTGGCTCACCTGTGCTGTTGAAACCCACTTTGTGCAATACAAAATCCCCCTTCAGTCTGTAACCTCAGCTCATCCTTCTGACACTTAAATACCAAGAGGGTACAGAACACACACATGAAATACCGCTTCCCTACTAAGGCTTGACCATAGTTCTGGTAATGCTGGGCATTCTCCCTGTCTGTGATGTTTTTGTCATGGGAGCCTTCACTGGGAAGGGCAGTTTTCCATGGAGCGATGTACCTTTTGTACATGTGGGCCCAGGCCAGAAACAACCTCCTTTAACCAGAAAATAAGGGATTGCTATCTAAGCAATATCCCTGTAGCCCTGTGTAGTGATCAGAAATGCCTGGGGGACTTAAGTGACAAAGGCCTGTGTTTCTAGGACTGGGTCGATTTACACACCAGCTGTATTGACAACATTTTAAGTAATTATGCCGTCATTTTATACAGTTTCTCTATCATAATGTACAGTACTTTGATTAAGTTCTTCAGAGCACTTATTTTGGTGACAATGTTATTTTGTAGACCTTAATATTACAGCAGAGTCCAAATAATCTTCCTTAGAGTTTTCCTTAGAATTCCAGATCTAGGAATTCTGGTATTGATCCTATGTCAGATGCTCTTTGAGATGCAGTGTAAGATGCTATGTAATGCTTGCTGGTACAATGCATATGAGGAAAATATGTAGATTGACTGTATCATTCTGTCTGCCAGTACTGGGATTAAAGATGCACTCTTTTTGCTCTATAAGTGAGCTTCTGTTTCACTGTTGTATGCCCTGTCTGATGTGTCGATCGAGACGACTGCTTCAGTAAATTACTAACTACATTACTAACTTCCTAACTTGGAGAAAATACTAAATCAAATGCTACATTAAAAGAAACCCTGGAATGGGGCATCTAGTAATGAAATAGTAGCAGACTGCGTCCAACTGTTCGAAGCAATTACCAGAACGTATCTTTTGTATATTGCTCATATGCATCAGTTGAACCCGGGCCACCATCGTTTTTTTGTTAGTTTTTTTTCACGAACGGGACGATTTATTGTTCCTTTCACAAAGGCTCATTGTCATGTCGCTCTGAGAGAAACGGCGTATTTAAGTTCCTTTGATGGACCTGTGTCCCGTACTGTACCTCCGAGCGCCACGGGCCCCTGGCCCCGTGTTGCTGAGTCAGGGCTTAAGCACAATGGGGCCACAGGTATAAAAAGAAAGGTTTGAAACAGAAACAGTATCAGTTCCAGAGCAGCAGCAGCAGGAGCAGAGAGCTAAAATGACCTCCACCGGCCTGAACATGAACAGCAGGGTAGGTATCTGTTGTGTCTGTGAATGTCATCATCTGGACCGTCGGGGTGAACACCCAATTGAACTGCTTCCTGACCACCCCCCCCTCCCCCTCAGATCACCTTCTACGAGGACAGGAACTTCCAGGGTCGTTCCTACGAGTGCATGAGTGACTGCCCCGACATGACCTCCTACCTGAGCAGGTGTCACTCCTGCAGGGTTGAGAGCGGCTGCTTCATGATCTACGATCGCCCCAACTACATGGGAAACCAGTGGTTCATGAGGAGGGGAGAGTACCCTGACTACCAGCGTATGATGGGCCTGTCTGATATCAAGTCCTGCCGTATGATTCCCATGGTAGGCCTGGCCACACCCCGTCTGTCGCCTCCCGCGGCGTCTGGCGCACGCGTCCGTTCCTCGGCGCGTCTCAGTGTCGCCCATCCTGTGTGACACCGTAACGATGTGGGGGGGGGGGTGAAAACGACAACAACAAAAAACTTTTGTTCTCATTTACAGCACAGGGGACCTTTCAGGATGAGGATCTACGAGAGGGAGAACTTCGGGGGCCAGATGCACGAGATGATGGACGACTGCGAGGACATCGTGGGCCGCTACCGTATGAGCAACTGTATGTCCTGCAACGTGATGGACGGCCACTGGCTCATGTACGAGCAGCCCCACTTCAAGGGCAAGATGATGTACATGAGGCCCGGGGAGTACCGGAACTTCAGCCAGATGAGCATGGGCTCCATGGGCCGCTGCATGAGCATGAGGAGGATCAACGAGTCCTGTTACTAGGATGTAAATAAGAGAAGCCACTAAATAAAATGGGAATCTGAAAGAACAGTGTTTCTTGGGTCTCTTGAACAGCCAAACTCTTTGAGAGGCTATACTGAAAACATGCTAACGTGTCATACGTGAACTTAAAAAGGTGAACTTAAAAATAAAAATAGAGATTACCAAGAGGATGATGTACAATCTGTACCCAGACAAAATACTGGGACCCACCCCAGATTGGTAAATATAAGACAAAACATTTTAAATAGGCTGTCTCTACCGAGTTCAGAGTATCTTTTAATTTGAGCTGAACTGATGGCACATAGTGTTTAAACCAAAATGTCTGAAGGAACTGGTGCCAGTAATGTCCATATCACCAATATCACTGGCTATTGCAGGCTGTCAGATTAGCTCAATCAACAACAAGTCAGCCTCTGAGCATCACGTAAACACACACAAAAATAAGTTATGCTCATTTTAGTGAATTTACACTTTTAGAAGATCACATGTTTCCTTAATTTTTTGGAGCAGTGTATTTTTCCAAAAACAATAACATTTCTCAGTTTCAACAATTGATATGTTGTCTTTGTACTGTTTTCAATTAAATATAGGGATAAATTATATGAACATCTTTGCATAGTATTTTTATTTGCATTTCATGCAGCGTCCTAACGCTGAATCCTATAGAAACACACTAACACACATTTCACACATTTCCTGAATATTAACAAAATGTCCTTAAAACCATAAACATACAGGTGCTGGTCATAAAATTTGAATATCATCAAAAAGTAGATTTATTTCAGTAATTCCATTCCAAAAGTGAAACGTGTATATTCATTCATTACACACAGACTGATATATTTCAAATGTTTATTTCTTTTAATTGTGATGACTATAACTGACAACTAATGAAAATTTGAATATTACTTAAAACCAATACAAAAAAAAGATTTTTAGAACTGTTGGCCAACTGAAAAGTATGAACATGAAAAGTATGAGCATGTACAGCACTCAATACTTAGTTGGGGCTCCTTTTGCCTGAATTACTGCAGCAATGCGGCGTGGCATGGAGTCAATCAGTCTGTGGCACTGCTCAGGTGTTATGAGAGCCCAGGTTGCTCTGATAGTGGCCTTCAGCTCTTCTGCATTGTTGGGTCTGGCGTATTGCATCTTCCTCTTCACAATACCCCATAGATTTTCTTTAGGGTTAAGGTCAGGCGAGTTTGCTGGCCAATTAAGAACAGGGATACCATGGTCCTTAAACCAGGTACTGGTAGCTTTGGCACTGTGTGCAGGTGCCAAGTCCTGTTGGAAAATGAAATCTGCATCTCCATAAAGTTGATCAACAGCAGGAAGCATGAAGTGCTCTAAAACTTCCTGGTAGACAGCTGCGTCGACCTTGGACCTCAGAAAACACAGTGGACCAACACTAGCAGATGACATGGCACCCCAAACCATCACTGACTGTGGAAACTTTACACTGGACTTCAAGCAACGTGGATTCTGTGCCTCTCCTCTCTTCCTCCAGACTCTGTGACCTTGATTTCCAAAGGAAATACAAAATGTACTTTTATCAGAGAACATAACTCAGCAGCAGTCCAGTCCTTTTTGTCTTTAGCCCAGGCGAGACGCTTCTGATGCTGTGTCTTGTTCAAGAGTGGCTTGACACAAAGAATGAGACAGCTGAAACCCATGTCTTGCATACGTCTGTGCGTGGAGTTTTTTGAAGTACTGACTTTAGCTGCACTCCACTCTTTGTGAATCTCCCCCACATTTTTGAATGGGTTTTGTTTCACAATCCTCTCCAGGGTGCGGTTATCCCTATTGCTTGTACACTTTTTTTCTACCACATCCTTTTCTTCCCTTCGCCTCTCTATTAATATGCTTGGACACAGGGCTCTGTGAACAGCCAGCTTCTTTAGCTATGACCTTTTGTGTCTTGCCCTCCTTGTGCAAGGTGTCAATGGTCATCTTTAGGACAGCTGTCAAGTCAGCAGTCTTCCCCATGATTGTGTTGCCTACAGAACTAGACTGAGAGACCATTTAAAGGCCTTTGCAGGTGTTTTGGGTTAATTAGCTGATAAGAGTGTGGCACAAGGTGTCTTCAATATTGAACCTTTTCACAATATAAATTCTTTTCTGAGATACTGAATTTGGGGTTTTCATTAGTTGTCAGTTATAATCATAAAAATTAAAAGACATAAACACTTGAAATATATCAGTCTGTGTGGAATGAATGTATACATTATACAAGTTTCAATTTTTGAAAGGAATTACTGAAATAAATAAACTTTTTGATGATATTCTAATTTTATGACCTGCACCTGTAATTCTTAAATTTTCCAAAGTTAGGTTTCCAAAAAAGTTAGGACGCTGCATGAAATGCAAATAAAAATACTATGCAAAGATGTTCAAATAATGTATCCCTACATTTAATTGAAAATAGTACAAAGACAACATATCAAATGTTGAAACTGAGAAATGTTATTGTTTTTGGAAAAATACACTGCTCCAAAAAATTAAAGAAACATGTAATCATCACTGTATAACACCTACACAATTACATTTCAGGGATATCAATCTGTCCAGTTAGGAAACATAAGGGATTGTGAATCAATGTCACCTTGTTTTGGTGCAAATGAAATTGACAATAGGGGCACTGGAGAGGCAACAGCAAGACAACCCCCAAAAAGGGAATGGTATTGCAGGTGGTGGCCACAGACAATTGCTCTCTCCTTATCCTTACTGACTGATTCTCCCCTAGTTTTGCGTTTTGCTAGTGTCCTTGTCACTACTGGTAGCAGGAGGCGGTACATGCAGCCCATTCACGTTGTGCAGGCAGTCCAGCTCCATGAGGACAGCATGAGGGCCTGACATCCTCTAGTGGGACCTGTGCTTACAGCCCAGCACCGTGCATCTCGATTGCCATTTGCCAGAGAACACCAGAATTGGCAGGTCTGCCATTGGCGTCCCGTTCTCTCCGCATAAGAGAGCAGGTTCACACTGAGCACATGACAGACGTGAAAGAGTCTGGAGATGCCGTGGTGAATGTTATGCTGCCTGCAGCATCATCCAGCATGACCGGTTTGGTGGCGTGTCAGTGATGGTCTGGGGAGGCATATCCTTAGAGGGTCAGACAGACCTCCACATGCTAGTGAATGGTACCCTGACTGCTGTTATAAACTGGGATGAAATCCTGAGACCCATCGTCAGACCTTACGCTGGTGCAGTGGGCCCTGGGTTCCTCCTGGTGCAGGACAATGCCCAGTCTCATCTGGCCAGAGTGTGTAGGCATTTTCTGAATGATGTTGCATTGATGCCATTGACTGGCCCTCACGTTCCCCAGACCTAAAATCCAACTGAGAACCTCTGAGACGTTATGTGCCGTCATCTGTGCCGTCAAGTAAACAGTTCTGGGCTGCAGGCAGGCCAGTTTAGCTCAGTTTAGTACTACGAAGCCATGCTGTTGTAATTTGTGCAGAATGTGGTTTGGCATTGTCTTGTTGAAATAAGCAAGGCCTTCCTCATGCTTGTTCAGCATTAATGGTGCCTTCACAGATGTCATGTGCACAAATGAACCCCCATACCCCCATCACAGATGCTGGCTTTTGAACTGTGCACTGGTAAAAAGCCGGATGGTCCCTCTCCTCTTTGGTCCAGGGGACGCAGCGTCTATGATTCCCAAAAATAATTTATAATTTTGTTTTGTCAGACCAACAGTTTTCCACTTTGCCTCAGTCCATCTTAAATGAGCTTGGGCCCAGGGAGGCAGCAGCATTTCTGGATCTTGTTTATATATGTTTTCTTCTTTGCATGGTAGAGTTTTAACTAGCATTTGGGGATGCAGGGATGTACTGTGTTCACAGACAATGGTTTTCGGAAGTGTTCCTGAGCTCATGCAGTAATTTCCGCTACAGAAATTACTGCATGAGCTCGTGTCTGTTATTAATGCAGTGCCGTCTGAGGGCCCGAAAATCTTGGCCATCCAAATTGGTTTTCAGCCTTGACCCTTGCGTACAGAGATTTGCGTACAACGCATTTTCAAGAAACAATAACATTTCTCAGTTTCAACTTTGTAATGTTTTCTATTGAATAAAGGGTTTAAATGATTTGCACAGCTTTGCATTCTGTTTTTATTTCCATTGTACTCAGAGTCCCAACTTTTTTAGAAACAGGTTGGTAATTTACAAAGACAGTTGTGTGTAGAGATAAAAAAAAAGGGTGAATTGAATAGTGATTAATGTGAAAGCAGGTGAATAGTGTTAATGGGTTGAGTTAAATGTTCTGACTTCTGGAATTTAGCAAAATGTTTTTGTTTATATAATAATAACGTTCATCATCTCCTAACAAGGGCACATGTCAAGGTCTGGGTGGATTAGATAGTAAGCCAAAAATCAGTTCTCGTCATTGTGTTGGATGCAGGAGAAATGGGCAGGAGTAACATACACATCGTTGCAGACCAGGCACACCTCTTCATGGCAATGGTATTCCCTGATGGCAGTGGTCTATTTCTGCAGGACAATGCGCCCTGCCACACTGCACACATTGTTCATGAATGGTTTGAGAAACATGATGAAAAGTTCAAGGTGTTGCCCTGGCCTACAAGTTCTCCAGATGGGATGTGCTGGACCAACAAGTCTGATCCACGGCGGATCCACCTCGCAACTTACAGAACTAGAAGGATCTGCTGCTAATGTATTGGTGCCAGATACCACAGGAGACCTTCAGGGGTCTTGTAGAGTCCATGCCTCGGTGGGTCGGCACTGTTTTTGCACCACACAAATGAATAATAGCATATTTGGCATATGGACAATTTTTTGGCTCATCAGTGTATGTTGGCTATTTTAAGAGCTATGACACAAGAAAATCGTAAAAGTCATAGAAAAATCCAAATCTGGTTTATTTTGCTGGTTACTAAACTCTAATTTCCAGTGTCTTTTTGCAAAAATAAATAAATGTTCACAGCAATAATGTTTCCAGGTTCTACGACACAATAAGGACTGTGTAAAGACACGACCTGTCTGTAAACATCACATATGTGTGACATGATTATTAAACAATAATCATACAGCTGCAGATCTAATGAAAACCCAACATGGGGAATGAACGCACAAGGAACAAGTAAAAGAGTTTCCTTGGATTCGGACACCATACTGTAGTGGAACGGAGAAAGGCACACTGATGTTACTTAAAATGAATACTGCTTACTTGGAAATAACACTGTATAACACCAATGACTTAAGAATCAGGACACCAAAGTTAGCCGACTGAACCGGCCGAACAGTAAGTGCTCTACGTCACGGAGCTCTAATGAGACCTTGTGAGCTCGGTGCCTTTACGGTCCTTCACATTATAGGTAGGCTCGGCACAATCACATGGTGCAGAAAATAACAGCGTGGTGTGTCAATTCCCGCAACTAAGACTGCGGAAGAACAAATGCTCAACTTCTCAGCTGTTTTGGTCCTGTGACTCCTACGCTAAAACAGCGTGAAGCGAACCCGCGTACACGCGCAGGTACCGTGTGACCTGTCCTGCATCTCGCTCAAGTCAATTATGGGCAGTGCTGCGTGACGCAATATAATTTCGATGAGCCTGCATTTAATTCGGAGATGAATACTCGTCCCTATGTTATAATTACTATGTCAACCTTTCTATCTTTACCCTAGAATGATTGTGTCTTAATGCTTGGAAATCACATTCATATTTGAAGCAGAGCATATTGGGAGCAACTTACACGAAATTTTGCATTCGCAGATATGAAACTTTCTTAAGCTTCTGGAGTATGTCGATCACGCATTACGTATTATCTGCTCCCAGAGAACAGGCTTCATGAAAATGTAGCTTCATTATTCAATTAAAGATCAATCTAAAATGTAGAGTTTTAAAATGTAATGTCTGATAAATCAATCAGTAATGCTCACAGCATTTTACGAAATAAAAGATAATGGAAGATTAATGTAAGAGAAAAACAACACTATTATGTTTCTCTCTTTAAACTTGCAGTATTTGCTGACATTTTTCATAAACTGCAGGCCATGCTACAGTAACAAAACATTAGCTCCCAGTGTGTTGATGCTATATGCAGTTCCCAATTAATCTATTTGAGATCAAATGGTTACTATGTAAAATGAAACCACATGGGCGTTTAGTCTGTGAAACTGCGAATTATCGTTGACAAATTCAATGTGCTGGTATTTATTATAATAATCAATGTTATACTATTTTATATTTATATTCAGTTATTTTAAATACTGTGATCATAATATTTTATCATGCAGACATTGATTCAGTTATGATCTAACTGTTCAAAATGCACAATTGGCCAGAGTAACATGTTCTCTACAAGTAGAGCAGAACCTGCGTGTAAAAACACATGACCAGAATGTAATCTCCACATGCACAGAAGCTTCAGAAAGCTAACGATCACAAAAGAGTTGAAAATATTTCAAGAAAACAAAGGTTGTTAACTGTCATATGTACAAGTAATGTCGAAAAGGATCGTGGTACAATAATACTACTTACAATTTACACATTCGTTTAACCTTTCCTATAAACATGTAAAAAAAGAAAACAATTAAAAATATCTACAAGGAAATTACAAAGACAAAATAATGTATTGGTTTTTGGACGTTTCTGACTTTGTGGGCAGTTGGACATATGGTCAATGTTGTCACATCATGGCACATCTGGTCATAGAAAAGTATTCATTCCCAGCTTGCTGTCGGAAGACACCTGCAGTGAATGTCAGACAGAGGCATTTGGCGGTGGTGCCAGGAGGTGCTTTATGTTTTTGTTTTCGACTCACTGCTGCATGCTGGGAGTAGAAGTTCTTAGGCGCCTGAGTCTGGCACTTATCCTTTTGATCTCCGGCAGGTAATTGTCAACAGTAACAATGTTCTCAATATGAGCTTAGGAGTCCTGAGGCCTGCTGGAATGGGTTACTGTGACCTTTGAACCCCACATATGGCAAGGGCGCAGTCAACCTATCCCCCACGGAGGCAGGTTTTTCTCCCTGGTACTCCACCCAGGTCAGATTGATGTTTCGTTGCTCCCGCTGCGGAGACAGTTAGAGAGAGTGTCAGAGTCAGATAGTGACTGAAGTATTATCAGGCATTATGAGTTAGAGATCCAAAATGGCCTCCGGTGTCCATCCACCACTTACTCTGAATCCGAGGGGTCCTGGATGCCGTTAACCAATGGCGACATCGTAGCCCTCGGCGCTGTCATGGCAACCCCATTGCATGGGTCCCACGGAGACGACGTGGGGCGCTGCGGTGTGTGCAGCCGGGGCGGGGGTTTGACGAGGACACCATTGCCCCCAGTTGCAGGGCGCAGACGGGGGGAGGCAGGGACCGGAGTAACCCTGTGGGAGATTGTGCGGGGCTCATAGTCACTCAGTTTCTCCCGCAGGCGGTTCTTCATGTTCTTATCGGCAAGCGGTGGAGGATATGTGATCTTGTTCTTCAGAATGCCTGGTTGCAAACGTACACACGCAGAAAGTCAAAGCACAACACACTCAGTCAGGCACACACAGCGGAACACACTGTTTGGTTCTTGTTTAGAACGTCTGATCTCCCTCTCTCACCCCGTCGCTTCTCTGTCAGGTTGCTGTCAGGTGAGCTGGGAGGCGCGCTGTCGCTCCGGGAGGGATTTTTGTCCTGATGGAGCTCCACGTTGACTTTGGTTTCCACGCGCAGCGTCTCCATCCCTCGGGGCTCCTCGCTCTCGCTCGCTGTCGGAGGCTCCACTGGCAAGTGAAGCTTCACTTGATTGGCCACTGTATCCACTGCAAAAGAAAAATAACCAGTCCAAAGAAAATTGACTCATTAGTTTCATGTCACACTGTGTGTGTGTGTTGAGGTGTGTGTTACTGTGACCTTTGTGTGTGCTGTGACCTTTGTGTGTGCTGTGCTGGGGCTGTCTCTCGTTGTTCCATCTATGCCTGTGGCTCCCTCCGCCGTCCTCACTGTCTGAGGAGCGGGAGGAGGCGTAGGAGCCACTGCGCCCGTCCACTGAGAGCTCGCTATCTGAGTCCGAATCTGTTAACGTGGAAACGGAGGGGTCATTACCTACACCCGGGGTGTCTGAAATACGTTGAGCGTTGAGATCAGAGCCAACACCCATTGCAAATGAGGTTGGTAAATAACAGCCGTACCGTCTCTCCTGGAGTGCTTGCGCAACGAGACGGATGAGTCTCCGTCCCCCCGGGAACTCTTTCTGGCCGAGCTGGAGGATGCGGCGCGCTTCCGGGTCGAGTCGTTCCTGGCCTGGCTGCTGCCGAGGCTGTGGCTCCGGGCTGACCTGACGGCGCCGTCCAGAGAGACGGTGGACTCCCCGAAGGCGGTGCGGTATAGACCGTCCTCCTCTGGACGCGGGGGCTTCCCGTTTAGAGAGCGCTGGGGACAACGCGAAGAGCCCGGAGGGAACGGTCACCATCGACAAGCAATCGGATGACCAATTTTTTGGGCCAAATCTTTTTTTTGCGGCGGACGTACCGTGAGCAGAGTGGCGCGGTTGGCAGTGGAATCCCCCGCTAGTGGCTTCTTCCCCGTGAGGACGTTCTTCAGGTTAGTCCTCACCTCCTTGTTGAAAATACAGTGGAAAAAGAAGATGCACACGCCCTGAGGGAGAGAGAGATTCGAAGAAAAACAAAAAAGAGAGGGAGATGGAGAGAGAGAATCACACACCAGATGAATACAACCACCCTTGAGACACGTCAGCGGTTTTAAAGTGCTCTCATTGGACGAGGCATAAAGAGGAGCACCTGAAGGCAGCTGAAAACGGCAAAGAGGTAGTGGAAGGAGAGGATGTCACTGTTGACAGCCATGAGTCCCAGGAGCCAGGTGGCGCTGAGGAGCAACAGGAGGAGGGAGGCCACGCGCAGAGAACAGCTGGAGGGGAAACCGATTGCTCGTTATTCGTGTAACCCGGCCCAACGTGGTCTAACCACCTTGAATACGTCCGACTACTCACATCGCTCCAGACTTCTCGAACGTCAACTGCCTCTTTCCGCATGAGG
The DNA here is from genome assembly GCF_011004845.1 of Esox lucius. Classification (NCBI taxonomy): domain Eukaryota; kingdom Metazoa; phylum Chordata; class Actinopteri; order Esociformes; family Esocidae; genus Esox; species Esox lucius. Next base: position 35,137,120 of record NC_047587.1, on the reverse strand, counting down.
CCTTGGCGGCCAGGAAGAACAAGGCAATGTTGACCTAAGGTAGACACAACGCAGGTACGGTGGGTTGGATTCCTGGGCCGCCCACGAATTAAACAAGCCTCCCCACACGACTGTATATCACTTTGGATAAAAGTGTCTGGTAAATAGCTTATATTTGATCATGAATGTACATAATTTAATTCTGGTTCTCCATAATGTAATTAACCAATAACGGCAGAGAGGGTGTGGATTATGTCCATGCCTTTTCATAGGCACAACTCTACCCCATTCCTGGATTCCAGCACACATTCAGTGTTCAAAAAGCCTGGTTTATAACTAGTATGTGCCATTTGGCAAATACAGTACTGTATATTATAGTACAGTTCAGGGAAGTGTACTACATTACAGTATAGTACAACAGATGAACAGTGCCTGCACACATACTCACCAGTACCACAACAGCAATAGGGCCGGCGATACTCCAGATGAGTGTGTCGTGGACAGACAGCCAACAGAAGTCTAGGTTCCCATAGCCCTGAGGGTCCAACCCAACCGCAAGGCCTTGAACAGAGGAAAGACACCCACTGTCGTCACGTGGTTTGGTACGCACACAAGCGGCCTACGTCAGTATGTTCGCGTGCGTCCCTCACCGGTGATAACTGCGGGAACGCCCCAGCCGATGGCGTAGTAGAACCTCATGTGACCGTGGTTGACGTTGCGAATGTCGGTCAGCATGCGATAGATGTGAAGGCCCTCCACGAACATCCAGGCAAACGTACACATGTAGGAGTAGTGCAGCAGCAGGGCTACGACCGTACACAGGAACTGAGGGACGGAGGAGTGGGTGAGTTATGACTGGTTGAGTGACCGCTAATACAGCAGGGCTACGACTGTACACAGGAACTGAGGGACGGAGGAGTGGGTGAGTTACGACTGGTTGAGTGACCGCTAATACAGTGCGTGACAACGTATAACGTCTCGGGCTAAATCCAAACACAGATGGATAGAAACAGAACTTGGCAGATTCCCAATCAAAGCCACTTTGGTGTTAAGGCAGAGTCAACCTAAGTATTTTGTCATTTTTTGGGGTATTCTAACAAAGGACGCTATTGCTCAAAAGACGTACATTACTTTTCTTTTGTATTTAGGGGATATATTCTGTGGGAGATGACTGTCTGGTAGATTAAGCCGATTAGGCCACTGCCTGCTCACACAGGATTCTTGTAGCAGCTAACAAAGTGTGACATGTTAGTCGACCAGACTCTTGGCACGTTCGAACATTTGTCTGGAAATCCTTTCATTTTCAACAATTACAGTTCACCTCCCCAAAACAACAGGGGATTCCAGAAGAGCATTTAAAAAAAATATGTTTTTTAAGTGTGCCTCAGGGTTATGTCCTAGGGCCTCACCGGATTCCCAGTCTGGTTGATCCCGAAGATGAAGATGAGCTCTGAGAGGAAGATAGATGCCACCAGGTTCTTGTGGATGCTGTGGAGATTGGATCGGAGCATTCGGAGTATGGCTAGCAGGAGGAAGGTGATGAGGAGGGCTACCAACGAGGCAGACACTGTGGTGTATGTGATGATCTTCAGGGGAAGGACCTCTCCATGCTAACGAGGTACACACAAGACCATGGTGAAATATAAAATCACATTACATAAAATGAGCTCACCACACAGCAGCGTTGAGGCGGAAGGTGAGGAATGATACATGCTAATTTGGAATGAAGGGGAGAATAAGGTGGCCATGATGGAAATATCGGGCCAGGATATTGGGATTAACACTATAATACCCCCTAAGCTTACAAGTGCCATGGGATCTTTAGTGTTTGCAGAAATTCAGTACACTTGCTACTGTCCCATCCACAAAGCAGTGTCCACTTCACCACCCTGGAGCATTGAAATTCCTTCTTAAGGCCTGAGGAAAGTGTGCCACTCACTGACCCTCCAGAACCACATTCTAAAAGCACCTGGTCTCCCATCCGGGGAACGAACCAGAAGCAACCCTGCTTAGCTGCAAAGACCAGATTGCAGGGAGCTCTGCTGCTTGAATACCACTTTGGGTCCATAGGACAAGGACTGAGAGCCACTGTGGACAGTGGCAGCTATACCTCTCTCTTGGAGATGTCCATGAGCACCGCAAAGCTGGACATGTGATTGCATCGGCAGCTGATGTGGCTGCTGTTCCTGAAGACCAGGTCACAACCCCTGGCAGACCATCCTCCCGTCCCACGAACCCTGGACCGAAAACGAAAAATGAATGGTTCAGTCAGGGGAGGAGTCAGAGTGACACAGGCAGAAGGACTAGTAAGGATGGGACATTTCATAGGATTTTCTTTTGTAATTGTACATAACTAACCATTTTATAAACATGTACAGGACATTTATGACAATTATTTTGTATATATATTTATAGTATTTTGCCAAAACCTAAAGCAATTAATTAATTAAATATCAGTATCTAAAAACATAGAAAATGCAGTAATTGCAAAGTGCAAAAATTTTAAATTTCAACTCAATACATTGTTTTTAATGAGGTGGCCAGCATTTATAATGCTGGATAGCTATAAAAAGCTCTGGAAAACACCTGAGGTGTTGTGGAGGCCACAAGCAAGTATTACATATTTTCTTATTCAACAACAGTTTGGGAATTAAAATTCATTTTTATTTGAGGCCCCCCTCGAGGTCTCCCTAAGCCACCGCATACGTTGTTTATACCTGGAGCCGGCCTTGATTGGAATGCTTTTTAAGCATAGTATAAATCACATTATTACAGATTGTCTATAGATTTTCAGATTTTTTTAACTGTAAAATAAATATGATTCCATATATTGTTTTTAAGATTTATTTTGTTTACCATTGTGTACAGAATGTTCCTCCCCTATCTTGCCTGCAGATCTTTAAAAAGGATAGAAATCTGAAGTATGCAATTTTTGTTAAAATGCATGCAGACAGATTCATTATTTTGTTTGGATAGTCCCAAAACTGTGACCTTTCACTCCCTTTGCTGATAAATTATTTCCTGTGTCTGTGTATCATAGCTGCAGACGATCAGAGTGCACTGCACACACACACATGCCAGTCAGAGAAGGTCCAGAACCACTGCAGGGCCTCTTTGACTACAGACCTTTACTGAAATATCTTCAGATGGAATGATGTAATTATGCACTAGACCAGATTTTAAACACCATAATAATACTTTAAATATGAACATATTTGATTCTTCAATAAACAGAAATCAAAACAACATCTTGCAATTGGGTTGAACTCTGCTGGCAATATTCAGCCTTCATTTCAGGGTGGTTGTGGTTGTTGGATATCCATTTGGTTGATGCTTAGCAATGTGGGTGGATTGATTTCCTGCCTGTTGGGCCCTGTTCAGGGCCTCCCCAGGATAGGGCCACAGTGTCACTGGACCCCCCTGCCTCAGACCCAAGGACTTATGCTGCTATATTATTGTGCCAGGGGAGTAGGGTCAGTTCTGCTTCTCCACTGTAAATCCTTGTAAATCTAAGGAATGCACTTTCTAAATGTTCCCTGTCTCCTGCCCTGTTTAAACTTAGGAGGACATGAGGGCTTGGCCCACACCTCCAGAGTACCAGGCTCCAAAGACTAATTGCTGACCCTGTCCAAAGTCCTCCTGTTTGTGTTGCAGATCACAACCAAGAGGACCCCCGGTTGTCCCTGTCCTTGTCCATCTGGTCATGCTTCTGACCTGGATTAGGTTTAGTAGACTCTGGACTCAGCCCACATACATTATTTTATTATTACAATGTGTACTCTTAGAATGTTCACCTGGCACAGCCAGAAGAGGACTGGTCACCCCTCTGAGCCTGGTTCCTCTCCAGGTTTCTTCCTAAATTTCAGCCTTCTTAGGGAGTTTTTCCTAGCCACTGAAATTCAACATCGATGTGGTTTACTCCCTGGGGTTTCAGGCTGGGTGTTTTGCAAAAGCACTTTGTGGCAACTGCTGTTGTAAAAAGGGGCTTTATGAATAAATTTGATAGATTGACTGAAAACACCAAAACTAGCCACCATTAAGTTGCTGGCAGCTCAGTCGTCACTATTGTTGGTGTTTCAAACTTCCTTGTTTTAACACTGTAGCTAAACTCTACTGTAAACCTATTACCTAAATGTTATGATATCAATGTATGCTTACGAGATGGAGTGATTCCAGTAGACACAGACAGGTTTGGTCCTCTCCTCTGTCTCCAGCAGTTTGTAGTCCAGTATGACGGGTTGCGACGGATGGGTGGTCAAAGGCAGACCCTCATTGTAAACCACAGTGCTCACAATAGGGCTGTTGATGACGGGCCTCATGGGAAGTCTAAACCACACATACATAGGCAACACATCACAATGACTGTTGTTGAGCATGTCTGCTGTGATTTATCGGGGGAAGCGGAAACGTTTTTTTTTATCGGGGGGAAAGGTCAACGTTCCATTTTCGGGGTTTGCTTTTACCGAGGGTGACCCATCGTACGGGACTAATCACAACGATGAAGCATGAGGATGATAGCATTTAAACATCAAACATAATAAAGTCGAGTGAAAGGATGATGAGACAGTACTAACTGATTCCATACACGGAAACACAATGTAATTACAGGCACGCTATACAACAGAAATGTCATGGTTACGGCGAGGAACAGTCGACATATTAGACACGCTAGAATATAAATATTTGGACGCACAGTCCCTAAATAATAGCCACAATCTCTAGTGTGTTTATGGTGAAGTGCCGCGGCATGTTGCACGACTGTGGAAACGTAAACAATACCTCAGGCTCCGGCGATCGGCGTCATAGTTCTCGGGCAGGAGCTGCCCCAGGGTACGATAGATGATCACCACGGCAACAGGGAGAGGGCCTGGGATTTCAGCGTGACGCCTCCTCTTGGGGGACGCACGGTGTCCCGCGTTGGAGGGCTCAGCGGACTCTGTCTGGAGAGGAGGGGCTCCAGGGGCCCCCGTTACAGAGTCGCCCGTGGCCCTGGCTATTGCTGTTGGTACGTCGGTGGGCGTTGTGTCTTTGGCCGGTGCCATTGAGAACGCTGACAAAATCCACATCATGACAATAAATGAATGAAACGAATTGACGACACATACCGGAAACACATAAGACGGAGTCGGTAAACTGTACAACAGCCCAGTTGATTGTGAATTGCTATGAAAGCTGCCCAATAAACCAGAACCACATTCACTCCTTTTGGCTGACCTTTAACCTCCTCTGACTGCTCCTTTTCTGTCAGGAAATCTGGGAAGCGTACTGAGGCTTCAATCTCTTTGGGATTGGACAGGAAACCTTGAGAACTTGGAATTTGTGTCTGTTCTGGCTTGGACGGGTCCAAATGCACCACAGAGACCACTGTGAGCAGGGAAAGAGAGAACGGTATCTATGATGCCTGACACAGATGAATTATTTCTATGACTGCACATTAGTTCACCATGTAGACGAGAGTAGTGTGACTGAGATGTAGCGTGACTGATAGTGTGATTGCAGCTGTACTCACTCATGTTGTCCGTGACAACGGTGAATGGATTCAGGTAGGTCTTCCTCATGTTCTGGGCCAAGGTGTGGGCATACTCCTCAAAGCTGTGCAGCAGCAGCGCCGTGCCACCTTCGGAATGCTGGATCTGCTCCCAGTGTCTCCTGTTGGCAGGGTCCAAGATGGCGCTGCACGCTCGGACGATGTTCTGGACAGTAAGCACATATTGGTCACCTACTGTTGTTCATATCCAGATTATCCAATACCTACCTACTATGTAGTATAAGTTCTATCTTGTGGCAAAATTAGTAACTATGAATCAAAATAAAAACCAAGGGAGAGAGCAGTGAACACAAAACATGAAACATGAAAACATGAACACCGTAGCTCTTCAGTAACCAGTCTTGTCAATGTACAGTACCATTCCAGCATTTACCAGTAACAAATAATATCATTATGTCTCACATATGAAACATGTGAAATCAAAGCCAATGATTCAGAGTGAAAGAAAACAAAAGAAGGAAAGGAGAGCTGCTCTGTGAAGGAAGAGGGGTCACCATACAGGCGTCCGCAAAACAGCACCTGTGCAATCTGGCCTCGCGCCCAACCACCCCTGGGGAACTGAAAGACCCATTGGCCCAATCCCCAATAAACTCCATTCTGATTGGTCCTTGACCCCCTAAACCCTTGCAGCTGCACCTTCTGGCCTCTATCACACCCCAATACGCTGGGCTCAGCGCCAAGAATGTACACTGTTAGCCGTTAGCGCAGTGCGGTCATGGCCTTAATAAGGCTAATAAAAAACACGCTAATCATTTCGCGGTATTACTTACACTTAATCCCTCCCCGGTAGGCTCTAGATCACATTCCCTATAGGGGCGGGGGGGGGGAATTCCAACTGGAAAAAAAGTATCTTAACAAACCGGTACTCGCTATAAGCAGGATTTGAGGTGACTATTAGTGACTTAAACTAGCGGGATCCTTAAGCAGTTAAGCTGTTTAGCTGAACAATGTTGGCTATTCTTTGAAGCACGTCTCAGAAACTGTGGTATGAGAGAATACTAGGGTGGATGTATGGACCTGGATGGAGAATCTGTGTATTTGATGGTATTTCTATGAGTCGGAGTGAGTTAAAACCTCCGTAAGAGGAGGGTTGCTGATCGTTTTCCCCTAACCACCCTGTCTTTATTATCACATCGTCACGAGAGCCGAAGAAGAGCGCTGAACGGCCGGCGATGAAGGCGTCTTTAAGAAATGAGGCCCACCTCATGGAAGTGGATGTCCCTTGTGGCGGCCATGTCGAAGCCCAGCTGCTGGCTCTCATACTGCAGCAGTCGTGTCAGGACGCTATACGCCGTCTTCACGTCACTGCCCTGGAGGGAGGCCGTGCGGTTGGTAGCGCTCCGCAGCATGCTGGCCAGGGCCTTTGACCTCTCGCCGTCCATCCTGGAGCTGTTGAGATGCAGTTCCTCGTCCTGCGGGTCAAAGGTGGGGAAGAGATCAGACAGGCGTCTCAGTGGTACAGGGCGGTTTTAATTTCAACGGGGTCGGTGTTTGGGTTCGAACGAGGTAGTCATTTCAGCGTGCCTCTTTTTTCAGCTGAGAGAAGGTGAGCGAGGTGCAGTTGAAGAGATCGGGAGGCAGCCAGGCGTTCTCGTCGCTGCAGTGGCGGATGGCTGTGCCTGTTGGTGAGGGGCGGGGGTCAAGCATGGGTGGAGGGCGAGGAGAAACAAAGGGAGAGTAAAGAATAAGGAGGAGACGGATAGTGACAGTTATCTGTTGACAATTTCTTGTTGTTTATTTTCCCCCAGGAATAACAACACAATACAAAGTCTGGTCAAACTGACTTACCAATGGATCCTTTTTGACACTTCATGGCAGCAGGCTGTCCAAACTGGGTCTTTGGCCACCAAATCCCACCATCAAAGGCCTTGGGACAGCCCTCATATACAACTAGTGGATAAATTCACAGATCAGTCGATTAATGAGGAAGTGAGTTAATTTGGGAACTTGCAGGCCATGCTGTTATTCACTTCGCTGTGTATTTGTGTTGGTACTTTAATGTATTTACTTGCATTTCTGGACGACGGCACGTAACCAAGCATTTTCCGACAACCGCTATTAATAAAAAATGTGACAAAGAACGTTTTATTTTCATCTGAGATCGCCCTACCCATGCACCCGCTGGAGGTGACCTCAGCGAAAGGATTGTCACAGCCATTACACTGGCGCCCGATCACTCCCGTCCTGCACTGGCACTGGCCTGTGACGGGGTGACAGGAGCGCGACGTGGAGCCGAGCTGGAAACACTCGCAGGGGTAACATGTGTCCCCTCCCTCGGGCCTGTAGTAGTTATCCTGAGGGCAGAAGAGAGCTTGACCTGAGCATTTAACAGAGCAGGGAACGGATAAAACGCCAATGGGCATATCGGACATGGGGCGGAGGGAAATGGTACGCTAGGTGAATATTGTCCCCTACCTTACAGCGACACTCCCCAGTGGTCTTGTTACAGTCTCGGTAGAACCCTTTGCTGACATCACAGTTACACGGACCACAGATGGGGTTCCCCCACCAGCCGCGAGCACACGGTAGGTTGGCTCTGGAGAACCACAGAATGATTTGTCAGTCCACTTAGAACGTGAAAAATAACAGCAAGGAGCCACAAATGGAAATCACCAGCCAACTGAATGGAAGTTAAGCGTTGGTGTCAAAACCACCTTAAAGCTGTTTGACACCAACTGACACCATAGTTTACAGAGCCAGATTAGTTCAGAAGTTGATAGAAGGAACTGAGTGGTACAAGAGCGGTTCAGTGGGGTCACTGGAATAAGCTCTGAGCCAATAAGTATCGTTTGAAGAACCTGGCAAATAAACACCCAAACCTGCATCAACTCACAGCAGGTGAGAGGGTTTAATAATACAAATAAAAAGCTATATACATACATTTATATTGTGAGTGTTTTTAATCTTCAGTGATCTTGTTTCAGTGGATCTCGGTACTTACTGGTTCTGGCAGTACTCTCCATAGGAGCTGGGGCCACACTGGCAGCCATAGCCGTGGGGGGAGCTGGGCCGACGCACGCAGGTGGAGACGTGCTGACAGGGGTTCAGCAGACACGCGTCCACGCAGTCCCTACCAAAGTGCCCTGGGAGTCAAAATATTATATGAAGTCACGGGAACAACAATCAGCAATATCTCCAGCCGTAAAGTCCCACCTTCCCAAACATATCATAAGTTCAAAAGCTGAAATATAAGTATGCTGAAACAGACAGAGCAATACATATCCCTCCCCAAATGACCTGCAGCACACCTAAACCCTTGTGATTGATGGTGAGATCACTTTCAAAGGGGCGTGGTCGCTTTCTTTTTGGAGAAGCATGGGCAATCTCAATGTGGCGACCATCTGAACGAATTGCGCCTTTAATGTCTGCGCGCTCGACCCGGTCTTCGTAAGGTGTTTTCAACGGCAGAGAAGGATGTGTCGACCGGGGGTGGGCGGGGCTTACCGGGACGGCAAACGCATGAGTGTGCGCTCCAGTCGTCGGTGCAGCGGCTGTGCTCGGGGCACACGTTAGTGGCGCAGGGGTTAGCCACTTGGCAGCCCTCCTCCACCCGGATCCTCTGACCCTCGCGCATGTTGACGTTGGCCAGGTTGGTGGACGTCTCGCCCATCCGTACGCCCTGGCCACACAGCACTGTTAGTGTGGTCGCAACCAACCGGATGGTCTGTGGTGATTTCCCCCCCCGGGTGAACACAGCAGCGAAATGTGGTGTGTCGGGCTCACCTGCATGCAACCCTTTAGTCCGTTCTGGACCGTCCCGTCTTTCTTCATCAGCCCCCCCAGAAACAGACTCCTGAGCCTCAGGCCTGGCAGCTCGTTCCCGATCTCCACTGACCTCTAACCGCCCATGGGAATATATTATTATTGAGACGGTGTGTTTTGTGCATACAGATCCTATTGCACTAGATCATGTATTCCATTCATAAACACTAGAATACAACATTATCGGTCGGTCAGTGGGTGAGTAACCTGGCCAAGCTATGTCAACTCCTCGTTTTACAAAGGTTGAGGGCAACTGTGTGGGAGGGGACAGGATTTCCGGCGTCACATTAAATTGATGTTTGTATCTGCAGCTATGGAACTCAGCACCAAAACAAGGGGCGCCAAGGCATGCTAGTGGTCAGGAGTGTTTAGCAAGTAAACGAAAGGTTGCTGGTTCTAATCCCAGAGTCGACAACGCGACAAAACTCTGTCATTCTGTCCTCAAGAAAGACAGCTAAACTTAACTGCTCCCAGGATGTTGCAGTAAGAAAGAATGTGTTCCTGGCATACGATACCCATGAAAATAAAGGTAAAAAAAGTTTGAAACATGCTAACATTGAGTTAGTTTGGCTCTTAGTACCTGAAACATGCCGTAGTCAAGTGACACTAGGGCCATGTATTTGATGTCCTTGCCGTCTTTGATGCTCTTCAGCTCCACCAGGACGTGGTGCCACGCCCCGTCACTCACCCTCACCTGAGGGAAGTCCAGCAGGGCCACCCGCCTCACTCCCAGGAACACCTGGAATCGTACGTGTCTGCCACTGAGCTACAGTCAGGGACGGGGAGAGATGGAGGTCAGCAGCAGAGTGGAAAAAGCAGTGAGCAAGAGTTGAGAGGAGAGACAGAGGTTGAGAATGAGAGGGAAAGAGAACATGAGGTTTAGTGATTTAAATAAAGCTGTCATGGGATTGGCTTAATCTTATCATAACTTTACCCAGCCTCGCGACACTTGGAGGAACATGGAGGAAGGCACTGTGTGTGGACTCCAGGCTGACCCACAGAACTCACCAGGATGTGTATCTTCGAGAAGTCCCCGGCGTTGGCCTGCAGCAGGGTGCCAGAGCTCTGCCTGGTCCGGAACATAAGGCCCACGTACCAGGGCACGCCGATGGTGACCTCCGGCTCGCGCCACCACACCAGGGCGTGGCCATCGAACTGCTGGGGCGACGGCATGACTGGAGGGCAGGAAAAAGAATGGGACACTTTAGCTTGGGATTTGACGTTTTACATGACGATATGAGGTTGATCTTACCATGAGAGCCCCGAATGATGTCTAGGCCTTGTTACGTACATCTTAACTACATTCTGACCACAAAGAGGAATGAGTTTTGATGTGAAGGGAGAGTAAAGAAGTTGTTGACACGGTAATTCATGGTTAGTGGGGGAAATGTTGAACTCATGCATGATTCCAAATCATGCTATTGTTTAATGTACATAGTGTTCAGGGCCGTCATCAATAATGGCTGATCCCTGGCGACGACTCCTTTGTAACATTGCAAAAATCTTAAACGAATGTTGCGGAATACAGAAAAGCTAATACGTACTTTTGTTACAAAGCCATGCTCTTCTCTCCGGCTACCCAGATAAGACACTAAATGAATTTACGTTCAATATCTCTGTTAGTCTAGTCTCATGTTTACTGGATGCAAAAGCTTTAAGCATATTAGGCGGCACATTGGCTTTATGTTAAGGCTGAGGTTGATCTCAAGTTTTCACCGTTGTAGGTTAATAAGGTTGAACCATTAACCTACAAAGCATGAAATGGTCTTTCTCCTACTCCTGTTTCTAAACTGGTCCTGCTGTATGTAATTAATCACATGTGCACTACAGTCACAAGTCACAGGCTTTCTCCTATACCTATTTAGTTTGTAAGAGACACAGGGGGACTTAAGCTTTAAATCTTTCCTGAAGACTCATCTTTTCAGTAGGTCCAATGATTAAGTGTAGTCTGGCCCAAAGGTGAATGGCAAGGCACTACACTGACAAACCATGCTTGTTGTCCCTACCTGGTTGGCTCCCTTTTCTCCATTCAGATGCCCAGTCCCTGACCCTATTTCATGAGCTGAGTCACTGGGTTACTCGTGTTCCCCGTGTTGTGCTTAAGACGACCCATTATTTCATGATTGGATTGAATCACTGATGAGGTCTGTCTGTCTGTCTGATTTTTGCAACCCCTGGGGCTCATGCTTTGTTGGTCCTGTCCAACCAACAAGGCTACAGTGAACAACAGAATTGAAATGTCCTCACCTTTTTAGAGGTTGTTTTAGGAAGTGGGGGAACGTAAACTTTCACAAGTATATATCTCATTTGAGATGTGATTTCCTATTAACTTCATCAGAAAAGTGGAAAGGTTGGCTCACAAATCGTGTTTTCCTTTAAACTGCTATGCCAATAGGGGAAGCAATTCCTGACATAGTGTTTATCCCTAATGGAAGGTAAAAGAACAAACTACTATTCAATGTGCAGAAAATTTGTCAACTAAAGTATTGTCCCATGAACTGCTGTCCTAGGTCTATATACTGTGTTAGTTAAGTAGAAACAAACCATACACTGCTGGGTAATAATCAGGACACCAATGACATGTAGTAGTGGATTCTTCTTGCCCTTGTACTTTGTTTGCTTGAGGGGTAAGTGAAAACAAGGTTACCCTATTACATCCATCAATCAAGCCAAGCTGATTACCTAAAGCAGGGCAAGGTTTAGGTTCTGTCTGCGTGTGAGTGTGTTTGTGGAATGTAGGAATGTCAAGATTTACAGGAAACTCGGCCACATTGACCTTTACTGTCTGTTTCCTCAAGAGTAGCTTTGTGGAGTGTGACTGCAAAATTAGGGACTCAATTAATAATGAAACATACAATAAAACACAAAAACATAGCTCCAAATGCAGAGTGATGACACGAATACAGGATTTACAGACACAAATGGGGAAAACCTCCAATATTGTCCTGTAGATACTTTTCCCAATATCCTCTACCTTGTTCACAGTTCTTCCCTCCATAGCCCAGGGGACAGTCACACGAGTAGGTGCTCCATTTGTTCACACATACTCCTCCATTCAGACACACACTTTTAGTGCAGAAGTCCTTCTTTGCTGTACAACCTGAATACGGACACAAAAGACAAACAGTAATCAGTGGCAGACAGAATTGCCAAAATAAAACATAAGTATGCTATGCTGAAACCGTACAAAATACACTGTAATTTATACATTTTCCATCTGTTATTGAATGATAAGCAACTTAAATTAAAAGCTGATAGTCAAACCCAAAGTTCTGGAACACAGAGGAAAGAAAACACATTTTGAGTTTACTCGATTATATACCGTACAAATTCACCGATCAGCCATAACATTATGACCACTGACAGGTGAAGTGAATAACACTGGTAATCTATATAAATATATACACCGATCAGCCATAACATTATGACCACTGACAGGTGAAGTGAATAACACTGGTAATCTATATAAATATATACACCGATCAGCCATAACATTATGACCACTGACAGGTGAAGTGAATAACACTGATAATCTATATAAATATATACACCGATCAGCCATAACATTATGACCACTGACAGGTGAAGTGAATAACACTGATAATCTATATAAATATATACACCGATCAGCCATAACATTATGACCACTGACAGGTGAAGTGAATAACACTGATAATCTATATAAATATATACACCGATCAGCCATAACATTATGACCACTGACAGGTGAAGTGAATAACACTGATAATCTATATAAATATATACACCGATCAGCCATAACATTATGATCACTGACAGGTGAAGTGAATAACACTGATAATCTCGTTATCATGGCACCTGTCAATGGGTGGTATATATTAGGCAGCAAGTGAACATTCTGTCCTCAAAGTTGATGTGTTAGATGCAGGAAAAATGAGCAAGCATATGGATCTGAACGACTTTAACAAGGGCCAAATTGTGATGGCTTTATGATTGGGTCAGAGCATCTCCAGAACAGCAGCCCTTGTGAGGTGTTCCCGGTCTGCAGTGGTCAGTACCTATCACAAGTGGTCCAAGGAAGGAAAATCAATCCATGCCTCAATGGGTCAGGGCTGTTTTGGCGGCAAAAGGGGGACCTACACAATATTAGGCAGGTGATCATAATGTTCTGGCCGATTGGTGTATTTAAAAAGTAATTTGGATGCTCATCAGCCTGATCTTACACTCACAATATGAGGTAACATTGTACAATGTAAGGATTGTAACAGACCTGCCGCAGTACCGTTGTTGGCTACATAACTGGCCATGTCCACAAGCTCGCTGTCAATAGTCAGGTCTCTCATACAGCCCACAAAGTCTCGATTCTGGACGGGGAAATCCTCTGGCAGGTTGGGAACACCACCCAGAAGTAGTGGTCCGGTGAGGTCCAGGGACCTAGAGAGAGACAACACAGAACAACCATCAGCTGGGTCTGAACTCTGGTTAGAGTTATAAGCATGATTGGAGTGACATTACAGTCCGGCACCCCAATAAGGCCACACCCTCACTAGAACAAGTGAAGTAAAATCATATTTTAGCAATATGCCCCCCGCACAACAATAGACAGAAAATACCCAAAGGCACACAGCAAAGGGGCCAGTGTTGATTATTCAGAGTGACATTTCTAGCATTGATTGACATGTTTTAAAGTGCTGATACACAATGTTTGTTTTATTCAAACAACCACATATCTGTCACTAACAGATACAGTCATGTGTGTTAACCTTACTATTCAAACAAATCCTCAGCGTTAACTGACAACAATGAAAAGAACAAAAGCCCTGAAGCCCAAGGCAAAAACATGCCTTTTGCCAAGATTTGAAATTAATCTGGTTTAAACAATTTTGTATCTCATTTAAACAATTTTGTATTTCAATCTTAATCTCCAATTTTTACCAAAAAAGAAATGACTTGGGCTTTAGGTCTTCCGTAGAAAAGTGTCTCATATATAGATTTGCAATTTCGAAGAGCGTCTTACATCTATACACTAGGAAAGTGTTATTTAAAAAAATCCAAAGCTTTAGCTTTTTTTGCTTTCCTCATACAACCCCTTAACCTCTGCATCAAAATTGCTACTGATCAGAATGGCTAGCGCAACAGGCACACATAACATAAGTAAAACATTCACAGCTTGCATGTAATAATATGCCCTCTATTGTAAGTCTTGTGATTTGCTAATACCCAACAAACTTGTCCAAAGCAGTTTTATGAAAAACGGATTTAAGACATGGGGATTTCCACAAGAATATTACAAAGAAATCAAAAGTTGAAAGAGGCAATCAGGAGCTACTAGATGCATTTCCCGACCAATCAATGAATTTTATTTATCCACTGAGTCATGAAGAATATAATGTATAAATGTCTCATGAGCTCAGTTAAACTGTTGCACCAAAAAAGAACCCACAATACAAGCGTTTTTTACTCCAACATTTGTAAAAAATAAAAATATATATTTAATACAGAAACAGGGGTAGAGAATCCCCTTTGTTATTATTTTAACTGCTGTGTTCCCCTTTAAGCCTACCAATACTTATGTACTCTAGGTTCTAATTCTTCTGTATGCAAGGATGTAACATGTCAAACCAAATGGCAGTTGCAGTCACAGCCTTCTATTTAGCCTGTTGTGCAGTTTTGCATGATGAGAGAACAGCTAAAACATGCCGAACAGTAGACTTCACCAAACTCTATCAGACTTTGAACTCACTTCTTCTGTCCTGTCTGCGTGCCTTGGGCAGCACAAGAGTAGTTCCCGATCTGGCCACCAAAGTGAATTGCCATGGCGATGTCGCAGTCATCCACAGAGACAACAGCCACCTTCTCACCCGATGGCCCATGGGGGATGCCAAGGCGACCAATGTTGGGCTGAAAAGATAGGGTGGTCATAAGAAGTGTAAGGAACACAACTACTAAACCATTGCAAGAATATCTTACCCATCCAAAAATGAGTCAAAATGACGTATCTCTTAGATGGGGAACAGCTTCAGACTAATTCATGGTCTGACAGACTGACAATTTCATTCATTTGCATTACTGAGACATGCACATTTTCAGTTTTCTAAGCGCAGGACCGTTTGTTTGGATGTCTATTTGGGAATTGCAGACTTAACCCTTAAAACTCCAGCATGAAGATTATTCTTTGCTCAACCGAGGTACCATTGACTGAGGTGCTAATCTGATTATATGAGGTCCACTGGTGTTGGGAGAGAATGAATTGTGTGTCAATTCCTCCAGTGGGACAACTGTTTCCACCAAGCGACGACAACCATTGGATAAATCATCAGCAAATGTCAGCCTGAAGCCCCCTGCAACTCAGTTCACTACAATGTCTGTTTACATAGTATATTATTTACAACACACTGACATTTTCCATTTAGTCGTCCTGAAACATCATTGTGTTTAGTGGCCTTATTTTCCCCTGTTTCTCTCTGTGTGTGGACCGTTTATCTTCTTCCTGTGGGGATGTGACAGAGCCAGAAGGAAGACACGTAGATGCCACTGCAGGTGTGACAACAGGAAGGGGTTCAATGTTGTGGAGCAGAGATAGTGGCTGTTTCTAGAGAGCTGCCTTTCTAAATGCCACTCATTACAATGAGTTCCCTCCTTAGTAGAAAAACATAGCTAAGGTTTGGAGTAGCATTGCGTGGAATAGAAGCCTGCGACAGTCCAAACATTTCAAAATCAATCATTGTAGCCCAGAAATAAATGAATACTAATACACTAATATCAACCTCTATGACATTCTAATCATCCTGAATGGGCCTGATCAATGACGGCATTCCAGCTGTCGAAGTTGCCCATTGGGTGTTGCTAGCATCCAATTTCAGCTAACTGATTACTCTAACGGGATGACATTCCACACAATGAGCATATCAGTTTCCCTGATGACATATTGGACTGTCTGAGATCAGCACGGCTCTGGGAGCCATACAGGAATCCGACAGTAATTTGATCTGGTCCTGCAATCTCTCTGCAAAGTCCGAGTTGATGAAAAATTCGGTCTTAGCAGCATGAAAACATCTCACTGCTGGTCTTCAACATTCACGCTGAGCTCTAACATTATGTAGTCAAACTGATTAAAAGACAAGCAAGACAGAAAGTTTAAAGCACAGATTTTGCCATTCAGTGTTGCAGTGATTTCTCCAACTCATGCCTAATAAGTGACAGAACTAGCCAAACAAACGTGTTTCCAAGATGAATGCGGCTTGCGAGGCTGTGACGTGGAAAGGCTGCGATGAATGCGGTTTGCGAGGCTGTGACGTGGAAAAAGATTGATACCACTGAAAACACCTCAGGTCAGGAATGAGGGACACCATAATAATTCCCTTTTTCTGTCAGTGGCATTAAGATCTTTGGTCGTCTGTCGTCGTGGGTCACCCAAGGGCTTCACTGCTCTCATTAAGCCCTGTGTCGGCTGTTAGAGGTAGTGTTTCTGCCAAACATCACTTTGGCTCATTCTCCACGCACTAAAGACATCATGCAAAACATCTTCAACAAAGACATCCAATGTAAAATATTCTGCTGTAGCAGAGTTTAGACAAATTAAAATTGCAACAAAAAAAAAGTGCACCATCTGCAAAAAAATATTCACATCAAAGAACTGCTGCTGTTTTCCCATTGGGCTGCAGAAACTTCCCCCTGGCTGAAATTAGACTATCCTCTCTCACTTGGTCATTTGTTCTGAACATGAGGGCAACACCATGGAACACAGATGTAGACATATCACTCATGTCTAAACCAGCCAAGCCTTGATGAATAGACTTTCACTTTGGAATGGTTTTTGACGAAATCCATAGCTTCGGCTTAGGCCTTGTGTACACCCCTTGGACAATAGGCAAGCATTAAGGACAGGACCTAAGGCCAGTTTACAACAGACTACAGCATGGTAATAGGCACTGTTATATAATTGTACCGAAGGGCCTTAGGTCTTGAGGAGTCCTGACTCATAACATCAGTCTGTGACATGTAGCTCTGTTGACGAAGATGCCTGAACATCTCAATTCAATCAATCCAATTCTGACTGCTCTGTAGAAGGGACCTTTAAGACTGATGCACAACGCTTAAACAATAAGGCACGAGGGGCTGAGATTTGATCAATATTGCACAGCTAAGAGCTGGTCTTAAGCACTATGCATCAGGTAATGCCGTTGTATACTGGCAGAATACCACAAACCCCTGAGATGCCTTACTGATCATATAAACAGGTTACAAATTCATTTATAGCAGTAAAAAGTGACATGAGAATTCAAGGCACCAGTTTATAATGTTTGGTTTGACCTTCTGTTTAAAGAACATAAACAAGTCTAATTATGCCAAGACTACAGAAAACTCTTAAAGTATGTCCCTTGCTCTTCCATATATAGGCAGCATTCCATTTGCATGATTTAACCATATCTAACCCAACAACTCAATTACATTTTTTCCCCCTCTCTTTACACACTTTCCAAAAAAACAGTCTCACAAATCAACAGATACTGTAAATCAAGTGTGTTCCGTCATCCTGAAAATGAAGAAAGCTGAAGCAGAAAACTAAATCCAAAACAATACCCTTTAGCATATATTCTATGAATGTGACCAATGACCTGAGTAAGGAAATTCCAAACTGTGTGTGTGTGTTCCTGTATTATCTGAATCGGAACTGAAGATCGTAAAACAAGAAAAAGAATGCAGCATTTGGCCAGTTTATCACTTTAACCAGAAGCTATATCTGACTTGGGGTTAAGTTTAAAGTATATCACGGTTAGGTTTAGAATCAGAGTTAAGTTTAGCCTTTAATGGTTAGGTTTAGAAGTTAGAGTTAAGTACATTTTAGTCATAAAGGTTAAGTTATTGAGATGAAGGATATGATTTTTAATGGGTTAAGGTTAGTAAATTCCCGGTCCTCACCTTGATAGTAAAACCTGTGTGTGTGTGTGACAGTTTCATGCATGCAGAAGTGTAACACAGATGATGGATGTCACGTCTAGGTGGACAATAGACAAAACAACTAGTTGTTTTTACTTTCTATCACTGAAATCAAAGGGTATGTCTAGGTGAACTTACAATACCATAGCTGAGGGCAATTGTTCTTTAACACTAACAGATGTAGTTTACAGATTAACACAGTTTTCTATCGACCACCTATGTGATCAAAGGCCAGAGCAATCAAACCACACACAAAACATTATACGACTTTACATATTTAATCTCTGTTAACATTAACACTAATGCTACTTGGTCAATACATCATAAACATTGACCCTGGCAAAACAAGAGATTGTAGCTTTAAAGCCTGGCTGGGCAAAAACTAAATTCACCCTAAAACAGGACATCGCCTTTTGGAAACCTTTTCTACTGGTTTCTGAAGTAAAAAATTTTCATTGGTTGGCCTATTTAGTGATGTGCAGTTAGTGATGTTTTTTTTTATGGTAGGCAAAAAGACCTACCATAGTTATACCTCATTTGAACCATACATGTACAAGTCATTATTGCATGTCAGCAATGACCCCCTATTTGGAATGAGAGGCCTTGTATGTGTAATCATGACATACAGCTCTGGAAAAAGTTAAGAGACAACTGCACTTCTTTCTTTCCTTTAAAAAGGGTCGAAAAGGAAGGTTTTGAGTGAGGAACAGAAGGGTTAAAATTAAGAGACCACTGCAAATTGAATGCTTCTGTTCCTGACTCAAAAACTTCCTTTTCAACTTTTTTGGAAAGGAAAGAAAAAGGTTCAGTGGTCTCTTAATGTTTTCCGAAGCTGTACATACTACACACAGACTTTACGGTTTGTTGTTCATCAGCAGTTGGTCATGGGCTACTCAGGGTATTATTGACTCAAATGAAGAAAATCATTTGAAGGATTTGTGCTTTTCACTGAACAATACAAAGATCTGATTCAATAAAAAGAGTTGAACTTGCCAATCATTGCTCATTATTGACCATGTTGATATCTAATCCAGCATGCAAAAGCACAAGATATTTACTAAAATGTAAGATTATAATAGCTTAATCAACCCACTAAAAATCTAATATTAAAGCTTTAAACGCTTTAAATTAGAATGTGTTCTTGGCTTACTAACGTCGTAAAACCAAAAAAAGTTATATTAGGTGCTGGCATAATTGCATTGTCAACAAAAAAGCATATCTTGAGGTAAATATTAGTATCCAGTTCTGCTGAAAAGTATTACACTAAAGTTTGAAATCAAAAGGCATGTGAGAATCTTTTCCAATAACTGATGAGACCTCTTAATCAAAAGACCAAATATGTTCACGAATTAAAAGGGCCCGGTCAGAACTTGCAGCAAAATGACTAAGTAAACGGCTGCTGTTGTAGTAGGACCCTGAGCAACACATGGTTGGCCAGAGAAAGACCCCACAGGGAAGGACCCCGCAGTGTTCATGTGGCTCCACAGGGGGTAATCTTAAGTGAGTAGAGAAAGGGCAGTACAAGGGGGTAATCTTAAGTGAGTAGAGAAAGGGCAGCTGCCTTCAGTGTCACAGGACGACACAGAAAGAAACCAGATTGGGGCAAGGGTGTTCAATATTAACAATAATCACCACATGCCCAGTCTCTTTTGAGTAGTTCTACACATATTGCTCCAGTTACGCTAGTTTCCCTCTGGCTTCAAACATAGAGCCTTTTCTGTGTAAAAGAACAGGTGGCTATGTTTGTAGGGTTGACCATATTTCTCAAAAAGAAAATTGGAAAAATGCTCATGAGGGGTTTGAGCTGACCAATCAGGAGTCTAGAGAAAGGTAAGCAGCCCAATCAGCAGTCAGTTAAAATGTATATTTCTGATGACCAGTAAATGCCCACACTAGTTTGTTGATCTGGAAAGTAATTATAGGTAACAGCATATTTCTTGGAAATCTGGAGAAATTGTGTAATTGTGTAAAATTAAGCATAACGATTTATTAATCATAATAATGACAAAATAAAAATAGTATACACCCCCCCCCAAGAAAAAATAAGTGATGTACAGTGAGGGAAAAAAGTATTTGATCCCCTGCAGATTTTGTACGTTTGCCCACTGACAAAGAAATTAGCAGTCTATAATTTTAATGGTACGTTTATTTGAACAGTGAGAGACACAATAACAACAAAAAAATCCAGAAAAAACATGTCAAAAATGTTATAAACTGATTTGCATTTTCATGAGTGAAATAAGTATTTGATCTCCTCTCAATCAGAAAGATTTCTGGCTCAAAGGTGTCTTTTATACAGGTAACAAGCTGAGATTAGGAGTGTACTCTTAAAGGGAGTGCTCCTAATCTCAGTTTGTTACCTGTATAAAAGACACCTGTCCACAGAAGCAATCAATCAATCAGATTCCAAACTCTCCACCATGGCCAAGACCAAAGAGCTGTCCAAGGATGTCAGGGACAAGATTGTAGACCTACACAAGACCGGAATGAGCTACAAGACCATCGCCAAGCAGTTGAGAAGGTGACAACAGTTGGTGCAATTATTCGCAAATGGAAGAAACATAAAAGAACTGTCAATCTCCCTCGGTCTGGGGCTCCATGCAAGATCTCACCTCGTGGAGTTACAATGATCATGAGAACGGTGAGGAATCAGCCCTGAACTACACATGAGGATCTTGTCAATGATCTCAAGGCATCTGGGACCATAGTCACCAAGAAAACAATTGCTAACACACTACTCCGTGAAGGACTGAACACACAGTCAAGGCAACAAAGGAGTGGCTCAAGAAGAAGCACATTAAGGTCCTGGAGTGGCCTAGCCAGTCTCCAGACCTTAATCCCATAGAAAATATGTGGAGGGAGCTGAAGGTTCGAGTTGCCAAACGTCAGCCTCGAAACCTTAATGACTTGGAGAAGATCTGCAAAGCGGAGCGGGACAAAATCCCTCCTGAGATGTGTGCAAACATGGAGGCCAACTACAAGCAACATCTGACCTCTGTGATTGCCAACAAGGGTTTTGCCACCAAGTCCTAAATCATGTTTTGCAGAGGGGTTGAATACTTATTTCACTCATTAAAATGGAAATCAATCAATAACATTTTTTACATGCATTTTTCTGGATTTTATTTGTTGTTATTCTGTCTCTCACTGTTCAAAAAAACCTAACATTAAAATTATAGACTGATAATTTCTTTGTCAGTGGGCAAACATACAAAATCAGCAGGGGATCAAACACTTTTTTCCCTCACTGTAGTCCGTCTGCCACATGCAAAAACATATATTTTCCTTATAAAATGTCCCTAACTGTAACGTTTAAGATGAATCAATGCTGCCAATTTCATTTTGCCCATCTATAACAATGTTACTTCCCTGGGACAGAATGTAAAATATTATTATACAAAATCATTCTATGTGCAAACATTTCAAGTCAATTACACTGAGATGCAATCAGATAATGTCTCAGTTTTATTTTTGTGAATAGTTAGGAACATAATTCCAAAATATAACTGACAGTACCTAAATTCTGGTGATTTTATTACCTATTTGTAATACAGTCTGCACTATTGTGTTTTCATGTTTAGCAGAGCTACAAACTTTTGAAAAACAACTATGTCTTTCCTGGAACATGGCACTCAGTAGGATCCATCTTTGAAGGTGGCCACAAACATTTTGGCTGCCAATAAACACAAAAAATCCTGCATGGTAGGAAATACTTCACTGTTTCAGGCCTTCCTGTTTAGTTTCACAAGATCCAGATAGCCTTTCAAAACAAAAGTACCAGTCTGAAATGGAATCTCAATAATCCATTCTCTTATCTTTGTCAATATGACAGTCCCAACTCAGCCCCAAGCCATTCTTGAGCTTCAAATCGACCCAAAACAAAGACAAGCGGTCTGTTCCCTTGACAACCCTTTCCAAGGGGCGGGGGATAGTATGGGTTCCCTACTTGAATGACCTCTGACCTTGAATTTGAGTACTGGCGGCTTATGAGGGCAATACATCTGGGATCATAACATTCTTATTGTACCGGTATCCTAGTCCCTTGTGATTAAAGGATTCCTAAACAATTATCCCCAAATGCATTGTCTCTTACCCTTACCAAATGTGTTATTCAAGTAGGCAACAAGAGCAAAGTAAACAGGGACACAGGAGTATTATTCTGTAAGTGACAAAATAGTACGATGAGAGGTTCGGCCTATTCAGGAGGTGTGCTCACCTTGTTGTAGTAGTGTAGCAGTAACCTATGCCACTGGCCATCACTCACCCCACCTAGGACAAAGGGTGATACTGTGGTTTTGTCTTCTCCTAAAGGGAGGGAAACAGGAAATAGGAAACAGGAAAGAGTTTAATCGACACAGAATACACACCGACTGGGTTTGATCCTTTTCATAGATACCTCCTCTCAGGACGTTCGCTCATTTCACTTTCTTTCATTTCACAACACTAAACCAAACTCTAAATGTGTTTTACCCAGTGGCAGCACCGGCACTTGGTTTGGAATGAAGCTGAAGGAAAGGACTAGGAAAGTTTCTGAAAAACAGAACCTTTTAGACCTCTGAGGTCTTTTAATATTGATGCTACTGACCCAGAGCAATGAACAACATTACAGTTAGATGGACAGCCAGTTAATGATTGTTTACTTAGACGATTACCTCTGTGCTAAGAATTCCCTGTCTAACTTAATGCACAAAGACACGGTCCACTGGGTGAACGGCGAGATCAGAGTGTTCCCTCAATTTTCCCAGGTATACCGAGGGTTGGCTTCATAAACTTTGACCCCCTCCTCCCACCGTTAATGAGATTTTGTATTTTGCACAAAGTGCAACAGGAATGAAGTGAAGCGAAGCAAATGGAATAGCGAGGAAACTGAAGAGACAGACCATCTCTTCATTCCCTTACCAGCCGAGAAGGTGAGCTGGATTTGTTCTTTGATGATCTCCAAGGCAATAAAATCGTGCTTCTCGTTAAATCTTCCATTGTAAAGCAGCAAGGCATTGGTGTCCCGGGTGGCGAACCTGCCGATCATACAGGACATACAGTCACTTTGCACAATATAATTTATTATCAGCACATAATGAAGCAATGAAGACGAGGAAAACATAAAGGGGAGATATTTAATAGAGCCATTTCATTGCTATGAAAAAAAGTCCACAGGTCAAGGTCATCTCTGTCGAGGGAATGCAAGAACAGTACCAGTTGAGCGGGGTGGGGGAGGTGAGGACACATTTACAGACAAACTTGGGAAATGAGGCACAATGAGAGAGAAAATTGGGCAGTGGAAAGAAGAATCATATCGGGACAATAAGAGGAGAAAAATTATTTGGAAAATGTCTGCGGGAAGGACGATGGTGTGATCAGACATAGACACTGGACCCACACTGGGACCCGGGCCGCGATGTCATTAGCCCTTCGGCACATAGCGGGTATGGGCACTGGAGTCAAGAGCCATATGGCATAGGGCATCGTCACAGGAAACCACGATCAACCAAACCAAAACACCATAGGGCATTCTGGCACCCCACCTCCTTTCCTGTTTTAACCTATTCCAGGGAATGTGAGTGCAGGACGCTAGAGAGATGTTTTACTATGTAGTCCACAACCCCCCAGGCAGCCTCGATTAAAAAAACGTGTTTTAACAATGTATTTAGCTACTGAAAACAAGATCTGCATCTAACTGCAGGATGAAATGGCTTGCACTTCCTTTATTATGCTGATTGCAAATCTCACGACTGATGTAGCAGAACTATGATTCAGCACTTGTGATTTGCTGTTCAGATGTGCCCTGACAAGACCAGTCGGTGAGACAAAGACAATGGGTTGTTGTGTCTTTTTTTTTTTTTTTACATTGCCATGGATACAGCTATTACTTCATTTACAAAAGGTGTTGTAAGTGAACGTAGGTTAAAGTTGCCACTTATTATTTCTCTCATTCTGTCCTGAGTCACTCAATGGGTTGAATGGTGCATGCAATGCCAGGGTTATTAAAATGTACGCACCCACTACTGTAAGTTCCTCTGGACAAGAGCTACAGCTAAATAACTGAAATGTAAACACTTTCTCAAGTGTCTCCAGAGATGCTGTCAGATGTGTATCGTTTAGGCGTGGATAGACAGCTCACTACAAAGGTAGAAAAAAGAAAACACAAAAACTCCAGGTGTCTGCAAATGCAAAGAGAACCAGTGAAGGACACAATAGTAAACACGCCCGAGAAATCAATCCTCATTCACAAGCAGGCGATGTTCATTACTCATGTTATGACAAACATGCTAGCTCCGTGGGCGTACGCACATGAAGGACACAGTGAAGTGGAACCTCTGCCGTAACCCTCTGAAGGTGATGAAGGACTGTCCAGGGAAGCTCCGGGTGCTCATCTCACAGTAGGGCTTCTGGTACTCCCCGGGGGGGCACTGGCACATGAAGCCCCCTATGAGGAGGTCCACGCACCTGGCACCGTTCTTACACACCCCTGGGACGCAGCGTCCGGAGTGGGAGTTCACCTCGCAGTGCTCACCTGGGAAGGGAAATGGGAAGAGCACAGGTGAGGGGGAAGACATGCTGGGTAGGACTGGTACATGTATCTGTTGGGAATATCAATCTCAATCTGGGGATTACGATTATCTGAAAACGTCTGAAAATGGGTGAAAACGTCTGAAAACATCGCAAATAGGATTTTGCCCCATTTTTCTGGTATCCTGCCTCTTCTTTCTCCAACAGACATTTCGAGAACATTGACGTTTTTAATGAAAAGGTTAAAAAAATGACTTATGGTGAACTATTAATTAAAAAACAATCACTTAAAAATAACATACCATGTGGAGTGAATTTGATTGTTTTGTAACCCTACTTCTCTATGCTTTTTTTTGCCCATTCCACATTTGGAAGCACAATTACCAGCATGTCAGGGAGGATTTTAAGCCTTAGTCTTCACTCGGGTATGTTCACATAAGACACAGTCTCTCTCCAGTTCAACTCTGTCCCTGCACAACCTAAAAGCCAGTCTGAATGGATTCCGAGAGAGTGCTCAATTGCTATGGTCTGTGACCTGCACTGACCCTGACTCTTCACTGGAACCAAACAGCTTGTGTCATAAAGACAACAGAACAATGTAGTGTCTTCGTTCAAGCCCCAGGCAACCTCTGTCGTCTGTTAGACACCTGTCCCCACCTGACCTGGTACAGTCCTGCCTGGTTAACCAGGCCTGAGAACTGTGCTGTTCATGACAGATTTCTAATATAGGTTGTGGTCAGAAGTGCTTTCCCTAACAGCTTGGGATGACGGTTAAGGGGTTATGGACTGAACAGAAAGCTTTCAGTGAAAAAAATATCCAGAAATCTTCATTCCTGGTTACATAATGTATCAGATGACCAGGCTGAGAAACAGAGACGGGAAAACTAGAGAGAAGAGTGTCAAAAAGAAGTGGTGCGGTTACGTCAGACTTCAAGGGTCACTGTGGAACATATTATTAATGGGGCCATGAAGGGCAGCAGAGATGGCTCCCCCACAGGTCTAAAGGAACAATTGTCCACCCCCACAAGGCTTTGCATTCCAATGTGCCACTATCACATCTATGTCCATCTTAGAGTGTGTGGTGTTGTGTTACCCCGACAAGATCTGTGAAAAGAAAACACCTACGGCTTACTGTTCGGGGCACGGAATTCCAACGGGTAATGACCCAACTGCAAGTCAGATAATCTCCGGTTTGGAGGGAATTACAAGGGATCTTTTTCCTGAAAGTGTGAGAAACCTGAGGCCAGCACTGTCAGGTCAACGATCATCACCTCTCTTATGACTTCAGACTACCTGGAGCTGGGCAAGTGCCTTCAAAGCATTGCAGACTAGGGTTTGATTAACAGGTAATAGCCTCTTTGGAGAAGCAGTGTTTTGGCGATGGGCTGTCTTTAAAACAGCAGGAATATTAGGGTCTACGGAGTAGATGAAAGTTCTTCACAGGGCTAATAATATGGGTGCATTTATCTAACTACTGTAATTTTAAATTTTTAAGTAAATTTAGGAAAGGCATGAAAGAGAAGGAGCCAGAGAGGATACCAAAAAACTAGAAAGCTCTCACCTGTGAAGTTCTCTGGACAGTCGCAGGTGTACCCGCCTTCCCTACTTCGGCACTTGCCGTTGTTCTGGCACGGCCCGGAGTAGCACAGATCAATCTCCGTCTCGCAGTAGTCCCCCGTGAAGCCTGCTGGGCATCGGCAACGTAGCCCTGTCACCGGGTGAATAGGCCTGAACAGCACCGTGTCAGATGACACAAAGGGTGCCGAACTGTCAAACCTCAGGACCGACACACACTTCATGTAGTTCTCACAGGGCTCACGGAGGCAGATGTTATCGTCGAAGGGCAACACACGCTGGCTGGATACCAACGTGAGCAGAGTTCGGTTCAGGTAAATCTGCTCCTGCAGGGCCTCAGAAGGGAAAAATCGTCCAGGGGGGATGGTGCCCCGAGACCCCCCGAGTTCATTCCCACCAGAGGGGCGCAAGGCAGAGAAGGTGACATTTAGGATGCCCCCCTGGACGTGGGTGTCATTTTGGATGTTGAAGACGAAGACGCCGTCACGGCTGGTAGACAGAACGGCAGCCACGCCCTCCATGAAGAGTGTTAGCAGTGGGGATAGGAAGCGTTCCTGGGACATGTTCTCTAGGCGCACCGTGATGCTGTTAGTCAGCATGTCGTCTGTGATGATGGTAACGCGCAGAGTGCAGAGGGCTGTTACGTGGTGGACACCATCTGAAAACAGAGACAACCAGGGTCACTTAGGGTCAAAGAACAACACTCCACTGATACATTAAAGAGACAAGGGGTCATGTCGGTCAAGATTTAAACATATGCAATCAGTTACATACAAAGCACTGACTTTAATCTCTACTGGCTATTTGTTTTGCAAAATGCTCTGGCAAATGTCGAACAATTAAAATACCTCTTTTCAACGATGGATAAAACATGTTCCTAGCCTATGACATTGCTACCGAATGTGAGTACATTCCCATCGAAATAACCATGAGGTTTAGTGTATCTTTTGTTGCATTATGAGAAGTAAGGTCCAGTACATCTCATTTTGCAGTATGTGCGAGGCATGATAATGTGATCCGGTGTTAAACCAAAAGTAAAAATCCTGGCAATATGTGAACGTTAGCTCAACCAGTGTTTTTTCCAATTAAACATCAATTTCCTGACAGTGTTCGACTGCCACGGAATCCCAACACCATTCTTTCACTACTGTACACATATTGTGGGGACTTAAAATATAAGGTCAGCGTTTTCACGTTCAATGTAGCAGCACTTCAACAACACAGTGAATTAATGACATGACGCATTGTTCCTTGTCAGTGAAGGCCCACCAGATATACCAGAGCTCCAACTGCCCTATTTTGTAAGAGATTAAGGACTATCCCCAAAATGGATGGGTTGAATAGGGTCAAGACAATTCTTTCCAGATTGTTAATCTTTGTTTGGCGTTCTTTTTTCTCTCTCCCTGATGTCTCGTCACAGTAGGCCCCTCTATCATGTGAGCCCAGTGTGTTATAATTACCAGACAAAGAGGACAAGGTTTCCACTCTGTTACACTGTCCTGTCACATACTGTCAACTCAGCCAGACATGCAGCGGTAGACACAACAAAAGACTCCCTCTCCATCTACACACACACAGACACAGATGTATTCACACAAAACAATGTGCATATACATATTGTTTATAGTACAGATATATGCCCATTGCACAACACAAGCACATAAATAGGTATAAGCATGTAAAAATACACACACACACACAGACACACACACACACCCACAAAGAGTGAAAAAGATCTCAAGTAGCAGCTGGTCATACAAAAACAGCAGGGTGCCAAGATGCACAAAAGGATTGTAGACAAAGGAGAGATTTTCAGTGCTTATGGCCTTGACATAATTACAATGAGTGTGTTTTTGTGTACATTAAGTATCTAAAATCGGGGGAAACTCTACCTCAGTTCAAACCTTCTCAGATCCCATTTACTTTTACCTTAGCATCCAGTAATTGCTTTCCCATTATGTCTTTCTAAACCTGAAATATTTCCCTCCAGACCGTCTCAAGTAATTTGGTTGTAGTTGTATCACACATGACAAGATAAAAGCTGTAAGTTTGAGGTAAAGATTACATACCAAGTCGGTCAAGCGTGTTAAAAAAGCTTGAGCTATGAAATGCTTGGATCACAGCAGACGTTTAAAGACACTCAGACTAAAGACTGACGATTGACTGTACATCTGGTTAGTCGGCACCCCTTCCCTGCTTTAGCTCTTATTTAAAGGTTTTAAGGGGCTTATGTACAATTGGTGAGATACATAGGATAATGTGTCTCACCAATTGCCTGCAACATCATCCAGCATGACGGGTTTGGCGATGGTCTGGGGAGGCATATCCTTGGAGGGTCACACAGACCTCCACATGCTAGCTGACTGCTGTTAGGTACCGCGAGGCAATCCTCAGACCCATCGTCAGACCTTACGCTGGTGCAGTGGGCCCTGGGTTCCTCCTGGTGCAGGACAATGCCCAGTCTCATGTGGCCAGAGTGTGTAGGCAGTTCCTGGATGACGAAGGCACTGATGCCATTGACTGGCCCTCACGTTCCCCAGACCTGAATCCAATTGAGAACCTTTGGGACATTATGTATCGGTGCATTCGACACCAACTAGTAGTGCCTCCGACTGTCCAGGAGCTCACTGATGCCCTGATCCAGGTCTGGGAGGAGATCCCCCAGGACACTATCTGCCGTCTCGTCAGGAGCATGCCCAGTTGTCAGGAGTGCATACAGGCACGTGGGGGCCATACACACTACTGGGTCACATTATGAGTTGCCGTGGATAAAGTTGGAACAGCCTGTGATTCAATTGTTCACTTTGATTTTCAGTGTAAGTTTGAACCCAGCCCTCAGTTGGTGATTTTGGTTTCTACTGACAGTTGTTACGTCATTTTGTTCTCAACTAATTGCACAATGCACAATAAAGATCTTGAATTTGTTTTTTAGATTTTGCTCATCAAGACCAGATGTGTGATTAGTGTTCCCTTTTTTTTGAGCAGTGTAGTTTTTATAACTACACATTTTATTCACATAGCATCTATCATTCATATAGCACTTTTTCATGACAAGAAGAATCTCAAAAAAGCTCACATATCGACGGATTCCCTAACTTGTCTCATATCACGCTAAGGTTTTCAAAGCAAACAACTGCCTATCGTTGTACTCCCATTGCAAAGACTGAGAAACAGGGAGTGGCAGAGGGAGCACAGCGGGCAGAGGGACAAAGGGTCAAAGCCGCCGTTAGCCATCATCCCCTCCTCGTTAGCGGTGGGCTGGCTATCACAACAACAGTTTACCCACCTGTTTTAACACATCACTGCTTGACAATAAGGTTACTCTACGCTGAACCCTGAACAGACATACAAATGCCAATCAAATTCAGTATTTCCGTGGTGGTTTTAAAGCAAAGAAATGTCATTTGTAGGAAGGTATTTCCGCTTTGCACAGCATGACTCATAAGCAAAACCACTACTTTGTCTGTGCTCTTTCAACACAACCACCCAGTCTGAGACAGTGACATATGTTTTGTAAATAACAAAAACATCAACTTAAGAATTTTGGCATGCTTCTGTCTGGGTATAAAATCAAATTTTACGAGACAGTCAACTCGATTACGCGCCTATACAGGCTCAGGCATTGAGTTTAGGCAGACGGGGAGAGCTCCTAAGCATCTGTGTCCTCTTTAAGCAATGAAGGGAAGAACAGGGACACTGTTACACCAAAATAGTAAACTAATGCACAGAGGAGTTCATTATTTTATTACTCTGAGAAGGGTTAAGGTCAGTCACTTCATTAAGGTTTTTGCTGGATTTTTTGCATCAACGATGCAGGCAAGAAGTTCCACATAAATAATGTGGATTAGGTTAAAGCAATGTTGTAAGGATGGAACTAAGATGATGATTGACATGGTAACCCTCATAAGCAGGCTTGTCCGTGAGACCATGACTCCACACCACTGACTGGTTTGAAAACACTGTCAAGTTTAATCTGGGTGGATTTAGCCTAAAACTGTGAGAAATCAAATATCTCTTTAATCGTAACAGATTGGCAAAAGCAATCTGGGCGTGAACTAAACAGCTGACCGCATTGGACCCTTCCGTATCTCAATCGCAGCTAATCAAATCACATCCCGTTCAATTCCCATCATTAACAGGGCCAATGTTCCACACATCCCGGGGTCTCCCGTTGTAGCTTGGTCAATTGCTCTTATTCAATAAAAACGATGTCTTTTGGATCGGCAGCACAACATACTAGATGTTCTGCATCCACAAAAAGGCCTTGGCAACAGCACTGCTGGTGGATGACCAAAATAATCCCTTAGCTGCTAGGACCAGCGCCAAGGCCCTGCCATCGCACAGAAAGCGCAGAGAGGGGGAACAGTCTGGGTGCCAATCTGCCTCTCAAAGTGCACACTCCACTGAGCGTGGAACAGCACGAAAACATGGGCCTTTTCCCAGCCTGTCAGAGAGCACTGGGGCAACATTTCCTCCGCGGCATGGCAGAGACAGTAATGACACCTAGCTTGAATCCTTTGACAAACAGCTCTGAGATACTTCAGAGAGAATCCAGAACATCTAGGGTTTGCGGGATCAGAATCCCTGTTAATAGTTATGTACATTTTACACATTTTTACTTGGTGTAATTGTGCCGCTAGTTGTTGACAACATACAGGGACAGATTACCCAAGATCTTGTTGACATACAATTGTAGCTGATGTACAATTAGATACAATACGGTTTGAGCATAAGATACTGGCTTTGCTTAAGTTTCCCTAGACCTGTTTCCAAATTCTAACGCATTCATTGGTTCAACGGCTTGAGTGGGACATGTGCTAGCTTTCTGAAACATCGCATGCCACTGCCAGGGAAACTAAACCAAATCACGGATTGTAGTCAAACCTTTTTCACAGACTGAATAAAGGGCAAGCCAAGTGTATGATCTGATCATTTTGGTATATTTTGGGTCTATTCATTTTCCTGACACACCAGAGGTCGTACTGCGATTACGTCCCCTGAAGTCTATTACCTAAATTCAGCCTTTACAAGGTGATAGCCACCCTAACACAACCCCAGAGGAATGCAGTTAAAGCGGTGAGAGGCACCGCCAAATTAATTAATGAAGCCTGTAGCATTAAAAGTGTCCACGATGTGCCATAAAGCCATATGAAAAGCCCACGTTGAGGATCTAACAGGCACTCAGGAATGGAAGAGGTCTGTGTAATGACGTCTGAGTGGGACAGAAGGGGGACAGAAGGGGGACAGAAGGGGGAAAGGCGGACTGGTCGACAAGAACAACAAATATACAAGGTAAAAAACCTAGGGGCAAAAGTAGAAACAGAGAAGGTGATTAGGAGAAGAGGAATGGGGAAGAGAGAGTGAGAGAGACTGAACACTCAAACAGCACTCGCCACTGGCTCGAAACAACATCAGCGGGGAACGCTGAGGCTTTGATCATGACAAAGGTATTAAACACCCCCCAGGAGAAAATAGCATGGGGTAGCTCTTTAAACCAACCATGGTATTTTAGATTATGAGCGTGTCTGTTCATCGGTACCACAGAAAGATGCCACTGCAGACAGGGAGCTAGGTATATAAAACCACTAGGAACCACATGGAAATAACATGAATAGTTAATAGAAAACAGTATTAGGACTAATGACAACTTTTAATCAACTCAATAGCATAGTTATGATCTTCAGGGTCAAATTTATTTTTCTAAATACGTCGTTTAGCAAACACCTTTATCCAAAGCGACTTACAGTTGTGTATCTGTACATTTGTAGTACAGGGTGGTGCCAAGGTACAAGCCCATTACACAGGCATTACAAGGACCATGCTCTTTGAACAGAGCTACAAAGCAAAATGACCATCTCTGTTGCAGTGTTTCTGCCTGGTGGTGTCCCAGGTCTGAATCAGTCCCCAACTAGAACCATAAGTGCTCCTGCCCTACTGGACCAGCATCGATGGACATGGGCCTGAATCTACAACACGGATGATAATCAACACAACTGACTTATGATGATCATGACATTTAAAGTGCAAACAACCACACAACTGTTTGGGGGATGGAAAGAATTTGCACAGCATAGTTGAATAGCCTTGGCCTAGATCTACAGTAATTATCATGATAATAACATTTTGGGGGAATTTTAAGAGCAAACAGAAAATATTTCACATTTGCATCAGTCAACTCCTCTACTTTCAGAAGAAATCTGCCAAATGTCAAGAATCCAGACATTGCAAATGACTAGGTTTGCAAGTAGACTACAATGTATAATTTTGAAAGTTAGGCGCTCAACACATAAATCACAGCGCTCTTAGTCTAATAGCTCTTGCTAACTTATGCTTATGACAAATGACCCTACGTTCAATAAAATGGTTGGGGATTTCCACAACTGAAAGGGAATTTAACTTTAGGGAAAACGCTGAAGGCTCAGATCTGTCAACTTTTTTATTTTGCCCATTTCAAAATACCGGTAGTCATTCAATCAGGAATGTCTGAAATTAAATTGTGAAACATATTTTTTCAAGTTTCGCTTCTCAATATTTAACTAACAATGTCTTTGTTGGTTATGTTTAATTAACTAAAAAAATTTCAAAAATAAGGCAATATTTCCTAATAAATATAAAACTTCTGAATGACTCTGGATATTGTTTAAGAAACACCATGATTGAATTATGAATATTAATGAGTGCTAACATTTCAGAGGCTATAAAAACATGCTATTATTGTGCCTTTCACACATCATTGTTCACTATGCTTTCCTGATTGACCAGAACCATGTTAGCATCCACCTGAAAGCAGAACTGTTAAGACATATTTCCATTCTTAAGGCAAAATTGACTCTAAATGGCACAAGACACTACTGATCATTCAGTTCTGGTTTGACAAAATATTCCACTAAATACAAACTTATTTTAACTGCAAACACATCAAACTATTTTGTAGTTAAGTGCCTAATATTATCACTGCATTCAAATAATTTGCGGCTTATTAATAAACGTAAATAAAATGATTTATCTAGATGTTTACATAATAATAAATTGTATGTTGGATCAAGTATCAACATTTTGAGAAATGTTACTTACTATATTATCAGAATTTAAATGTGATCTGATTTTCATGTAAGTTTATCTTCATGTAGAAGTACTATGCTGAACGGTTCTCATGCGTTCTTTCAACTTTGTATTGTGTTTTGAGGAATTCTGAGTTTAGAGCTTAATCTAAGCAGTGGGTGATGCCCTGTTAGCCCCAGTGTATTTGTGTAATCTCAGAGAAAATACCTTCACAGAACTCAAGCATTCTGTCACACATTTCCACAATTTCTATTGTATCCAGGAGCAACCTTTTTTTCCATTAAAAAAACTATTGTGAGTGGGTAGCTGGAAAAAGGTGGAATTGGTGAAACCCATCTGAAAATGACTACTGATGATACCAACCAAAGTAAATGAGTTTTAGGAAAAACAGTGAAACTATATGTAGAATGTTCCTCTAAGTAATTCTAAAGCTGGCAGCTAAAAAAAATCCCAAGTAAAATACAGAAGGCAACCCAGAATCAATGTTCAGCATCTTTTGTTGCTTTGAAGCAATGTGAAATAGTTCATATGATCATGACACATATTAAGAAAACCTTTGGTTCTGACAGGACCACTGTCTAATCCTTGTCTGACTGAGCCCCAGACACGAAGATAAGAAAAAACGAATCCTTTCTCTCTGTGGTTTTGTCTTTTATTTGAGTCGCTGTCCCACAAACGGCTTTGTGCGAGCGTGACAAAAATCTGCATGGGGACAATAGTTCTCCAATGCCCTGTTTCTAAAGGGGTATGAGAGGTCCCCCTCTCTGTAAGACCTACCCGAGAACCCCCACCCATTCCCCAAGAATGTCCCAAGGAGAAAATGCTTCTGGTTGCTATGGTGACACCACACAAATTGCCAAAGCCTCTCAGCCTCTTCGAGAGAGAGAGTTGGAAGAGGGCCGGTAACAAAAAAGGAAGGATATATGTTGTTTGGTGATGGAAATTTCCAAACATATGAAGTGGGAATCACATCCAAAAGTGGTGTTCAATTTTAGAAAGAAATCTGCGCTGCGTTTAGTGAATGACTTGAACAACTGCCAATCTGACAGCCTAATGCTGTTATTCTGAAGAAAGGCCGCAGGCATACCAACTTGCACCAGTGCAGGCTATTGGGCATCACACAACCATTAAGGGAGCAGACTAAATAGCTCCTGATACTTGGCATGTTAAAAGTTAACAGGAAGTGTGATGTGGGGATCTTCTTATATAACACAGTTAGGAGAAGAAGTGAAGAGGGAGGATGCGAGTATTCTAGGGAATCTAACAGATTCTTATCCAATCACCAGCCATCAGGACTCCAGGCAATTCAAGTTATGATGTCATCATTCCTGCATAATAAGTCTGGCATGCTCGCCTGATCTGCTACAGAGTCTGTGACATCATCAAGCAGGAATACCATTCACCAGAATAAATTGCTAGGTTTTTACTAAAACATACTAAAATACAGTAGGCCCCTCCCCAGGGAATGCATTAAACAAAAAGTACATTATAACTTACTATAACAGGCGAGTAATCTGTGAATATTTACTGGGTTTAACAGAAGCTTTGGAGGATTATTAAGGTTTCTGGTTTCGGAAGTGACACATTGGCCCTCACTTTTTGGAATAAAAAAAACAAACACTGCAAGTTGAAAATCTCTGCTTAAAGGGATATTATGTTTTTTTGCAAGGATATTTTTGTAGAATGATGCTGACAGTTATTTAAGTCCAAGTTCCATTTTTTACAGTCTTTGGAATATGCTTCAATCAAATTTAAACCTCCAACAAAAAAACTCCCCATGACACATTGTCTTTCAGGGCTGTACAGGTACATTCAAAACAATTAGTTTTCACTTTCACAAACAGAAACGCGTTTAACTTTCACTACATAACTTGAATTGTCCCCCAAATAACTGCCTTACATACACACAGTTCTAACTACACACCTAATAAGTGGTTTGATATTGATGTCTACGGCCCACATACACGTGAAATGGTTGTAGAATCTGTGAGGATTTTCACATTGCCATGATACACTAGAAGAGCACACATCAAAGATTAAGTCAGCCAAAGATGCGCAGAAATTTAAGCTTGCCTCAAAAACCAATCCACACCAAAGTGGAGAATGAAGTGTAAGATGCAAAAGGGTAAATTATATATACATTTAATTGAATGAAGGTGTATAATATATATATATATATATACACACACACACACTTTACAATTCAACAGGTACTCAGAGGGGGCACTGTTCTGAGGCCACTGGGCTTCAACATCCTCACCCACATTGATTTTGCTTTTCTATAATTCAGAAGTTAAAGGAAAGCCATTTCAGATCATATTTAACAGATACAGATAGTCTGTTTTTTCCTGCTGAAAAATATACATTGTTTTCTTTATGAATATTTTTAGAATAGCTACATGAAAACCTGTCTCCAATTGGATGGTATCATTGAGAACATACAGTACATATACAGTAAACACATACATATACAGTTTCAACACCATGAACATAAAACCTTGCAGTAAAGGCTGTCTTTCAAGAGGATGTAATTACAGTTTCTACCCAGGGTAAAGTTAATGCATAAGTGCTGTACAGGGACGAATGTCACACCATGGCAGTTACTGGTAATAGATTTTCTGTCCAAATTTTTTTTATCCATACCAGTATGCCAGCTAATTGCAAAGGGCCATAGCAAGGCTGAAGAAGAAAGGTGGTCGGTTGATTGAAAATTGGCTCTTGCAATGCCAATTTGTGGTTTTGATTCCGGGAATCCAGGACAGAAAATCAGTTAGAAAACAAAACGCACTTGCAAATATAAACCTAAGTCACTCTGGATAAACGAGTATGCTTAATGACTTTAATGTAACCGCATGGGCGGCGTCGGTGTCACCTGCACATTTCCTTAACCAGAAGGCATGCAGGTCCGGGCAGTGAGGTGGGACAGGACCACACGTTCAAAGGTTTTCATGATGACTGAGGTGAGCGCACAAGGTCTCAAGTGGTTTAGGACAGTTAACTTTCATTTCTTCAGGAAGGGAATGATCAGGGAGGATTTGGAAGAAAGTGGTACTGAGCATATTTCTGGGGACTATTTGAATATGTCCATAAGAATGGGGGGGAAAGTTTTCCGATATATATTTTCTGGATTACTATTTATATCATATCATCAGGTAAAGGTGTGTCGGGGGCCTTTGATGTGAATACCTGAATACTAGTGCTCCTCTATGGACTACTCTAAATTATGCATTACTGGTAAACAAAATCTTAATTAAAGTGTATGTTTTTAAAGGGACTTATAAAGATGTTACATTGAAACACACATCAGACTGTTTGTATTTAATAAATATTATACTTATTTAAGTTTAAGTTAAACTAGTACACTATTTGTATTATTTGTGGAATATTGAAAGCAACACACTGTATTTTGTATTTGCTTTAATAAAGAATATGATTTTCTATTAAAACGGTAACATTATAAAAAGACAAGAGCATGTGATAATTTTAAATTAGGCTGAAAATATACAGAATTCTGCTAAACTTATTAAATAGATATACAAAATGAAATTTTTGTAGATGCATCATAGCAACTCACTTGGCTACAGACGTTCCATGAAAACCCCCTGGCAGGATGTCCATACAAAACAAGACAATTATACACTGTTCTCTACTTCATGATCCCAGTAAGCATAATATATGACTAAAGAACAGGGAAGCAAACATCAAATGACACAAATTCCAACATAAAATGACTTAGTTACAACATATATGATACCCACTAAATGACCTAAGTAACCTATGCTTTTGTGAGACAGTACATATAACCATTTCTCACATTACAACTAGCATGACAAACTTCACAGATATTCGATGACTTGCTTTTTGTCACTGGCTTGGCCTGAAGGGATTGTGAACAAAGATCAAGAAAATTCTAAATCTCCACCAGGAACAAATACTTTCAGAGACACCTGTCATTGATCATTCTCTACAGCATTTAATACATTTTATTTGCCTTTCTATAAGGTGAAACATTTATCTGATCATAAGCCCCAAAATGCACATTAAATCAGCTGATAAAACCGGCCATTAAAAAGGTGTTAAATAAAAAAGGATAAGTACAGCACAGAGTCTAATAGATGATCAGTAAACCCAGACTCTAACACGTGCAATGTATATCGTTCCTGGCATGGACGGCAAACACAATTTTCACGGTCACAGAATAAGTGCACAAAGATTTAAGATAACTCTGCTCTTCAAAAATGTATTCAACAGAACAAAGTTAGTTTAGCAAAACATTTACTAAACCTTTGGATTGTATTTAGTAGAGACAAAATTAATAGACATCAGAGGGAGGGGAAAGATAAAGTGATTACAGTTGTATATGCAATAGGTGTGACACATAGAAAAGAGAAAGAAAGTGAATTGAGTATGCGCGCACACACAAGTTGCTGCATGTGTGTAGACACCTACCGGTACTCTGCCCAGACACTCAAATTAACCCAAGAATGGGCAGGTTTTAGCACGCTCTGATCTTTGACTGGAGTGTGTATGAGATGCAATAGGAATCATAAGTTACGGGGGAATTTCTTCTTGACACATGGGCCTAATCAATCACTGTTTCATAAGAGAGATGTAAGCCAAAGCTCCGGGCAACGTTAGCAAAGAGCATGCCTATAATACAGGTCTCAAATGAATGTCTGGTTAGCTCAAACAACTTAAAATATATTTCTGCATTTCTATTCTGTATGCCAGTTTGAATGAGCTTCAACGCCTGTCTTATCATGAAACGGTTTAGCTTAGGTTTTCTTGTCTAAACAGAAATGTGGTGACAAGCGCACATACTTCAAAAGAGGACTTTCTTAGGGATTTCTTGAGATTGCTTTGCTAATAAATAGCAAAGGGCTCTGTAAAGAAATTACTGTCAACTTGACATCATGAGAAAAAAGAAAAAGTTTCTAAGCAACTATGGTCACAAGTTATTGAAAGGCCTGACATTATTTAAGTGTGGCAGGGACTGCGGGTGGTCTACTAAGGGGATACTCGCAGACTGTATCATAACTTCACGCAATGCTGCCGTTATTCCTGCTACAGTGCAGCACAGAGCACCGATGCTGAAAACTTGATGTTAAGCCATATCTTAAATGTTTACATAAAAGACATTCTGAATCCAGCTAAGCCAAAGCTCATCTTGGGTGTGTTGCCGTGCCATATTTTGGGATGCAAAGGGGGGCCAACAAAAGACGGGTGAGGGGGGGCCATCACCTCAAAGGGAACAAAGAGGTTAGTTGCCACGGCAACAAGGCTGCCGGACAAGTTGGGGTGGGGGGTGGGGTGTACAGCCAGCCTGTAATTGGCAATGTGGGGATTTAGTCGCAAGCATCAGTCTCATCCTAAAAGACATATAACAGACTCCCATTCAAAGTAGACAAGAACGAGCGATAAAACTGGTGTACAAGTAGCACCCGTTGAGGTCACATTGCAAGACAACAGCAACAACATAGAATGACAGGTAGGAATTAAGAGAGGAGACCAAAGAGTCAGGCAAGATTCTTGTGACATATGAGCCATTCACACATAGATGCATTTAAAAAGCAACTGCCTCTCATTGAAAACAGCTTATTTACCTGTAACAGATATCTTCATGGTGGCCTCAAGGGGCCGGTTGTTGTCCAGGTCTCTGCTCAGCCTCAATTCTCCTGTGTCCTGGTTCAGTATTAGTAGGCTCAGCTCGTTACCCTCCACAAAACTGTAATGGAGCTTATCTGACACATCCGGATCCTGGGCCGGAACCTTCCCGATGGCCCCGGCAGGAAAGCTGTTGGACCGGTTGGTGATGTAGTTGTTGAAGATGATCTCAAAGTCGCGTAGGACAGGGTCATTATCATTGATGTCCAACAGGCGGATATGAACTACGGCTCGGCTGACCAATGGCGCAGAGGTTGCCTGGACCACGATGGTGTACTCCATCTTGGCCTCGTAGTCTAAATCTGTGAGGGCAATAAGATCCCCGCTGAAGATGTCAAGTTGAAAGACCTCTGGGGCATTCCCTTCCACAATTTGGAAGAGGATTTGTGCATTGGTTCCCTCATCCGGGTCAGTTGCTGTAATGCGGGCTACAGTGGAACCCACAGGACTGTTTTCCGCCACATAGACATACAGCTCGTCCTTTTCAAACACAGGAGCGTTGTCATTGATGTCCAGGACGGAAACCTGGATGTCCACTGCGGCCTTGAGGGGCGGTACCCCTCTATCCATAGCAAAGGCCTTCAAGTTGTACACAGGAACATTCTCCCTGTCCAGTTTCCTGGCTGTTCGGATGATGCCCGAGTAGGGTTCGATGAAGAAGTCCCCCTCTCCATCATCCCCACCCTGGAAGGAGTAACTAAGCCGCCCATTAGACCCGGAGTCCCTGTCAGATGCGGAAATCTGGAGTACGCTGGTGTAAACGGGTGCATCCTCAAATACCGTCCCCTGGTAAATGTCCCTGAGGAACTGAGGCACGTTATCATTAGCATCCAGAACGATGATCTCCACATAGGTGGTGTCTGATTTCTGGGGGATGCCGTTGTCGCGGGCGATGATGGCTAGCGTGTAGGAGGCCTGATCCTCATAGTCAATTTCGATCTGCGTGGTGATGGTGCCCGTGTCCGGGTTGATTTTGAACTGGGGCACATTGTCCTCCATCACATAGCTGATGCGCGCATTCTCCCCCGTGTCCTCGTCCGTGGCACTGATGACCACCACGGTGGAGCCCACAGGCCGGTCCTCGCTGATCATCACCTGGTAGTTGGAGCTCTGGAACACCGGCCGGTGGGTGTTGGCATCGGTGACATTGATGACGACCTGCGCCGCGTCGTGGCGTGTGCCGTCCGAGGCGGTCACCGTCAGGACGTACTGGCGCTCTTGCTTGTAGTCCAGCGGAAGTGCCAGGGTGATGACTCCGGCAGCCGTCTGACTGGTGATGGCAAACCTGTTCCGAGTATTGCCGCTGGAGATCTGGTACGTTACCACACTGTTGGCGTCACGGTCTATGGCAGAGAGAGCCAGTACGCTGGTACCCACCGCGGCGTCCTCATTCATTTTCAGGCTGTACAACCTCTGCGTGAACGTGGGGACGTTGTCGTTGACATCAACCACTGTGACAGCGACACTGGCAGAAGATGACATGGCAGGAATCCCATGATCCACTGCTTCTACGCCAAACTTGTAAAAGTCGGTGGTCTCTCTGTCAAGCTCTTCACTGACAGTAATCCACCCTGTGCTGTTATTGATGGTGAAGGGGAAGCCTGGAGCCATGTCAGTTAGTCTGTACTCCAAATGAGAGTTATCACCGGAGTCCGCATCAATGGCCTGGATATGGATCACAGAATAACCAATGGCCACATTTTCCAATACAGTGGCTTGGAAAGGGGTGCTAACAAACATAGGGGCGTTATCATTGACATCAACAACTTGCACCACAACCATCCCTGTGCCATTAATCAGAGGTGGTCGCCCGCCATCCTGCGCCTTTACCCGCAAAGTATATTCCCGGATCATCTCATAATCTAAGGGGTTGATGAGGTCAATGACACCTGTCGGGGAGTGGATGTAGAACTGGCCCTTCACGTTGCCACTGATGAGGCTGTAGTGGACTTTAGCGTTGTTGCCCTCATCTTGGTCTGTGGCTTTAACCTGGGCCACTTTGGTGTTCACCGCCACACTCTCCAGCACTTGGACCACATACCTCTTCTCACTAAACTGGGGATAGTTATCATTCTCGTCCTCCACAGAGATGTACACTGTAACTGTGGCACTGCGGGGCCCTGGCTCTTTACCCTGATCATTAGCCTCCACTATCAGCTGATACTGGGTCATGGTTTCCCTGTCAGGCCGAACCCTGATCTTCACTAGGCCATTCCTGGGGTCAATTTCAAAAGCAGCGTTATCTCCCTCTTCATTAACAATCTTATATATCATGTTGGCATTCGAAGGGGCATCCCCATCGGTGGCCCTAATAGTCAATACCTCGAAGCCTACCTCCACGTTCTCCCTGAGGCTGACCCTATACTCTGTCTGCTCAAAAACAGGCCCGTGATCATTAGTGTCACTTATGGTGACAGTGAGGTAAGCAGTGGCTGACCTTTTAGGTCTGCCCTTGTCTGTAGCAATAACCTTGAATACATGTGTATCCTTGACCTCCCTGTCCAAAGGCTGCAGAGTTGTGATGCTGCCCGTATGCGAGTTAATTTGAAAATAATCATTGGACCTGCTATCGAACAGGGCTTCCATCTCGTAGTCTACTTCACCAGCGTCTCCATCGTCAGTGTCCAGTGCCTTGAGCGTAATTACGCGAGTTCCCGCGGGTTCGTTCTCCGGGACAGACACCTGATAGTTGGGCAGTTCAAACTGGGGAGCGGTATTCACATTTCTTTTTTTGCGTTTGGTCCATGTATCCTGTGTCCCCAAATGACTGTCTGTAAAAATGGCATGATTATGTTGAAAATTAAAATGCAATTTCACATGGACAGTGGTGTAATTCCATAGATTCTGCACTCTGCAGAATAAATCAAACTCGTTTTGCACATTGAGTTGCATACAATTTGGATAAAAACTCCCTTTATCAAAAAATACTTTCCAGTTAGCTCCCTTACACGATAAAAAATAGGAGTGTGGTTTTCGAGTAAATTGTGGTAAATGTTCATAAATGTTTAAAAGCAAATTACTCGTCGAGACGCATGGAGATTTGTGTAATTCTGCGAAAAGTTTCATGTAAATCTCAGGCTTACCTTCGGTGCTCTTTCTTCTATATTTAATGAAACAATTTTGTCCATGCACAAAAGTATTGAAGTGAATTAAAATAACGTTTTTCGAGGTAATTGATTTAACCTGTATGTAAAGCGGAGCTGGGTTCTTCGGGAACTGCGCACAGTTAACTTTTCCTGAGAAATATAAAATTCCACGTTGTCTCTCAATATCTAAAATGTGTCTCACGTATTTAGGAGTTAAAGTCCTATCTATATCGTATATCCAGCCCGGTCCAAGAGATATATTTCCTAGCACTACTCCAGACGGCAATGTGTCAGAAACGTGCAGATCCAAACATGCAGTCACTGGAAAGTGAGATACAAACCCTATCCATAGCCAAAGCATTTGTAATTCCATGGTTTA
Source organism: Esox lucius (assembly GCF_011004845.1). Lineage (NCBI taxonomy): Eukaryota > Metazoa > Chordata > Actinopteri > Esociformes > Esocidae > Esox > Esox lucius. Next base: position 35,094,639 of record NC_047587.1, on the reverse strand, counting down.
CAACGCATTGCATACACCTGATCGGTCAAGAACACCTATAAAGTCAACAGAAAAAGTTTGTCCCGGGTTCGTGCTATCCATTGATATGAGCCAGCGTAGCATAGAGCGCCCATGCAGTAGTTCAAACTGGGCTTTCTCACCACCCCTCCTCTGAAAGCAACAGTGCTCACCGACTCTATTGTTTGTCAGTCAAAAGCAGATACACAAAACTCAGTGGCCTATAACCAATTCAGTGTAATGAACGACATGGACTACGCCGTAAAGATATCTAAAAACTTGTAGATGCTGATCCATTGTCCGAGAGACTACACAGACTTAGTTTTGCCAGTTGCTTTATACTGGAAAGTCTATTCATACTGTTAAATATTTACTTATTTTTACAGAAACTGTGAACATGATTAAATGCCGACACCTAGTGGACCTACTTAACTATATGCTACCATGCCTTTATATCCACTCCCAATTATATATATAAAAAAAAAACAGACTGATCACTAGTCCATGTCAAGCCAACATACTTTCAAATAATATGGTTATGCAAATTTAACCGTGTTTCACCCCACGCTGAGTTCGCACCATCGCCTGATCACACAGATGCCCCTTACCCACGCACGGTCGTTACCATCGCCCCACGAAAGTCATACACCTTGCAGCGCGAGGATGATCACAAATGTGAAGGAACAAACTTGCCTATTACGGTCTCGCTACATTCCAAAAACATTGTTTTTGTCATTGGCCGGTTCAATATAAAGGTGTTAGTCTGTTGCATTCGTCAACACATGATTTGTTGTTTTAAGCATTTTATTTCATACCAAACGTTCGATACCTAAAACAGCCCAGTTTTTGATTGTCTTCTCCCTTCAAAACATAACACCTTAGTGACATCCTCAGATGGTAGTGTATCACATGAAGGACATCCTTCATTGGTATTTAAGGAACATCTAACATATAAGTGCATGCAGTCTTTTTAGTCAGGCAAAGTGTAGAGGTATTCTGATTCACCCAATTGGTCACACCATGAAGGGTTAGTTATCTAATGTGGTTGCCGTCGCCCTCTGGCAACACCTTGTGGTGGCTTGGTGTCTGAGTTAAATCGAGGTAGATTTAACTCAGACACCCATTCCGACATAAAAGGATTCTGAAAGGGACTGTCAGGTTGAGCAAGCAGGGTGATATGAACCAGCAAGTCATCCAAAATCCTTCAGGAGACATGCTGACATTTAGGCATTCTTCAGCAGAGGTAAAATAAAACGTGTGTCCAGCAAATATCAGAGAAAGCCGTCTCTCAAAGCAAGTTAGCCCACAGGTGGCTCTCTAGCTGGTACAACTACACAATAAGACTCAACATGAAATCACTAAATTAAGAGCATTTATTTTTCATATTTAAGATCAGTTACAAAGAGCAGCAAGACAGTAACAAACAAAATACATTTAACAGTACCCATCTTAGAAAGAAATAAGATTGGTGAAAATATTGATTCATAGTCTTGACTAAAACATGATCATAAACACCTAGTTTTATCATTTAGCGTAAATGTTAATAGTGCGTGGTGGATCAACACCTTTCAGCAGTCGGCTTTTTCAATCAATATACATTTCCAGAAAATGCTCAAATGTAGGTATATTGTGATACATTTCATTAAAAGGACAAGTTAATCAGGGGTGCATCATTTGATTGTTCTTTTTTGTCTTCTGGACTCCATTTGATGAGTGGAGAGCTCAGGTCTATCAACTGCAAATGGAAAAAAAAATTCAGGTCAGAAAACAAAACAGCTGCATTTTCATTTTAGCTTACATAGTGATACAACTATGATGAAATGCGTATGCTATGTTATGTTACCATCTTTTTAAACTTTCTGAAAGCAACAAAAGCATAAAAACAAAAACATTGTCACCTTTTTTACTGTGAACATTAACAGCTTTGTGAAATAGCCAGACCCTTTCACTTTCTCCACGTTCAGATCGGTTATAGACTTGATCATTGATTGCCTCTAATTTGCCATCAATTTGCACACAAAACCACATAATGACAAGATGAAAACACTTAACATGAGTTTACCAAAACATTTTTTAAAACAGTTGATCATACTGGAGATCTCTAAATCATGTCTAATACATTGAATTTGCCACAAGAGTCAATTTGAATGCTAAGTGTTACATCCAGTGAAAAACAAGGTACCTCATCACCTGACATTCATTCATGGTAAAGCATGGTGATGTGAGCATCATGCTATGGAGATGCTTCTCAGCAACAACTTGTGTATTTGACACAAATGTCTATTTGCTAACATTTGTGATTAGTACATTACACTTGTGCTCAAAAGTTTGCATACCCTTGGGGAACTCTTAGTAAGTACCAACTGTAAAGAAAACATGAGTGAGCAGGCAAAACATGTCTTTTAATTCTTATGGGATCCACATTCCCAGGCTGACCCCTGTTGAACTGACCCTTGTTCAAAAGTCAGCATACCCTTAGTTCTTAATACGGTGTATTGCCCCCTTTAGAATCAATGACAGCTTGCAATCTTTTGTAATAATTGCGTGCAGTATTTTGTAATAGCAGGTGGTATAGCTGCCCATTCGTCTTGGTAAAATGCCTCCAGGTAATGCCAAGTCTTTGGTCATCTTGCATAAACCGCACATTTGAGATCTCCCCAGAGTGGCTCAAAGATATTATGATCAGGAGACCACTACATGGCCAGTACAGAACCATTACCTTTTTCTGCTGTAACCACTGGAGGGTCAACTTGGCCTTGTGCTTAGGGTCATTGTCGTGCTGGAATGTCCAGGTGTTTCCCAAATGCAGCTTTCGGGCAGATGAATGCAAATTGTCCACCAGTATTATCTGACAACATCCTGCATTAATCTTGCCATCAATTTTCACAAGATTCCCGTACCTTTAGAGCTCACACACCCACAAAGAATCAGTGAGCCACCACCATGCTTCACAGTGGGGATGGTATTCTGTTTACTATAGGCCTCTGTTGACCCCTCTCCAAACATAACGCTTATGGTTGTGACCATAAAGCTCTATTTTTGTCTCGTCACTCCAAATTACAGTGTGCCAGAAGCTGTGAGGCGTGTCAAGGTGTTATCAGGCATTTTGTAACCAGGCTTTGTTGTGGCATTGGCGCAGTAAAGGCTTCTTTCTGGCAACTCGAACATGCAGCTCATTTTTTTTTCAAGCATCATCGTATTGTGCTCCTTGAAACAACCACACCGTCTTTTCCCAGAGCAACCTCAATTTCTCCTGTGGGTGTTTCTTTGTATCCCGAACAATTCTTCAAGGAAGATTTCAGCCAAAACTGCTTGGTCTACCTGACCTTGGCTTGGTATCAAGAGATCCCTGAATTTTCCACTTCTTAATAAGTGATTGAACAGTACTAAGTGGCATTAGCAAGGCTTTGGGTATCTTTTTATATCCTTTTCCTTCTTTATAAGGTTCCATAACCTTGTTAAGCAGGTCTTTTGACAATTATTTTCTTCTCCCCATGGCTCAGTATCTAGCCTGCTCAGTGCATCCACAGAGCTAATAAACTACACTAACTACAATTTAAAAAGCCACAGGTGTGGGAAATTAACCTTTCATTGCCATTTTAACCTGTGTGTCACCTTGTGTGTCTGTAACAAGGCCAAACATTCAAGGGTATGTAAACATTTGGGTGATTTCCATTATCATTACGATTTAAAAAGGAGCCAAACAACTATGTGATAATAAATGTCTTCATATGATCACGCTCTTTGAATAAAATATCAGTTTTTTTGCATGATCAGTCATATTTTCAAAATCAATGTGAAAATTCCACAATTTCTGCCAGAGTATGCAAACTTATGAGCACAACAGTAAGTAGCTCTGCTATGGTAAAATGCCTGATTGCTCACCTTTTATTTCCGTTGCACAGGGGAATATGAAAAAGCAGTGCAGCTACTGTTAAAGGGCAGAAATCTGCCCTCACCCGTGTGCAAAAAGTTATGGTTTATAATATTGTGCCCATCCATTTTTGGTTGCATATGAGATTGAAAGCTCTGGCATTAGCCTCTGATTAATCATGTTCCCAGACACTTCCACCCAAACGGAGTGCATTCTCTTACCTGACCACCAGAGGACTTCACAGAGACGGTTCTGATTAGGTCAGGAGTGTTGGTAAGATCAATTAGGAGCTTCTCCGTAGGCCTCAACACAGGAACCGGGGCATCGACCAGCATAACCTATTGGACAAGAACCAAACCATGGTAAATGAGAAGGGATTTGAGTCGAAACAAGGTATTCCCCACTTCCACATGAACAGGTTACCTCATTAAAGTCATGTGCCTTCATCCCACTGCCTTGAGGGGGCTCAACGCTCTGGAGCTTTATGGACTCTTCCTGTGGCTCAGGGTGGGGCTTGTCCACGGTGGTGGCAGGAGGCTCCTGGTCCTTGAATCTGGGTTCTGGGACACTCTGACTCACCTCCGGCTCCTCTGGAAGGTCTGTGTTGGCGGGCCCCACTTCTGGTCCCTCTTCCAGACAGAAGGGCTGGATGGTCCCCTCTTCTGGGGCTGCCACCACCTCCTCCTGGAGGTTTCCCTTCACCTGGGCCGGACTGCAGACAGAAACAAAGGCCTCAAAATATCTGCCTTGTTACACACACTGAACACATACAACAGTTTTATAGATTTGACTGGGTTACACTCCATACAAAAAAGGCAAAATGCTCACTAATTAGGAGCATAAAAGTTAAGAGAAATATTTTTTGTGCCTGTTAGAAAATGCCAGGGATGTTATGTCAACTCATGAAGCATGGGTACAAGACTAAACACAGCATTTACATTTCTATTCAGTATAATACCATCCCACCTAGCCCCTATGCGGGTTCAGCTTGTCACATTAAGGCATGACAACTAGCTTGGCAGATACAGGCAGTTGGTTATAGGAGACTTCGGGTATTGGCTTTCCCACCTCCGGTAGATGGCTCTTCGGGTGGAGGCTGGTAGGTTGGCAGTACTAAGGGAGGTCCGGCCTAGATGTGAGATGCTCTTTGGGGTAAGCATGGGGATACCGGAGATCCTCCGGTTCACAGGGGTAGGTAAAGCAGAGGGGGGTCTAAGCTTCGGCTGCAGAGCCTTGTTCCCGCCAGCAGAGGGCGTCCGGAGTGGCTCCGGAAATGGAAGCGCTGGTTTGTTGGGACTGTTGGATTGAAAAGCTGAGTAAGGACGACTACACCATCATTGGTATAAATACATAAAAACAAATCCAGAATCAACAGCATTTCAAAAACATTATCCATCCTGTTTCCTGTACCTTTCCACACTGCATGCAGACATCAACCTTTTAGGATTCATGATCCGAGGGGCATCAGAGGATGAAAAAACTTTGTGGGAAAGACACCAAAAAATTAATTCATGTTTTTGACAGCAAACAAGCAGACGATTCCTTTCCATGCACATTCAGATTATGAAAGACAGAGAGAGGCTATGAGACAGGCAAAATCTGACTGACAAAATCAGAAAGGTCAGTGACCATCACAAGCTTCTCATTAAGGAGCTGGGAGTTTAACTGATGCTGAATCTCAATACAGATACACTGTATACTATATAGTAAATCAGAGAAAGATTAGCATGTCCCAAACCATAGGCTGTTGAAAAAACGATGCCAAAGGTGCACTGATGGTACACTACTTTATGCTAATTTGCATGCTTTTTGGGATAACTGCCCACAATCCCTTATGCAATGGAAAAGGATTGGTTGTAAGGCTAGTTGACCAGGCTTGATTATAATGTGTAACAAAGGGGATTGATTTCAAGATTATGTTCCAATACTAGCATACTTGCTTCCAATATACTTAATAGTACGCACTTTTAAGTAGGTAATACGAGTAAGCAAATTGAGATTCAGCAGTACTCTAATATTCCTGGGTGGCAGATCCACCCTGACGGCAGAAATTATTGTCATTGGCTGGATCAATCGAGAAGGCGGAGCTTACATTCCAACACTGCAATCATTCAAATGAAATATAATTCCAAGATGGTAAGGGTTTTGGATGGGATAGGGACAAGCACTAACCTTGGACAAATGTTTACTTAAAATATTCAGCCTGTTTCAAATATAAGCTCCGCCGTCTCCACTGCATGAACCAACCACATTCATTTCTGCCTTCGGGGGAGACCTGACTCCTAGACCTGTCTGAGCAAGAGAAACTCCAACGGGCGCTCATTAACGGCCAACAGTCTGCCCCACCTTCCGACCTCCTCTTCAACTGACTTGCAGGGGTTGGTGCAATGAGCCCCTTGAGTCTGGGGTTGCCCCGGACACGCTCAACCTTCGCTAGAGATGAGGTGGATATGTTAGGCACAGAGGACGTTCTCCCCATGTTCTTCTTGGCTGGGGTCTGTTGTAAGGGGGTGGCTGTGGACGCCGGTTCGGCTTTCTTCAAAGGGGTGGCCCGAACTGGCTTAGAGCGGTTCGGCTCAGACTGCTTCCTTCCCTGGACTGAGATGGAGCGCCGCGCTCCTGCTGTTGAGGGCGGCTCAGCACCCCGGGCCATGAGGACGGATCTGCTCTTAGAGGCACTCCCAGTAGGGTTGGGCAGTCGGCTGACCCCAGGGGCCAGGCGGCCGTGAGGGCCAGTCATGCTGGAGTTGAGGGACGTGTTGACTTTACCTGGAAATCAGACAGGCCTGATATGAGTCGTGATTTCTATTGAACTTTTCATACAATTCTCATATTTGTTATGCCCAAATACTAGATGGCACTTAGGAAATATACACGGGGAAGGAGAATGTGCTTCGGAAGGGTGGCACCTTTCCCCGCGGGCGACACAGAAATGCTGGAGTTGAAGCTGGACACAGAGGAAGAGGATGAAGACGTGTTCCTCCTCCGGTCCGAGACTCTCCGGTTCTGAGGCTCGGGGGCTTTGGTCGCCGACGGAGCCCGCATCCCACTCTGAACAGGACAGGGACATGCAAGGAGAGAACAGCTACTTCCTCAGAGGGCATTCAAATGTTCAATCATCTGACCCAAAGTCTTTTCCTCAACAAGGCGTATTGTATTCATGTCTGTTTAAGATCATAAGTGCAAGTTACCTTCCCAGCGGGTAGGAGGGTCCTCCTTCCCTGCAGACTGGAGTCGAGGGAGGAGTCGCTGACGTCGGAGGCCACACTGGCTGTGTCCGAAAAGAGCTCCTCAGTAGACGCGGCTCTGCTGGAGCTACGACTGCCCGGGCTGCGCCTCAGCCCCGAGTTACCCTGAAACAAACAGACCAGACCTTGTTGTATAGCTGTTTGTACCTCCAAATCATTTGGTACGCATGGGCCTAGATGTTTGAAGAGTCCCAGCGCCAGTACTTTGTTTGAAGGCGGCAGCATGGCGGTCCTCTCGGCAGGCGCTGCTCTGGTCTGGGCAATATGCAGAGCAGCAGTGGCTGTTGCCCCTCTGGGTGCAGGCCGCGGTTTGCTAGGGAGCACCCCGGTGTCACAGGCCAGTCCAGCCCTTCCTCTGAGCACGATCCTGGGCTGACTCGTAGTCCCTGCTCTCATAGGGCTGGAGGTGCTAACACGTCCCTTAGTGGAGCTAGAAGCCCTGCCTGCCTTTATAAGCCGCTGCTGTATAGCGGGAGGGAGCTGCTTCAGCGGACTGTCCTGGACACAGAAAGTCTCCCGTTTAATAGGGGTGATCACAGCCTTAACTGGCTTGTTCAAAAGGCCCAATTTGGCCTTAGCGTCCTGAACAAAGTCATCTTTAACCACTGTGAGTGGACCATTGACTTCCCTGGAGGTGCATTGTGGCTTGCTGACTTCTAGTTGACTGGCTAGTAGATGGGCTTCCTTGCAGATTTCCTCAAACTTTTCCCCAGGCAAAGGGCTCCAGCTCGGTTCCTCGATGACTGGAGGTCCACTACTTCCATATTCATTGACAACGGTCTCCAGACCAACTGAAATACACCTCTCCTTGTGACGGACCGGACCCACAAAGACCTCATCATCATCATCATCTTCTCTTGAGCTTTAACCAAAAGGAAATTATTTTAAAATATTGTTTTTATGTAGTGGACCAATAAATAGCTTTGACAATAGTAGTGTAAAGTACACAGATAAGTTTTGAGTTCAGTGGCAATGTAATGAAGAAAATTATGCTCATAAACAAAGACAGAAAAAACTCAAAGTAGCAAATAAGCCACCAACCTGGCAGGTGACAGTGAAACGTCAAAATCAAACTGCTCTTCAGCCAATGAAAAGAATCCTTTGGTACAAGAAAAACAACATTAATACAACATGGCCTTAGCTAGCTGACTGGTAGTACTGCTTTTTTGCTTAGAAGTAACACATCTAATAATTTTATTGGTATTAACGTTTTTTGAGTATATGCAAATACAGCCCGTTGTAACTTTTGGGGTGCGAAGGATATGAAAACGGAGGTAGCAACAATACCGCTGTTAGCATGGGAATCCATACTATTCTCCCCGCAGCAGGACACAGTTGCTAGGCTCCAGAGCGCAGGTGTAGTAACAGGTTTGTGGACCTTCATGGGGAAATAAAAGTTTAGTTGATAGAAACGGAGGCATGTTATCCATTGGCTAACTTGCTAATAGGTCCTAGCGAGACAGCTAACTAGTACTAGTCGTTAACTATGTCAAATGTACAGAGCCATGACGACATCGAACCCCTTTCATCCTCAATATTAGTCAATCAGCAAAATAACAATGCTGAAACACATGCACTGGGCTTGGCACAACAAGGACTGTGAAGAAACTCAAATTGTAAAATTTTATAATTAGACATTTAAAATACTTGTATGATTAGAATAATGTAGTTTAGTACTCCAACTTTACGTGTACAAATAAACTTGACTGTACAGTGCCAGCTAACTGCTGCAGTACAATAACTTTACACATTTACACGTTGACACGAAAGCGCTAGTTTCTAAACAAGCATTCAATCATATAGTCCATAACACATGTCGGGAGAACTGTATATGCTTTGGTAATCAAACTATCATTCATTTATTTGTCGGTCAATAAAATAGCATTAAAAAGTTACTAGTTAAGGTAGCCGTATTCAAGTTAACAACGTATTCTAAGTGTTACGTATAACTACGTACTTAGCTAGCACAACAAACAAAATATGCAACAAATTAGCTAGCCTGCCGTAAGAACAAATTCAGTAATTCCATTACATAAAAGACACCTACCGTTTGGTATAAATAAATAGTAAAATAACTATTTGCCTTTAGTTATAGCTAGTTAGCGCGTCTGTTGAATTAGTGTCACTCAGTTAAAAATCGGACAAAAAAAAACACGGCAGAGAGGATATTTCAAATTTCGTGAACAAACAAGTTCCTGTATACGTAACACGCAGGCTTCATCGACATTGGCCAAAATCTGTCGGAAACTGCACCAGGGTGTTCATGGGGAATGAAGTTATTTCTCCTTTGCATCGGATCACGTTGACGCCATCAAGCTCATTCGCCTTGAGGCGAAGGTAGATTTATTGCGTGTTGTCACTCTTTCATATATTAATTCCTTCTATGTATTTGATGTTAGTAAAAAAAAAATTGCCAATGGTTTCTGAGATATTGCCTGACTCATATGAGGTCATCTCCATATAATCTGTTTTACTAAGGGGAACACAAATGTGTCAAGTATATTTATGAAAACAAATACAGTCATGCCTATAAAAAGGCCCCACATCTCGAGTCTTCCACTCATTAAACATTTATATAATGTGTGCGTGTGGGTGTAATATCAAATTCAGAGTTTATTAATCAAATGCACCGAATAACATATAGCAATAATATACATAAAAATGTAAACTAGCAGACATTTTTAAGAGAGTAGGATGGGAAATATGAACAATATGGGTAGAAGTATTGAATATTATAAATATAATGAGTGTAATATGCCTATGAATGCTATCATTGCTGCTGGTTGAGGAGCCTTATGGCCTGAGGGAAAAAACTTAAAGTCTGGAAGTGCGTGCCCCAATGCTCCGGTAGTGTCAACCAGACGGCAGTAGCAGTGTGAATACACCATAGCCTTGGTGGATGTAGTCATCGATGTTCCGTGCTTTCCTAAGGCATTGTGTTTGGTAGATACCTTGCATGAAGGGGATATGGCAGCCGATGACGTGCTCCGTTGACCTCACCACCCTCTGGTCAGCGGAGAGGATGCTCTCAGTGGTGCACCTGTAGACGTTTTTACAGACATGCCAAACTTTGAGTTTTGGGCAGTTTTCACTGCCGAGTTTGCTTGCCTGGACCAAGTGAGGTCATCTATTTATGCAGGTGCAACCTAACAGGCACAAAACGTACTTGGCAGCAACTGAAGAGTAAAAGTATAATATCAGTTTAAGCAATCGTGATGCTTTTTAGCCTCCCCTACCTAATTAGACACCTTTCAGTGGCTACATGCAACATATATTTAAGTAGTAAGTGAAGTAAGTACAATTCTCTAAAAAAATTATTTGTTGGCCTATCTGCACATTGATGCTGTGGAAAGATTTCCTATTCACATAATCTCCTTAATTTACTGAAGGAGCTGTGATAGGAGTATTAGTGTCATCTATGCAGCCAATCACCCCTGGAAAACCTTAAATTTTAACTGATTCCTGCTTCAAGTCTCAAAGCTTCATACTAAATAAATTGATTACTGCTTAGACTGATACCTGCAATTCTGTGGACTTCTTTTTTGATCAGTCTTGTGTGTCTGTGACTTTGGAACACTACTACAGTGTACAGAACACTTCAGTGTAAGAGTCACATCTCTGACAGCCCAACAGAGACGGTTGCCTTAGACATATGCTCAGCATCACTGATGTTATACAGAAAAATGCAACACAATAATTTGTTTCGAACTGAGAGCATTTCCACCATGTATCATAGGAACGATATGACGCCTGAGAACATTTTTCAGATAAATTATTGATTGTGCAGAAAAACGACAATTCTCAAACAGATAATCATTAGGGATTGATAAAATATCCAAGCGGGGACTTATCACTCCCGACTGAGATTTCTGTGGCGTATTTGTGCTTCTACTGGCTCTTCGAGAAAAGGACACACCCTGTCTGATACATTCAGATGGCAGGTTTCAGTGAAAGAGTAGGACAAACTCAGGGTTAGTTGGATAAAACCTGCTAGCGAGCAGGTTAGCTTCAAAGTATATGTTGCCGTAGTAACTGACTCAGAGAAACTGGTTCTTTGAAACCCTAAACCCAGAGTTTCCATCAACTCTGAGTCAACTCTAGGTTTTCACTGAACCTGCTTCCTGAAATACCTCCATCACCTTTCTTTATCTTTGGTTGAGAAACAAACATAGCAGCGCCCACAAACAGTTAAATTAACTTCTAGAAAGTTTTTACACAATGATTTTGACCGGTTGTCAGCTCTTCCCAGATATGGTAAGATGTTCTAGTCACTAATATATTTCGTTTTTGTGTCAGACGTATTATATTTATTTTAGAAAAATATGATTGCTAGTGTTGGCTGCCTGTTGATATATAAATAACCCTTCTTGTCCCGATTTGAACGCTTGCTATCTTGTTTATATCATAGTGTAAATCTTCAAGCAATTACAATGAGGAAATAAAGTTATAAACACTGTTTGAGCTAAATGTGAGTAAATAAAAGTGCGGTCTGACCAGTGATCGTACACTTCAGGGACCACTCTAGCCTGATCACACTGGTGTGATCTTATGTGTCAAAGGGTTAAATACCATATAGAAAAATAGCTAATTTATAGCCATTTTTAATTGCCCCCTCAGTTACTTTGTCCTGGTGCTGGACCTGTATACAATACCCAGCTACACCTGTATTTCCAGATTTCAGAACTGCGACTCAACCGGTGTGATAGAATGGAAAGGCAGAGCTGGAGCAGCAGAATAATGTCCAAGGAAGCCCACCCAAAAAGATAAAAACAACAAGCCCCCAGAGCCAAGGATGTCAGGGCATCCATCCCACTAAGCTGGAAGCACCAAATGGGCCTGTCTAGAAGTGCTGACATCAAGGTGGCAGAACCGCACAAAAGATTGATGGGAGGCCTTTGCAAATCCGCCGCTACGCAAATCTCTGCCACAGACAAAAGAGAGACCGGAAGGCTGTCACCTTCCTTGTGGAGTGAGCACACACATTGAGACCAACAGCAAGGGGAGAGATCCCCTGCTGTAAAAACCGGTGAATCCCTCCAAGGGCAAGAGCCCTGACAGACATACGTGGCATGGCAGGTTGCATCCACAAAAGCCCAATATGGATGAAAGCCACCAGGGAAGACATCCTCCCCAGGAAAATGTCTCTTCATACGGAAGTGCACTGCTGCTCTGGGAATGGGCACAACAAAAAGAGTCCCTCGTGATCCAACACAAGACCTGAAAACTGAACGATGGTGTGAGCAAAGAAGACAAGCCACCCAAACTAAATAGAGGTCCAACAACAACTCCATCTTGTAAACAGAGAGCATGGACTCAATGTTAAGTGAATGCAGGACAATGGAGGACAAACTCCAGACCAGATTGGTCCATAGTTCTATAGGCACAAAAGCCAAACAGAGTGCAGCGTAAACTTGGAGTCATGCTGGCCTAACTAGGAGCAGCGGAACTGCTGAAGGGCTAGAACAATATCCTAAATCTGCAGGTTAAGGAAGCGGTGGATGCTCTACTAGCTCTGTCCCCTGGCAATTTTAGGAGAAATTGGGATAGAAAGCCAAGCCGATCCATGGACCAGAGGCAGAAAGCTCTACAACAAAACTCGACCGCTAGGAACAAGAGGGAGAAGATGACAAAACAGCAGGGGCTTCCAAGGGAATCTACCAGATCCAGACCCAAGGAATCCACTGAAACCCCAGTACAACTGGAGAAAGCCTGTTCCGGCGAATAGCGTGAGCCCAGCCAAGCCTCCGATCCCCTGCCTGGAGCCATAGAAGTGAACGGAGCCAACAAACCAAGCCCAGTAGAGCCTATGACAGACAACAAACACTGCAAATAAATAAAAAGTCAAAGTCAAAAACACCTCAAGGAGATAATTACACGCTAGGGAGAACCTGCATAAGTGAGGACAAGGCAGAGAACACAACCACACTGAGCAAAGAAAGGCACTGAACCCAGTCTCTGGAAAGCAAAAGACTGTGGAACACTTCCTTGCATTGACAATCTACAACCAACAAAACCAGGGGGGAATGTAACCTAAGATGAACAGTTAATTGCAGAGAGTTGCAGGTAGCAAGGTGCACTTGCATGAAAGGTAACAAAAACACTTTCTATATTCCACTAGATTAATGTTAGCCAAGCATGGAAGTGCATGTGAAGAGGTAAATATCTGTTATTCCTCAGGGGGTTGGACTCCTGGGTGCTACACACCTGTAGGGCCTTTTTAGGCATAATTGTATTTATTTTGATAAATATGCTTCATGTATGCATGTTGCCCATTGTGTTACCAAAGTGACCTAACAAAACAGAACAGCCAGTATAACCCATTACATGTCATGTGCCTTCTGGAGTGCAGTGATTCATCAACAGGTTCAGGAGAAGAAGAAAATTGACAAAAATATCTGTTTTGTACCATAACCTTTGGAGCTACAAGTAAGTAACATATCCCAACACAATGTTTGCACAATTCTATTTGTCCATGTATTGTATGTGATTTGCATTACATTTCCAGGCACCATAAAAGTAAAGTTCAACTTCAATGTAATTTAAAAAAGAAATTAGACTGTGGCCCCATTCAAATATACTGTACCTCTGGACATGGCCAAATAGGCAGGAAAAAGCATTGCCAAGCACTGTCCCTTAAGCGACGTTCACAGACTAACTAAAAACCAGGCAACAGTAAACATGACAACAGAATCAGGGTAATTTTGAAAATGCAGAATCTCTATGGTAAGACACTGTTCACACAAAGCTTCTTCAAAATCAGGTCAGTGATGTCCGATATTCCACATGACTCACAAGATGCATTGTCCCCCCCGAAAATGTCATCATCGGGGACGACTATCCTGACCCAAGGCCGAGTATAGCCCACGAAGATCTCTCTCACCACACTAGCCCAAGAGGGTGCAGTCTGGACAAAAAGATCACGTTAGTGACTCAACCCACTCACATTGAGTATGGCGAAAAATGTCTGCCGTGATTTAATGCAACCCCTTAGGGATGCCAAGGGAGAGAACACGCACAACACAGTGACTCAGCTCATGTAATAGGGTCAGTGGCAGAGTATCTCAGTGGATAGAGGGGAGCCAACCAACCAGAAACTGCAAGCATGATTTGTCAATCCAGAGTCTTAGCGTTCACCTTCACACCCTTGGGCCAGAATACACTCAATCATAGGACCTACTGAAAAGATGAGTCTTCAGTATACTTAGGGTAAATGCCCAGTGTATTCCAATAAAATTAAATGTTAATATAATGTGAACAATATGATATTTTCTCTACATCTTATTTGTTAATTTTGTTAAAAAGCATATTTTTTTGTGTAGGAATATGTAACTGTATCTCAACAACAGGGTGGTGTTAAAGTATTTGCGTTTGAAACCAGACAATTGTCTGCCACATTTTATTCCGTACCTTCTCACTTTCCAGATTTCAAGGTAGATTTCTTTTTTAAATAATAGGCCCTTATAAAACTAGCATGCAAACTACAGGAAGAAATATATTCCAGGAGGCCTATTTTGTTTTTCCTTTTTTACAGAATGTCTGGCTGCACCCACATTACATGGTTTATGCTGGCCAAAATTCAATGAAAAAATGAAGTATGTTGCATTAATAATTTACTTTTGAGAAATTAAAGAAAAAGATATTACAAACAATCTTGGTAAGCTAAATATGTATCTTTTATTTTCAAAAACCATACACTTTACTCAACAATTTTTCAAAAATGAATATTGACCACAATAACCATTTACACTGCTCAACATAAACAGACATGAGTACTTTATTACCAAATATTGAGATAAAAAAAATCCATAATGAGATGGATAAACATTAATTCCCAATTGCGGAATGAAACTACTGAGGAAAAAACAAATGATTATGGAAACGTTCTCCCAATGTTAACACCTATAGTACTTTGGATTTTGATTCATACCCATCTTTAGATAAAAAGCCCCTTGTTCTTGCACTGAAAAATGTTGTAATTGAATCATTCATATTTAGAGTGTAATGAAACAAAACCATCTTTTGAAATAAAAAAATCTCCACAGCCCATAACCAATTTTGGGTTTTGGCATCAGGTTTTTAGGTTTCCGTCTTTTTTTGAAAAGCACACAATGACACAGGACCCTATGATTCTATCAAAAGCTCTAGGTAAACCAGT
Organism: Esox lucius; assembly: GCF_011004845.1. NCBI lineage: Eukaryota > Metazoa > Chordata > Actinopteri > Esociformes > Esocidae > Esox > Esox lucius. The sequence continues at coordinate 35,079,365 of NC_047587.1, read as the reverse complement.
AAAAATGCAATGGTAATTTTGCCATAGGCATGCAAAAATTCAACCCTGAATCCTTTACAACTCTGCCTCCCAACTGACAATACCCTAACTTTTGTGAGGGATGAAAGCTAAGAAGTTCTCTCTAAGATAACATGTTAAGCTAAATTAGTCTCCCTAAAGGAGGTATATAGTAGTGCAGTGAATACTCTGTGTTGAGCGTCTAAAGTCTTCTGTGTCTTGAGTATTTTCTATGTTTTCTGGAAGGTATTTCACAAAGCAGAATCAGAATGTTAATCAGTTTTAAACAATAACCCCACTGTCCTTGATTAGTTCACAACTGTGATGAAAATAAAATGGGCATCAACTGATTCAGTTAATTTCAGTTTTCTGGGGGAACCCATTGACCCTATGTTGTGAAATACCACCCTGGTCATACAAAACACTGTATGTCTTTGAATTAGGTAATTGAGTTGATAGCAACCTACTCTTCATTTAAAATGTCTTCATTTACAATCCGTAATCTTCTCCTTTAACACAGCTTCTGATTGTCTAGATTCAAAGAACTGACAATATGAGCTTCAATAACCTTTCAAGAAATATTTCTTTTAGAACAGTGTGGGGAAAAAGTGAATATTTACAGTGTGAAATTGTATATTTGTGGACATTTTCCAGTTATATTCTGACTTTGCCTAACAGACCATAAAACCACTTTCTTATGCATGTTTCTACAAAGTCTTTCTATTTTGCTAGATATTTCTATGTACCTAGAGAAATCAATCCTAAATAGAACCTGCAGGCAAAATAGCTCAGTTTCAACAGAAACCTCCCTTTTCTCCTAAAAGACAGCAATATCTAAAATACTGTATTTTTTCATTTCACAGTATTCAGCCCAAATGTATACATGTTAATAGGTAGGTCTTTCACTGACAATTAAAAGTTTCACAAACGTGTAAACATGTCTTTCACAACATGAATAAAATTGTAAAAATATAAAATAGCCAATGCATGAATTATTTAGTACTAATAATTTAAGTAATGCTGATGTTCAGCAATACAATGCAGCCTCCCCGCTCATTCTATTCCTTTTAAAATTTAATCTAGCATTTATTCACTCAAAATGTGCATCTTCCCTTGACAAAATACCCCAAAATCATGTTTAGGGCCCAAACATATAGCAAATATATAGAAGAGACAGAAACCAATGAGGCCGCTGAAATATCTGAAGTCCTCAATTCCAATCCCAGCCAATTCCCAGAAGCCTCTCTAACCATGTTTTGGTATTGTTAAGTGGACTTAGGTGGGTTGGACAGTACTGGTACTAGGGCCTAGCTCAGAGAGAGGTCTCCAAACTGTGCATCGGGCTCCCAGGGCACGGCGGTAACACGGTACTCTGGGGGTTCCCGCTAGTCTTTGGGCTCTCCTTGTGGAGTGGAATGATCCTCTCCACTGCGTTATTGTTCTGGTTGGGCGAGGATGGGAAGGTGGCCAGGGTGGAATGTGGGGGCATGGTCTCCTCAGAATTGCGTTTTGTTGGGGGTTCGTCCTCGCCCTCTGTGTCATCGATGAGGGGGAACTGCGGCTCTGAGTCTTCTATCCTGAACTCCGGGGTGGTCATGAAGTTGTGGATTGAGTTGCGGGACTCAGGGGGCTCCAGGCCCTCGTAGGGGGACATGGTGTCTCGGAAAGCATTCACCACACGGATCTGGATGATTTGGGGACAAAGACACAGTAAAAATATGAAAAGAGTCCTGATCTAAAAGAGTCTTGTCAAAATCTGCTTTGCCACTTGGTTTTGTGTTAAGCTGACTGATGATCATGAGATGATACCTGAGTCTGGATCCTGCCCAGGCCTCTGCACCAGAGCACCTGTCCCCTCCTCATCTCCATCTCAGCATGGTCAATCTCATCCTGGTTCTCCATCTCTTCCAGCTCCTCCTCAGGGATCTCCTCCTGTTGTGTGCCATGACCCGCAGATTTCAGGAACTTTAGCCGACTGGTGGGGACCGTGGTGACCACCTAGAATTGACAAGGGAAGAACTCAAATGTTTAAAGAATTTTTAAAAAATTGTCACTTCATAAAAGCCAAGTAGATTGCAGGGACTTTAAGTCATTTCTGAGAAGCTCACCTGGCCCCATAGAAGACATCCAAAGCCCAAGAAAACACACCAAAGCCACTGGTCAACGGTGAGGTCCACACAACTGAAAGGTTTCCCTCCAAATTGCACTATCAGAACCTGGATGACCAAACACAAAGTGGATCAGGGAGCTAAGGTACTTTCTGTAAAATGATTTGTGTAAATTTTCTGTATTGAACAGAATGTGGCTCACCTGGATGACAAATGTTCCGAAGACAATGGAGCAGAAGATCATGTTTTTAAATATGCCATCAAAGACGTTACGCTCGCCGTGGATCTTGCGAGCATTGATCTCATTGAAGAGCTGCATCATGACGAAGGTGTTGAAGACAATGGTGTAATGTTCAGAGGGAGGAGCGTGGAGTGGCGCATACCTCCCACTGTCAATGTCGAAAATCTTCTCCCCTGTAGTCGCAAAATACAGGCACATGATTGCAAGGCCCAAATCCATACATTTGATTTCATAACTTCATCAAGAAGAGTACGGTTGGCATTATAACCCGGTACTAACCAGCAAAAAGTAGGGTGAAGATAACTATGAGCTGGTAGACAGCATGGCCCAGAATATTTTTCATCATGGTGCGGGATATGAGGGGCTTATTCCGGCCGTATGGTTTCCTCAGCAGCAAAGCTTCTGTGGGGGGCTCAGTGGCCAAAGCCAGAGAGGCAAAGGTGTCCATGATCAGATTTACCCACAACATCTGGACAGCTTTAAGAGGAGAGTCCTGGGAGGAGATGTAGTTTGAGTTACATATGAGTACATATGTCCTTTTTAAAATTGTAAATAAAAAACAGGCTAATTTCAGACTCAAGGTCTCTGACTTATGCCTTACTGTACCTAATCAAGAAGAAATACAATGCGGAGGATGGCAGAAATAGTGTTTCACCTGTGTAATGCAAGCTCCAGTGAAGGCCACAATAACAGCCACCACGTTGACTGTCAGCTGGAACTGGAGGAACTTGGAGATGCTATCGTAGACATTCCGGCCCCACATCACTGCCTTGACAATGCTGCTGAAATTGTCGTCTGTCAGGATGATGTCTGAAGCCTCTTTGGCCACGTCCGTGCCTGCAATACCCTAAGAGCACAGCACGTTTGAACATATTGCGCATGTCACCAAAAGTAACCCTCCAGTCAAATCAAAGAGAGGACTCAGAGTGTTAATGGTATATAACATACCATGGCAAATCCAACATCAGCTTTCTTCAAGGCAGGGCCGTCATTAGTACCATCTCCTGTTACGGCAACAACTTGTCTCTGTTCTGCTACAGTGCTATCAATTATACCTGTTAACAGAGGCAAGCATCATTTATTTATATGATAATAATAAAAATAACAACAATCATCATTATATGTAATATCCAACCAGGTACTTGTAACTTTCTAATGACAGCAAGGGATGAAAAAATACCCCCCAAACATACCTTTCACTAAAGTATGTTTGTCAGTGGGGGAGGATCTTGCAAGCACACGGAGTTTGGGCCAAATCTTATCAATGCGCTCTTGCTCAATCTGGAAGTAGAGTTCCATGGGTTACTTGACCGATTTATTAAATGACACAGCTCCATTTTGTGAGTGAGAGATTTTACCTCTCCCAATTCATTTCGTATTCGTCGGTTGAACTCTTTGCCATCTATACAGAGGAAGTCGTCTCCGGGGTGCATTATGCCACACTTGCTGGCGATTGCCCGAGCCGTGTTGATGTTGTCCCCCGTGACCATCCGCACAGTGATGCCTGCTCGCTGACACCTCTTAATGGCATCAGGGACCTAGGGTGGAAATGGAACACCATATTTTCCATTTTCTTTTTCAGGTGAAGGAAATGTGTGTTTTGCTTAAATTTAAATGCCCCTTCCTGAGGGATTATACATTGTGGAAGGTCATAGCACCACAAATGTATACTTCCTTGGATGGAATTGGACATGCTGCCCATGGTCTTTTACCTCTGGCCGTACAGGGTCCTCGATTCCCACCACACACAAACATGTGAGGCCGGTGAGAATGTCTGCTTCGTTGTCCCATTCAGGCTCACCGTCAACCAAGGGGAAGTCCCTGTAGGCAAGGCAGATGGTTCTCAGGCCCTCGGAGGCCATGGGCTCAATCACATTTTTCACCACGTTGTCTTTGTCTCTGGGCTTGAAGACCTTGGGCTCCCCGTTCGATGACATAATCTTACAACACCTACGATAAAATAGAAATTCAAATTATATGTATGTATAAATATATCATTTTTTACATTAAACTCATTTTGATTTGAAAAGTCATTTTGTTTTGCAGGTGACAGCCTGAAGGTGACAGCCTACTTCTTCAGGAGTATTTCTGAGGCTCCTTTGCTGAACATGCGGTAGCCCCCATCTGCTTTTTTGAGCACAGTGCTCATGGACTTCCTGACCGAGTTGAAGGTGTAGACCTTAAAGAGCTTCTCCTCTGGAATCTCGTTGCGAACTGTCATGTAGTCCCGTCTCAGATCCAAGACAAAGCCTAGCAAGGCACATTCGGTCTTGTTGCCTACTTGGCGTGGCAGTCCTCCCTCCTTCTCAGCAGACTGAGACAAACCATAGATACGTTGAGGTCAGCTGACATTAGACGGTTAGTACAAACATTTCCAGTTGATGTTAATGCATTATATATATAAAAGTCAGATTACTAAGATATTAAGAGGATTTGGCTCTGGCTCAAACTACCAGTCCTGGCCCTCAACGTTATTGTTCAGAAGTCAATGAAAGATTGCCAATGAAATGTATTGCCGACCTCTTTGTGATATTTTTGCCAACGTTTAAAACATCAACCCGGAGTCTCAATTGAAGTATGTTCCCTTACCATGATCTTAGATGTGTAAGCACAATTGACTCCAATGCCCATAATAAGCAGGTCCAAGATTTTTCCTGGGATGAGGTCAGGCTCAGGAACCTTCCGGTAGTGCCTGTCTCCCAGATAAGCCTGGACTACAGTCATCCTGTTCATAGTTAATGTCCCTGTCTTGTCCGAGCAGATGGCTGTGGCATTCCCCATGGTTTCACAGGCATCCAGGTGCCTCACCAGATTGTTGTCTTTCATCATTTTCTGAGGAAGAGAGGAGGAGGTTATTATTTATGATCTGGCAAATCTTTTGTCATTGCTCCGGTATGTAATAAATACACAGTTGCAACCTAGTAGTGACGAAGCAAGTGGTAACCCCTAACCGTGGCCAAAGTAATACCTACTTTGACAGAGTATGCCAGTGAGATGGTTACGGCTAGGGGAAGACCTTCAGGCACAGCCACCACCAGCACGGTTACACCAATGATAAAGAACTTGACGCAGAACTGAATGTAGACGGGTGTGCATTCCGCAATCCATGGTAGCCCTTGAATCCAGAATGTGTCCACCATAAACAGTGTTATCAGGATTATGACTGTCAGTCCTGACATGAACAGGCCTGGACAGATGAGAGAATTGGAGGAAACCCAAGGAAAGAGAAAAAATGTTTTAACAACGACAAACAGGGATGAGCTGCTGTGGAAATAAAAAAACTCTTTCCAAATTCAAGTTAATGCTTGGCAGGGTCTTACCTGCTTTGCCAATCTGCACTGCTAATTTGGTCAATTTCCCCTGGAGCACAGATTTCTCCTTCTTTGGTAAGTTGGATTTCTTCTTCTCCTCTACTCCGTCGTCACTGTTGAGGGGCTGCATCTCCACGCCTGCTCCATCCAGAGACTTACCTGAGGAAGATGAGAGGACGGGTTCAAATAATACCATCCAAGATCCCGACTCAGAACCAAAGAATTCTTTCGGTGCTCCTTTTCGTTGTTTTCCACTACGTACATATCTCCATAGCTCCTGTCCTACACATCTAATTCTCCTAAACTAATACAATCTAAAAAAAGGGGTTAACATCTAATGCAGTGATCCTCAACTCCAGGCATCAGAAGTACTGCTAGTTTTCATACCAGCCCTCAAATTAGGCAAACGTGTTGACCTGGGACTCCAGGTGAATGCAGTTAACTATTAGGTGAAACTAAAAGAGGACGTTGTCCTGTCCATGCTTCCGGAGTAGCAATGAACAATGTTCTTGCAAGGCATAAGGTTTTCAAAACCAGATGAAAACTAATTCTTATAATACATTTTTGCAATTTTTCAGACACTAATCCAGCACAATTTACAGATTTATCTTAAGATAGCTAGGTCGGCCAAACACAAATTAAATGCTAAATCAGTGGTCAGTGCTACAAAACATGAATTATTCTACTCTTATCAATTAGATTATATTCATTGCATTACACCAAAAAAATTTAAAGGAGCAAACATGAGTACAATACATGATAACACATTATGGTGGAAGCATGAAATTAAAAGAGTATTAAACAGAGAACAGAAATAAAATGTAGGTGTGTAATGGTTTCTAGTTGGAATGTACAGGTTGTTGAAGCTGCATGGAAATGGATAGGGGGTGCTATTCTATGTGTTACACCGCAGTGACACTCAATGGTGTTTGGCTCAGAGTCCTTAATCCTAGTCCGGGGATTATTGCTCTTTCTTGGCTGAGATTCTGTACAAGACAATCCAACCATCATCCAAAAACATGCCCACGTTCAGTAAGAGTACAAACACTAGAACCCTAAATGCTCAACACGTTGTTAAGATAAGGGGCATTTGTCCATTCAGGCCACTGTGATTGTCTGTTAGAGTGTCATGTATGTGTGTGTAGGTGTGCTGATCTGGAACCAGAGACACAAGGTTGTTAGCAAGGGAAAGAAAAGCGGGGGGGGGGGGGGGGGGGGGGGGAGCAGCTGCATAGCTTAAGAGCTGTAATCTCCTTGGTCCTAATCACCAAGAACGGAGTCAAGAGCACCTGCTGCTCGGACCACAGGGACACACATGACCATATGGTCACACACCGGGTGACCCATCGGACGGCAGCGGCGGCTGGACCATATGGAAGTGCTGCCTAACTCAGCCTACATATACACCACACACACAGACCAAACTATACATCTATAGATACACACACCACACGCACAGACCAAACTATACATCTATAGATACACACACCACACGCACAGACCAAACTATACATCTATAGATACACACACCACACGCACAGACCAAACTATACATCTATAGATACACACATCACACGCACAGACCAAACTATACATCTATAGAAACACACACCACACGCACAGACCAAACTATACATCTATAGATACACACACACACAAACCTACAGAAGCCAATGGAAACACAGTGTTCATCTAAAGTACAGAAAACATGCAATGCCAATATAACCTACCTTTCTTGTTTTTTTCGTCTTTTTTATCTGTGGAGAAAAAAGGAGCTTGCTACTTGTCCATTTACACATCAGCAAAGGGCTCCTCACTTTGGTCCCCTTGATAATTAAACTGCAGACATTGCATAGGAAAAGGTGTGAATGCTTTCAAACGCATCTGTCAATGGCCTAATGCAGCACTCCCTTGGAGAACCCCCCGATCAACACCACTGAGACCTAAACGTGAAAAGAAACGCTGTCCTATCGGACTTCACTTCTAATGGACCGGTTCGACAGGCAGTCACACATCCATGGTACAACTAACCCTATTGTATCTAGCTCACCAACTGATGTAACCAACTGTATCTTTCATTGAGCTCCCACAAACCAAAATTAACCTGCACCACAATTTACCCACAGAAACAACATCTGTATAACATAGGGTACATGTAATGGCTTCATTCTATTAACCACTGGTGTCTGAGTTCAAATGTGACTCCGAAAGCCACTCACACTGACTCTGCCAGCCACTCACACTGACTCCGCAAGCCACTCACACTGACTCCGAAAGCCACTCACACTGACTCTGCCAGCCACTCACACTGACTCCGCAAGCCACTCACACTGACTCCGCAAGCCACTCACACTGACTCCGCAAGCCACTCACACTGACTCTGCAAGCCACTCACACTGACTCCGCCAACCACTCACACTGACTCTGCAAGCCACTCACACTGACTCTGCAAGCCACTCACACTGACTCCGCAAGCCACTCACACTGACTCTGCAAGCCACTCACACTGACTCTGCAAGACACTCACACTGACTCTGCAAGCCACTCACACTGACTCCGCCAACCACTCACACTGACTCTGCAAGCCACTCACACTGACTCTGCAAGCCACTCACACTGACTCCGCAAGCCACTCACACTGACTCCGCAAGCCACTCACCCTGACTCTGCAAGCCACTCACGCTGACTCTGCAAGCCACTCACACACAACTTGTGTTATTCAAAATAATTGAAATTATACGTGTTTAGGCATTTTAGTTAATGACCGGAAAGTGTAAACTTTACTCAACTATTTGTGTCACTCATTAATTATTCACTACTTGAGTTAACACCGAGCTAATAACCTTTTCTTACACCTTCTAATTGCTTAGTCATGCCACTGGCAAAATGTAGTTTAAATGGGCATTTCACCCTGGGGGACCTGTAGATGGTTTGTATAATGTTAGAGAGATTTCTAGGTCAGTGAGATTTGTTTCACACATAATTGGCCAGAAAGAGCACAGCAATGGGCTTTGCACGCTAAACCATACACTCTATTAGGTTAGAATGTGAACTGTAGGACAAGTGAGATTTGAAAATGTTATTTTTTAAATTTTGCTTAGCCTCCATACACTCAACTAAAGGATTATTAGGAACACCATACTAATACTGTGTTTGACCCCCTTTCGCCTTCAGAACTGCCTTAATTCTACGTGGCATTGATTCAACAAGGTGCTGAAAGCATTCTTTAGACATTTTGGCCCATATTGATAGGATAGCATCTTGCAGTTGATGGAGATTTGTGGGATGCACATCCAGGGCACGAAGCTCCCGTTCCACCACATCCCAAAGATGTTCAATTGGGTTGAGATCTGGTGAATGTGGGGGCCATTTCAGTACAGTGAACTCATTGTCATGTTCAAGAAACCAATTTGAAATGATTCGAGCTTTGTGACATGGTGCATTATCGTGCTGGAAGTAGCCATCAGAGGATGGGTACATGGTGGTCATAAAGGGATGGACATGGTCAGAAACAATGCTCAGGTAGGCCGTGGCATTTAAACCATGCCCAATTGGCACTAAGGGGCCTAAAGTGTGCCAAGAAAACATCCCCCACGCCATTACACCACCACCACCAGCCTGCACAGTGGTAACAAGGCATGATGGTACCAAATTCTGACTCTACCATCTGAATGTCTCAACAGAAATCGAGACTCATCAGACCAGGCAACATTTTTTCAGTCTTCAACTGTCCAATTTTGGTGAGCTCATGCAAATTGTAGCCTCTTTTTCCTATTTGTAGTGGAGATGAGTGGTACCTGGTGGGGTCTTGTGCTGTTGTAGCCCATCCGCCTCAAGGTTGTATGTGTTGTGGCTTCACAAATGCTTTGCTGCATACCTCGGTTGTAACGAGTGGTTATTTCAGTCAAAGTTGCTCTTCTATCAGCTTGAATCAGTCGGCCCATTCTCCTCTGACCTCTAGCATCAACAAGGCATTTTCGCCCACAGGACTGCCGCATACTGGATGTTTTTCCCTTTTCACATCATTCTTTGTAAACCCTAGAAATGGTTTTGCGTGAAAATCCTAGTAAATGAGCAGATTGTGAAATACTCAGACTGGGCAGTCTGGCACCAACAATCATGCCATGCTCAAAATTGCTTAAATCACCTTTCTTTTCCATTCTGACATTCAGTTTGGAGTTCAGGAGATTGTCTTGACCAGGACCACACCCCTAAATGCATTGAAGCAACTGCCATGTGATTGGTAGATAATTGCATTAATGAGAAATTGAACAGGTGTTCCTAATAATCCTTTAGGTGAGTGTATAATACCAATACAAAATGTATTTGTCTGTAGTCAAGGTTTTCCTTTTTAACAGAGCCATGAGATGTGTTTAAGTGATGTTCCTATCAGCAGACACATTGATAAATGTAAAACATATTTGTGTAATCTTAAAGATCAACTCTGGAGGGGTGGTGCCTCCTGCTCTAGCCCAGTCCCGCCCCTCAGGCTGCTTTTTTCAGACTTCCTCTTTTTTGTTAGTTTGTTTTACCCTCTGCAGATAGCTAGCTACCTAACCGACTTTACACAACACAATGGCTTCTCCTCAAGACTGAGGTCAGATTAATAGTTTTTCTGAAATAATTTTACATGGTGATAATGAACCATGTTTGAACATGAGTAGGGTAACAAAGAGGATCTAAGAGACATGCTTTCTCCTACCAATATCCTGGTGAAAAAAATATTCACTAATTACATATGGAACTTACATTTTATAAGTTGATTATATTGATTTTTGCCTTGTGGCTAAACAACCAGTGGATGTGGGAATTAACATACTACTTATTTTGGCTAGGTTTAGAAGGTACAGTACCTATTGGGATATGTGGCTAGCAATCTTTACTGCAATATCAGGTAATGAGGAATGATAAAAAGAGTAAATAAAACATACTCTTTTTAGATATGACTAATGTCAAATGTCTCATTGCAAATATAAATTAGTACAATTAGTATATGACGTTTGGAGAAATTCCCCATAAACCGAATGTGCAGGCCTTAAAGGATGACATAAAGGAATAGCTCATAAAATTTTTTTTGTGTGTTTCCTTATGATGATGAATTTAAACGTATAGCAAGTAGGCCCATATAACACAATGGACAAAGGTAAGAGGTTAATTTACTTTTCTTGTCCAGTTTATCTTTCTTTTCTTTCTTCTCTTTCTTTATCCTTTCCTTCTCTTTCTTCTCTTCCTCCTTCTCCTTCTTTTTCTTTTCCTTTTCTGCTTTTTCTTCATCATTGTCGTCTTCATCTTCCTCAGCTCCAAGCAAGGTGAAAATAATGCCAGTTTGGGAGTTGACACCTACCGCTGTGATCAGTATCTTCCCAGAACCTTCCATGACATGGGTACCTGACAAAATGACATAGAAATGGTCACGATGAGCACAAAGATATATTTTGCTTTACTGTAAGGCCATACAAAACAAATATAGTCAAAGGTTTAACAAATTACATTTTTTGAAAAGTGAAGCAAATAAAAAAAATATTGTTGGATAAAATTGTGTCATGCAAACTTATGTCATGCAATAAAATGCCAATTAATTACTTAAAAATCATACAATGTGATTTTCTGTATTTTTGTTTTGGATTCATTTACTCACAGTTGAAGAGTACCTATGATAAAAAGTACAGACTTCTACATGCTTTGTAAGTGGGAAAACCTGCAAAATCGGCAGTGTATCAAATACTTGTTCTCCCCACTGTATATGTGCCTGCAGTCATTATCAACTTGAATATAGAGTAGTGTTTTACAAATAGACAACCTCTAAAAGCAGCAGCTTCAGAATTATATCATAAGAGAGTCCTGAATTAGGTGATAATATCTCTGTTCTCGATTCAGCCATCTATGTATCTTCTAAATTTCAGTGTCCAATTGCGAGTTTTTCTTTTTTTAAATGCTTTGTTCATAAAATAGGTATGTACATTTTTCATGAAGTAATCCATTTAGTCTCTTTTTCAAACCTTTGAACTATTGATTGAGACAGCTCGGTGTCCAATCAAAGGGGTTGCATGTCTTGATACTCACCTACAGTATATCAATCAATGAGAAGAAGTTGGAGGCATAAACATTGGTTGGTTTTCTTTGTGGAGCCAAAAAATAAATGCTTCTTTAAATAAATATAAACGTTGTGCAATTGGACATGGATACGTCCCAATCGAGAAGGGAGAAGTATTACCAAATCCAAGTTAGGTGAAAGATCTTGTCTTGTGTAGGTCAGCCTGTTATGGGGACTAGTTTGTAGCTAGTACTGCTAGCTGATATCTAGGATGAGCCGAACCCTTAAAGGCTGCCAGTGAGTGATGCTCATCATTACCTGACAGCAGCATGGGATCGCTGTCCAACGTCTTCTTGACATGGTCAGATTCACCTGTAAGAGAGCTTTCATCGATTTTTAAATCGTTTCCTTGGATCAGCACACCATCAGCAGGAAGAAGGTCACCTAGAAGGATGTATAAATACATAAATGACCATATACAGGAACAGAAAACAGATTAGCTGGCTAAACTGGCTGGTTTTCATCATTCAGACAGAGTTGTGGAAGTAAACAGAGTATGGAAACCTATATCTAAAGTTGACTTCTCTCAACTACCCACATGCACGCACACAAAGAAAGGGAGCTTTCCATCAGGACCTTACCATATTTCACTTGTGCAATGTCACCCACTACGATCTCAGCCACGTGAATCTGTATGACTTGGCCTCCTCGGACCACCGAAAACTTCTGCTCTTGTTCGATGCGGCTCTGCAAACCGCGGAATTGCTTCTCTTTGCTCCAGTCATTGAATGCCGTCACAAGGACCACGCAGACAACAGACAGTAGGATGGCTGCACCCTCGATCCAGCCCGTGTCCGCCTCCCCCTCATCTTCCACCCCACCCGCGGCCTTCCCACAATCTGAAAGAAAGGGACAACTATCATTTTCTGATTGTGCTACAAAGGACAGAAGGACATAACATTCTCTACAGAACTACGATTTTAAGCTTTGCCTGTAACCCCTAAATTGAGGACAAATGCTGCATGTATGCTAACAACAACTTGGGGGCAATTAGGATTAAATTGGTCAGGGACAGAATGACAGTTTTTTTTTACTTGTCGGCCTGGGGATTATAAACAGCCCATTTTGTTTACTCGTCCAGTGCTTTTGACTAGGCTATCCTGCCACCCCTAAGTTACCAGTTGTAAAGCAGCAATCTCCTGTTTCGGTGTTTGGTTTAATAAATTAGTTCATCATCTGTTCATGAAGCAAATAGAAGCATCTACATGCATGCTTTTATTTAAAACAAGGGATGAAAAGGAAAGTATATGTAAAGTGTATGCTTACTTTCTCTTTCGGCATCTGGAGGTCTATAAAAAGAAAGGCCTAATGAAATTATGGCTGCCACTTCTAGGATTATTAGTGTCACATCTTGTAATGCTTCCCACACTAATTGAAGAAAGGTTTTTGGCTTTTTTGGAGGTATAACGTTCCGTCCAAACTCCTCTTTCCTTCTGGCAATGTCATCAGCATGGCCAGCTAACCCTAGAGACAGGAGGAAACAGAATAATTAGCAAACGTTGTGGCTTTAGTATAGGGCCTATAAAAATACTGTATCAAATATATCCATCCTAGGAAAACACCAAAATAATAGTGTTACTTTCCTCTCCCCTTTTAAAGCAATGTATAGCCCTTTCTGTTGAAAAAAATACAAATTGTTCACGCATAGAACAGCAGAAACAGAGTCTGCCAAAAATGGTTAGAAGTCTTTCTAACCTAAAGCCATGCTCAGGAGATTCCCCATGAGCAGTGTTTTTACAAAAAAGCCAGCCTAAATCTGTCAAAGAACCAGGAACACTAAATACATAATGTAACATCATGGGTTTTCCAAAATGGCTAGCCAAATTATTTGTACTGATTTTGTTTTTGAAATGTAAAATGGTTAAAAGAAAATGACAATATTGTATGGCTATGTAATTGTTACCATTTACCTTGCCTTCTAAGGAGTTGATTGGAACTAAAGTGTGTCAGAAAGAGAAAGAAATTAACCAGTCAGGATTTTCCATTGTCTGGATAGATGTCTTTAGTGCCTTGTATGTACTCTAGTACCTTCTATGTACTCCTCAATGAGTACATAGAAGGATGCTGCCTACCTAACTATATTAGTGTAGAATTCTGCGATTTTCAGATATATTTAAACAAAAAGTTATAAATGCATTTGAGAATTTCAGGAATGTTTGTTGACAGTAAGATGGCACTATCATAGGTTTGTTGACAGTAATATGGCACTATCATAGGTTTTCTACATAGTATGATGGCTCAACCATAGGTCTGTTGATAGTATGATAGCTCAACCATAGGTCTGTTGATAGTACGATGGCTCTACCATTGGTTTGTTGACAGTATGATGGCTCTACCATAGGTCTGTTGATAGTATGATGGCTCAACCATAGGTCTGTTGATAGTATGATGGCTCTACCATTGGTTTGTTGACAGTAAGATGGCTCTACCATAGGTTTGTTAATAGTATAATGGCTCTACCATAGGTTTGTTGATAGTATGATGGCTCTACCATAGGTTTGTTGACAGTAAGATAGCACTACCATAGGTTTGTTGACAATATGATGGCTCTACCATAGGTTTGTTGACAGTATGATGGTTCTACCATAGGTTTGTTGATAGTATGATGGCACTGCCATTGGTTGTATGCAGCACTTGACATTTACTTTTTGGCTCACCAGCCATTGTGGCTAGTGATTTTCCAAAATTACTAGCCACTCAGCGTTTTCACTAGCCACCATTTTGTTGTTGGGAAATTATGTTTTATTTGTTTATCAGTGCTACATCCTAGCCTGTCTAGTTCACACTGTTGGTCACTGGCATGCAATATGCCTAACACAAATGGCCCAGAATCAAACACTGTATGTAGGTAGTGCTCATGGGAGTTGTAGGGACGTAGGTCGTAATGTCAGTCATTGCAATGAGACTACAGTTGAAAAAAATATTGTATATATATATATATATATATATATATATATACAGGTGATGGTCATAAAATTAGAACATCATCAAAAAGTATATTTATTTCAGTAATTCCATTCAAAAAGTGAAACTTGTATAATGTATACATTCATTCCACACAGACTGATATGTTTCAAGTGTTTATTTCTTTTAATTTTTATAATTACAACTGAAAACTAATGAAAACCCCAAATTCAGTATCTCAGAAAATTAGAATATTGTGAAAAGGTTCAACATTGAAGACACCTGGTGCCACACTCTAATCAGCTAATTAACCCAAAACACCCGCAAAGGCCTTTAAACGGTCTCTCAGTCTAGTTCTGTAGGCAACACAATCATGGGGAAGACTGCTGACTTGACAGCTGTCCAAAAGACGACCATTGACACCTTGCACAAGGAGGGCAAGACACAAAAGGTCATAGCTAAAGAGGCTGGCTGTTCACAGAGCTCTGTGTCCAAGCACATTAATAGAGAGGCGAAGGGAAGGAAAAGATTTGGTAGAAAAAAGTGTACAAGCAATAGGGATAACCGCACCCTGGAGAGCTTCAAAGAACCATCACGCACAGACGTATACAAGATGTGGGTTTCAGCTGTCGCATTCCTTGTGTCAAGCCACTCTTGAACAAGACACAGCATCAGAAGCATTTCGCCTGGGCTAAAGATAAAAAGGACTGGACTGCTGCTGAGTTATGTTCTCTGATGAAAGTACATTTTGGATTTTCTTTTGGAAATCAAGGTCCCAGAGTCTGGACGAAGAGAGGAGAGGCACAGAAGTCCAGTGTAAAGTTTCCACAGTCAGTGATGGTTTGGGGTCATCTGCTGGTGTTGGTCCACTGTGTTTTCTGAGGTCCAAGGTCAACGCAGCCGTCTACCAGGACGTTTTAGGGCACTTCATGCTTCCTGCTGCTGATCAACTTTATGGAGATGCAGATTTCCTTTTCCAACAGGACTTGGCACCTGCACTCATTGCCAAAACTACCAGTACCTGGTTTAAGGACCATGGTATCCCTGTTCTTAATTGGCCAGCAAACTCGCCTGACCTTAACCCTATAGAAAATCTATGGGGTATTGTGAAGAGGAAGATGCGATACGCCAGACCCAACAATGCAGAAGAGCTGAAGGCCACTATCAGAGCAACCTGGGCTCTCATAACACCTGAGCAGTGCCACAGACTGATCGACTCCATGCCACACTGCATTGCTGCAGTAATTCAGGCAAAAGGAGCCCAAACTAAGTATTGAGTGCTGTACATGCTCATACTTTTCATGTTCATACTTTTCAGTTGGCCAACATTTCTAAAAATCCTTTTTTTGTATTGGTCTTAAGTAATATTCTAATTTTCAGAGATACTGAATTTGGGATTTTTATTAGTTGTCAGTTATAATAATCACAATTAAAACAAATATACATTGGAAATATATCAGTCTGTGTGTAATGAATGAATATAATATACAAGTTTCACTTTTTGAATGGAATTACTGAAATAAATAAATTTTTTGATGATATTCTAATTGTATGACCTGCACCTGTATATATATATATATATATACACACACACAGGGGTTTTCCTGGCCCAAAATTAGGCAAAGGTGGTACCCCAACCCTTGCACTCTACCGAAATACGTTATATAATATGTGGCTACACACTTGAAAAAGAAAACTATTAAATCTGCCTTGTATGCTAATGCACTCTGCAATGTCCTCCCTAATATCAACCAAAATATATATGCAATATATTTATTCTTAACATAGACCTAGCATGTTATTTAAAAAGAAATATGAAATCACTCCTCAGCTATATAGTAGCCAATATTATTGTTGTCTATTTTAGTTGTTATGCTATATTCTGGTAAATGTGGACTTGCATAAAAACGAAACATAGCTGTATATATTACAGCCTTGTCACGTTATTTCTTCCTCCATCCTTGCCTTGACGCCGTATCGTTAATCTCCCTCTCTCGACCTCCTTCATCTGTATAGGTTCTGCTGATGTCGCTGATCCAAAGTCTTCTTCACGTTCATGTATTTATATTCTTAGTGACTTAAATATGTTAATTGTATATATTTTTTTCACTGTATACTGCATATAACCCCAATGTTTTTGGTGACAGTAAACACCCTAATCTGATTATCTTTTCACCAGTCATTTTCATTTGTCTCGCGATCTCTCTTTAAATACGTCTGTTATTGTAGGCTATACTAGAACTCACCTGAAAAGTTAAAAAAAATATATGGATTGGATGTAGTTTGAGGTTATTACGTTTTATTGGGTGTAAAAAATAACTAAGATCCATTTTTATATCCACGTATATCTGAAGTTACTCATCTCTGTGATGTCAGGACCCATGTGGTCCTGTATGCAAGGTTGCCAGATTTCCTTGACAGTACGGCTATTCTCCCGCGCAAAATCTTGTTTTACCATGCCAACACACAGAGATGGTGAAAGATTTTGGTTTGAGTTTTGAAAGCTGGAAAAACCCTGTGTATAGATATAGAATGCCACCCGCCAAAGTGGCTAGTAAGAGTGACTGCTTTACCACAGCCGAATTCCACCCGCATTTGTCGGGTGGGCGGGTGCCAATGTCAAGCCCTGGTTGTATGGTGTTGCCGATTGCTGGGTTAATACAGTAGGGGATGCAAATTCTCTGTTATTTTCTTTATTTTTGAATTTGACATGTTCCATACTGAATGCCTAGGTCTGAGCACCTACCCTGAGATAAGGATTAGGATTGGACAGAAATCCTACATGATCTTAGCTCTCCAGTAACAGGATCGGACAGTCCTGGCCTACATGATGTTAGCTCTCCAGCAACAGGGTTAGACAGTCCTGGCCTACATGATGTTAGCTCTCCAGTAACAGGGTTGGACAGTCTTGACCTACATGATGTTAGCTCTCCAGCAACAGGGTTGGACAGTCCTGGCCAACATGATATAGCATCTTCTACATGTTTCCCACAAAAAATGAAACACCACCACAAAGTTTCCTAAGGTATTTGGCCACAGCAACCTTTGCATAGATTCCTTGAGAGTTTGGAAATCTGGTGCAGGGATGCAAATGTTACTGACGTTTTGCTACTTAGTGAGAACCTCTTGTCTTTCATCCGACTGATGACAATCCCACAATATCTACTTTGCACAATGATAATTAAATCAATTTGAAAGTTAATTGATTGTAAATTGCAGGAGCCTTTCACTTCGGGATAATATGTCAATAGAATGATGGAATTAACCAATAAAAACAAAAACGTTTCAAGCAATGAATTCGCTGGACTTTTTGCAACAAAAAAGTACTGTGTATTTCCAGTCGTTTGCCACCCATCATGGTAAAAGAGTAATTAACTAGTGAAAAGCTGTTCAAAAGAGTTCAATTGCCACCAAGCTACTGCAAAATGTTTTTCAATTACGGGTTGAACAACTTGTAGTTCACACTGTCCAACACTTGCTTTCCTTTTGGTGAATGTTTCAACAAACTTTCAGGCCGGTCCATCTATCAGTTTGCATTGACTTGTAATCTCCTTATACGTGTTTTAGACACTTGCAGTACTATCCCCCTCACCCGAACCATTCTGGACTAACTGGTACTATCCCCCTCACCTGAACCATTCTGGACTAACTGATACTCTCCCCCTCACCCGAACCATTCTGGACTATCTGGTACTATCCCCCTCACCCAAACAATTCTGGACTATCTGGTACTATCCCCCTCACCCGTACTATTCAGGACTAACTGGTACTATCCACCTTACCTGAACCATTCTGGACTATCTGGTACTATCACCTGAACCATTCTGGACTATCTGGTACTATCATCTGAACCATTCTGGACTAACTGGTGCTATTCCCCTCACCCAAATCATTCTGGAATAATTGGTACTATCCCCCTCACCCGAACCCTTCTGGACTATCTGGTTCTATCACCCGAACCATTCTGGACTAACTGGTGCTATTCCCCTCACCCAAATCATTCTGGACTATCTGGATCTATCACCCGAACTATTCTGGACTAACTGGTACTATCCCCCTAACTCGAACCATTCTGGACTAACTGGTGCTAACCCCCTCACCCTAACCATTTTGGACTATTTGGTACTATCCCCCTCACCCGAACCCTTCTGGACTAACTGGTACTATCCCCCTCACCCGAACCATTCTGGACTAACTGGTACTATCCCCCTGAACCATTCTGGAGTAACTGGTACTATCCCCCTCACCCGAACCATTCTGGACTAACTGGTACTATTACAATCACTCGAACCATTCTGGACTAACTAATACTATTCAGTCTTGTTCAGTAAAGGAAGAGGAAGAGAAGACAAGTCGTGTTATTGGTTAAATTCCATCTTGTAAACCTTAGATGCAGGATTGTACACAGTGGTCCTTTAACTGTAATGTTCTTAACTGTAACACAAGGGTCTGTCAGGAAAATGCAGACCATACCACAATAGAACATGTCAGGAAAATGCAGACCATACCACAATAGAACATGTCAGGAAAATGCAGACCATACCACAATAGAACATGCCAGGAAAATGCAGACCATACCACAATAGCAGTGGCTCCCAACCTTTTTCAGTTACTCTACCCCCAAAAATAATTTGCACTGCTTGGAGTACCCCTGAAGTACCCCCTCATGTTCATTTCACTAGTAAGTCTATGGTGTCATGAGTGTTTTCAAGTACCCCCTATGGAAAGGCCAAGTACCCCCAGGGGTCCTAGTACCCCTGGTTGGGAAACACTGCACAATAGAACATGTCAGGAAAATGCAAACCATACCACAATAGAACAGCCAGTGCCTTTCAAGATCTTTTACCTCTACAATTGTTTTGGTGCACTAATTACGTACTCTTTCACTTGTTGAGAACATGGTGAAGGATTACTCAACTGACCACATTACTGTTTCCACTTCTTTGTAGACCACTCCTTGTGTTCTTTGCACCACTTTTCTAACAAACATAGATTATAAAGTGTCATAGGGGTTTATGCACAGCAACTGGACTACAGTATCCCTCTGCAAAGTTTGACATACTTTTCTTGATCAAATTACCCAAGACTGATATTTGCTCTCAACTGATTCTGAGTAACTAATCTGTGTTGCCTAGCCTTTTGATCAAAGCCAGTCAGTTGCCCTTAGTTCTGGCTGTCTTCCCTCAGATCCTGCTGTCATTTGGACTGGCGACAGCTTGTCACACAGCCAACTCTGGTTCCTCTCATGGTGTCATTACATATGGTACAGACGGTAAGTGAGTCTATGACACCGACAGAAAACAAAAGAGGTGATAGAAGACTGCCTTACAACTATGCACGGACCATCAGCCATGACTTTTACATTGTGTATATTTTTTGTCTACAGTTTGTTTGGTTCAGATTTGGTCCTTCTGTCCCACGATCATGCAACATTAAACACTATATAATAGTAAACATTTCATAAAAAGTGTATTAGAAGATAAAGCAGTAAAAAAGAAAGTAGTATCTCAAGTAGACCTATCTCGAGAAGTAGTACTTCACATGGTTTTCTTGGCAAATGGTGTTAATGTTACCCTACAAATAGTTAACTGACTTTTAAAATTCTTGAACGCTAAAAAGGTATTTGAGATTTTCTCAGGCTTTTATTATACCCACATTGTTTTGCCTATATCTCTTTGAATTTCCATGTGATGCTCAGTAACAAGTCGTAGAGAGCAAATCTTGTCCTCCCAAGCTAGCGACTAGAAGAATAGGATTTTTCCAATACAGTGCATGCATTTGACCGGTGCATATCCCCTTTCGATGGCCAAAATATACACAAGTGATGAATACACTACCTACACCTGAGCCTGCACCTGGGTCTCGAGTCTGTTCCTTCTGCACCCAACATGACAATATTTATAAAAGGAAAAGACAAATGAAAATTCAGAATCACTAATTATTAAAAATGAATGGCTATTAGAACCTGGACAATTGTGCCAGGTACAGGTTAAAATGCATATGCTGAAGATTGTAAAACTTTTTAATGCCTAATGATTAATTTTCATCTGATAATAATGGCAAATACATGTGGAATGACACTTGAAAGTATACATGCTTAACTTAGAAGTAGTTGATATTACATGCAAATATATCAGAGGGATGGAAAGTGCACCTGTTTTGTTAAATTACCCCTACAAAAGATTTTGGCATGAATGCAACCTCCAACACTATAGTACTTACTAAGGCCATAGCTAACGCGGGCAAAGGTGGGTGATTCACAGGATCGCAATAATATCAGTGTCTTTCATAGGTGAGTGGGCCCAGGCATGTATCTTTTCAAGGGGCCCGGGATTCCTTCCTCTATTTCACTCAACTGCATTGTCGTATCTCCTGCCATGGCACGGTATATTCCCCATAGGTTTTGAAGGGATAACTGAGCCTGGTTAGTTAGGGGCATTTAAAAATGAAAAAAAGCAAACGCACTAAGGCCAAGGACAACTGGAATACACCAGTCTCCTACCGGTCAGCATATAACACTCGTAAGATGATTTGATGAATTGCACGTTTTTCCCTGTATTTCCTCTCATTATGCTGTCATGTACAAATTTAGAATATCTTCCACAAAATATCGATGAGGGAGCCCCCTTATCTGGCTTTATGGATCAATCATAGAGTCCATCCTCACCACCCCCATCACCGTCCGGTTTGGTTCTGATGATACCCACTGCAGGGGTAATCTGCAACACCTTGCACATTCTACCAAAAAGGCTCATTGGTCACCACCTGCCCTCAACCAAACACCTGCGTGACTCCTGGGGAATGGACCATGCTTGGAAGATCACTGCCTCTCACCCCAGTCACCCCATGGTCCAATAAATGTCCTACCACCACCCAACTGTTTTTGTTCCTTATGCTGTCCCAATGAGACCAATAATACTCTATGCTCCCAAAACTGTCAACTAAACAGCTGCACTACACTCCCCTGAAACTTAAGATAAATCTTGCATCCAGACATACTTAAATAATACTGTAAATGTTTACATCAACTATAAATTGATGTATATTATACTTCTCATCAGTATATTATAAATATCGTCGTCTTATATTATTTTTTATGTTCACCAGCCATTTGTATATACAGTGAATGTATGTAGCATGTGTGATCCAACGCTAACCTTACCCACCGCTTAGGGGCCTTGTTGCACTACTCTCTTTGTACTACTGGACTCTGACACTGCTTTGCAAAGTCTGATAAAGATGTTTTCAGTTGTTGCATGTACACATCTACCTCGGGAACCTCATTGCTGCTATCCCTGCATTTCATTTGCACATGCAACCATGCACCTTCAATTAGTCTTCGTTGCACATTTAGAATTGCCATTTGTACTTACATTTGCCTTCATTGCACTTACATCTGGTACATCGCACTCGTAACGTACATTATACTTAACTGTTTCACTTTTACATTTTCTGTCCTCTTCTATTTGCACTTCTGGTTAGATTCTAACTGCATTTCCTTGTTCAACGACAATAAAGTTTAATCTAATCTACTCTGTAGATTATGTGTATTCTGTATTCTCCAAATGTTGTTTACCACTAGGAGCACCATTACTATTGTACAAATGTTGCTTACTGGGATTTGTAGTTCCATCATGTATTGTGCTGATGTGGGTTACAGTACACAATGATGAAGTGAAGGTGAAATTAAGTTACAACTCTGCCCAGTGCATCTTATTTAATGTACCCACAAAGTCAGAGCCATGAGGTGGAACAAATACATTGTTTCCAAAAAGCGTTGAACATCTGGAGTTTTTCCATCACACCTTGTCATATGTAGCAGTTGAAAAGGACAAGCATGGCTACTCTTCCATCGAGGAATACAGAATGACAATAAATGTTCAATGTGTGAGAGGTCGTTTAAATTAATCATGTGATCCACACAGCAATGGCCAGCACACGCCAAAGACAATAATATTTGAAATATTTTGTTCTAGGAGACTAGCAAAAGTAAGTAAATGAATCTGAACTTTCATTGCAACTTCTGCTCTAATATCATGAGACATGAATCATCTTTAGTTCCCCTGAAAGCTGATGACTCAATGATAATCACTGCAGTAGGGGTCAAATTGCTGCTTGTGTGACTCCGTTGTAGAGCAGCTTAGGCTTTCACTGACCTGAGTTTGGTTAGTACGCTACGCCCCTCTAAATCCATCTATGCAATGTTACTTCTTTTGACACTTTATACATGGATTCCAACCATTTTACTGAATACTGCTAGCCACCCTGATTTGACCAGCCAAAGCTGCCATAGTAAGAAACGGGAAAAAAGGATTCAAAATGTTACACAAGCATGAGAGATTAGTTCTGAACCGAGCAATCAACTGCCATGCTCAGAGGTTTAAGGTGAGGAGGATTACCGAAGGTTAATCAATCTTCCCCCACCTGCCACTGTTGAGTTATAGTGCAGAAGATTGTCTTTCTTTGCCCGTTGAATGGATTTTCCTATGTTGTCAAGCTGCTTGTGACATTTGAATGCTCCAATACTGCATGTCAATCCTATCTCTGTAGGTGGGTCAGAAATGGTGAATGACGACTAAATGCTAAATATATGTATTGAGTGTGAATGAGAAGGCCATGCTGAATAATTAAATAATGTCTGGCAAATGTCAAACGACAGAATCCGACACTTTATGGAAAGCACTGTCCTCGTGGAACCCCAGAGGAACCATGAACACTCAAACCGGACTGAACACTCACATAGTTTGTAAATAGCAAGTCAAATGTACTCTGTTTTGCAGATTGATAGATTTTCTAAGTAATGTTGACACATTTTTCTCCCTTACCAATTTGGTGATGAACGGTTCACGTTTATGGCCTTGCCTTATGGCAAAACTCCTAAGAGTCAGGAGAGTCAAATATGTGTCTCCTGATGCACATCTCGCCAAACCGTTTTGTCTTTCATTGACACCTCATTGGATATCATGAGATCACCAGTAACAGACTCCTAAGGCAAACGCAATGCTTAGAACCTATACTAAATATTGACAGACTATTCATCCATACAGAACCTCTCCCAATCCTTCAGAGACCTTGACCCTTGCTTCTGAGCTTTTCTCTACAGTTCACCCCACATTTTCAATCAGGTTCTGTTCAGCGAACTGGGGTGACAGTTCTCTGACCTAAACAATTCCATGTTAAAATAATTTTCTCATAGTCAGATATAGTTTACTAACGCTGAAATCTCCTAAAAATTATAATTGATAAAAACTACAAATTAAGATTCAAAGATGTCTGCAGAAAGAGTGGGATGTCAACTGTGACAAATAAAATGCCATTGACAGGGACCAAACAGTGTTTTGGTTAATAATGTCACTGTTTTATTTTTACATGATAATGCACAATGAACTTGTGACTTGTTTTGCTAATGTTTGGGGTCTGGGGGTGAGCTGTTATGTTTGGGTTCAATCTGCCCAAATATACAGTAAAATAAATGTGGGTAACATGATAATACCAAGTTGTCATTCACGTGTTATAGTGTAACATTTATGTCTGTGTCTCATTAATTCAGATCTGTATTCCTATGTTATTATAATTCAATCTTAAATAGTGACTCATTGGTGAGTCATTATTGGAATTGTATTTGCCATATAAGAACCACTTTGGTTTCAAATTCCCTAAAGTTTCAACAAAGGTCACCGAAGTAATTAAGCACAATAAAGGCCCAACTCCAAGTTAACATTACTCTCAATTTGGCTTCTGTGCTCTGTTTATGCCCTGGAGAAGAGGCCTCCAACCTTTTTGGTCATGTAAATAACTTTGAATAATAAAATATGTTGCAAGCTACTCTGTTGTTCTCCAGCATTCAGTTACACACATTATTATCTTGTCCCCCCACCCCCCCCCCCAGCAAGTTTCCCCCAGGTTGTTAGTGTTGAATTATAGCACTATGTTGTTTTTGTCAGTTGTAACTGGAGTAATGAGGGTCAAAACATTACTGGGGCAATTATTCATACAGAATAGAAAAAAATACTGAAATTTGATATTCTGAGAGACATCAGAAGATACTTTTTTGTTGTTGTGTGTGGTATTTTGTGTTAATACCAACTCTTGCCTTAGCTACAGAATGAGGAATGCGACAGCCTTGGATGAATCTGTAGCCTACCACCACTGTTTCATACCCAAAAGAAACTGACACAAATGATGCACTTACTCATACTATACTTCTGCCAGGTAAGCTTTGTAGCTACTTTGTAGTTTTTGACCCACTGTGGAAAAGTTAGGGGATATTCAAATTGTCAACCCAGAATCAGAATCAGTATATGCAAGTGAGTGATCAAATGTGCGTACCACATTGCCAGAGACAATATGCTGGAAAATAAATGCCAAATATTATGTTATGACTTTTAAGTCTCAACAAAAGTGTCAGCGTGCTTTGATTAGACAGAATAGAGCCTCCGTGGCATCTGATACTTGTGAGATTTGTTTATGACAGTTTGCAGAATATTATATTCTGGACATTATAACTGTAACATGCAACTGTGTACTGTTTTTCAAGATGAAATGGACCACGAGCTACCATTATTTCCCAGTCAACCTGTTGGAGAACTGTTGCCCTGGGCACACCCTTCCAGGTGTAGATTGTAGGAGAATATGGCATAAGCACACGCATGGTATTATCAAAATGGGAAAAGTTTATGACCAACATAAAACAATATCAATCATTCCATGTAGGGATACAAATGAAGAAAAATGCTTGGAGAAGACTGGTGAAGACTGGTTGTCCTCCAGCATTATTCATACAGTATATCAAATATTCATGCTTAGCTGTCCATGACTATGCCAATAAAATTTTTACTGTAAATGTGTATCATTGCATATCGAAATAATTTCCTACTATTGTGTCATTGCTGTAATGCTTAAAACACATTCTTATATTTTCGTTCGTGCATAATAACATATGTAGGCCACAAAAACACTTGATTGCTAGACAATGTGTCAAACAATTCTAAACCTTTGATTTCTTAGCAAATTGTTGATCAACCTGCATTTTGATGTCCAGTCTTTCCTCACTTGAAAAGTTGATATCTTCAAGACAAGTTAATTCTGTTAATGAATCATATCCAAACTACACAAACAAATGACAAGTTAATTCTGTTAATGAATCATATCCCAACCACACAAACTACAAGTTAAATCTGTTAATGAATCATATCCAAACCACACAAACTACAAGTTAAATCTGTAAATGAATCATATCCAAACCACACAAACAAATGACAAGTTAAATCTGTTAATGAATCATATCCAAACCACACAAACACATGTTGACATCTATCCCCTGCAGCAGTGTAACTGTGTGAAAAGTATGAGTTGTCCACATGCGTAGAGAGGTGACAGCCGGGCCCTGCGGAAAGCCTTCCACTAAAAGCCCATGCCAGTTCACAAAGACACTGTGCTGAAAGGCACACATACATGTCTTGAGACTGGAGTGGCATGTGCTACTGATGACAACTCCCAAAGAACCAATGCACATAGAACAATTTGACTTTTCAGCTTAAGATGCAATAAAGAATCGCTTGTGTATTCTGAAGGTTACCGTTAAACCTAGTATTTAAGGTAAGCAGAAGGTAATTTAATTTAATTTAACAACTTCATTTAGGGATTCTTTTTCCATTCTCAAATTAGCATTCACTGTGTTGGAGATAAACCCCGATGAGCATTAGCTGTATTTGTGTCTTGCACCAAATCTGAAAACAAGAACAGAAAGATTAGGCAAGACGCTCAGCAACATAGTTACCGTCGGTAGGTGATGTTCTTAATCTTGTACAGAGTCCTTGGACACTTCCGTAACATTCCTGGATTCGAGCTATTCCCTCGGTTCCCCTGAGTTCCATGAGGGAGCGCAGCTCCTTGAGCGTGCAGTTGAAATCTCCAACATCGTGATTGGCCTGCGAGTGTCGGCCGCGCTTTGAGCCACGGAGCGAGTTGGTGGCCATGTCTCCTCTGCAGTGCACCACTCAAGGTTGGTGGAGGGAGGCTTTACCAAAAAGGCAAGTAAAATCCTCACAGGCAAACTCCGGTATTTCCCATAAACTGCTGGTATTGCTCAGGGATATAAGTCGCTTGACTCCATAGAACGGGACTTGGATAAGTAGAAAGCCATTTTCATATGATTCCTGTAAGCCCACTCTCTCATTTTGGCTGATGTTGGCTGTGGTCCTCAAGGCTACATCTGAAAGGACGAGAGATTGAGAAACATGAGAAACACGGATACTGCAAATGGCTGAAATTCTGTCTACTAATAAAACACAACAATAAAGAACGACATAAGACCCAACATAATTTAGTTATACTGAATATCCTGTTATTAAAACCGCCTACAAGTACACAATACCATTGTAGCAAACACAAATCTAGCAAAAGATTTAATTAGAATCTGCCTTGTGGAAAACACAAATATTTTATATTTTTTTACAGAGATCAATTTGGCAATTAAATAAAACAGTATGGCTTATTTCTCCAACAGATTGATAGGTCAGTATATTCTGGGACAATACTGTGAACTGCATACAGTTAAATCATCCGAGTTTACCTGCTCCAGAAATGATGAGGAAACGATTAAGTGTTATTGCTTCAGACATCCCCTCTCAATCAATCCGTTGGACTCAACTGTGAGAGTTATGAAGTGCGAGTTCTGTTAGGAGCGAGCCCATCTAAAACAACCCCACTGGCTGGTTCACAAAGTGACAGCCGGCTTTAACCCGAGGCCCGGGGAGGGGACTATCTGCCAAGTCTATTTAAGTCATGAAAGACTCAAATGAGTTCAGTACTGTAAAACTGACATGTTGGCCCTAGAATGATCAGCTTTGGGCAAAGTGCACTTGATTTGAAAAATCCCAGGAACAAATTTGAACTTGTTCTAAGGTCAAAGCACAATGACCAATCTGCTCGTTCTTACTGAAACATATAAGCCCAGTATGGCCAATGCAAACAAACCGGGTGTCACTAATTACAAGCACATTGGGTGTGCCTTGCGAGGAAAACCATGAAGCCTGGACTGAAGGCATTCATCCTTCAGGAGTCGATTCACAGTTCAATCTCCTGATTAGGGTTAACGTTTGTGATGGAGACAGAGTTATTAGGCCCTAACGAAAACACCAGATGGTACGACCTGCAAATGTACATCAACATGGAGCAATAATAAGTATTAACCCATCGATGAATTTCATCATGACAATACTTCCAACCAGGGACCATCGCCGGTACGATAAACCCGCTTGAGCATTATTAAAGGGACATGACACTTTTCTGTACAGCATTTAACGTCGACATTTCCCCATACATTTGGTTATAGTTTGAGCATTTACCAAAAATACATTTTACTTACTTGAAATCCCCCTTTTTGTATCCTCATGGCAATAGCAATAACGTCACAGGTTTGGTTAGGGAAGGCAGTGGCTTTCCCAAACCTCCACAAACGCCCCCATAATCCACAAAGGAGCCTCAATGAGCACTTTCAAGAAACCTAGATAATTACCCTTCTCAGGGCTATTTCCAAATTGCGCTTCTCCCTTTAAAAAAGTTAGTTCGACCTTCAGCGCACACATACACTCAACCAACGCATGCATCCATAAGAGGAAAAAGGCTCCCTCAATGATTATCTCATTAAAGCCTCTTCCTTAATCTAATTAGACAATCTGTGGCATCAGTGCTTGCTGTTCCTGAGAGAGAGACACTCAACACTGCGAAGGGGAGACCCACTGTGGAGAAGTTCAGACAAAACCAGCCCAAAGTCACTAACAGTTTCGCTACCACTGTCCATTCAGTTTGACCGTGCTGCGTTGCACCTGACAAATGTCAACTCAACTCAAGAACACCTTTGGACAGGAGGATTCCAATTGATTTGTTTGTTTGAATCACCCCCCAGAGAATGTACCATGATGTGCACTGCATCCTTCCACGACTGAAACCATTCCAGGTATAGTGATATTGCTACTCAAGGAGTAATGTAAGACTGCCTCGATATTATGGACTACCAGGTGGACACTACTGTTTGACAGCCATTCTATGGCTTTTTGGACTAATAGAACACTAGCAGCTCTACATACTTTCGGAATAATTTCAGAAATTAGAGTTAGGTTGAAATAGATTGAGATTGAGGTCCACATTTAGCCTTTTAGCATTCACTAATGGTGAGCACCTATTGAAGAAATTAAAATATATAAATAAGCTACACGAAAGGCTCTTTCATAGACTTCACTGGGGACATTTTGTAAACCTTTTTGATGATGTACATCCTACATCGCCTGTGACAAGCAGTTAAGGTTCAGTGTTTGTCAGACTAGATGTGCATGCTTTACATTGCATCAAATAATGGTTTTGTGTCACGACAGGTCAGAGCATCAGATAAATATATCAAATGGAAAGCTGATATGTTAAAGGGGCATTTCACCCTTTAACATATCAGCGACGAGCAAGATCATTTCATTTTGTAAACATCTATGTTATACAGATCACTTCATGTTCGTCAGCAGATATATTGATAAAGCTTTTTCACTTTCTAAATGACTACAACTCTGGTGGATAGGTACCTGCTGATCTGGCATAGTCCTTTCTCCAAATGAAGGTGTTCCAAAACATTATTCTGGTTGTCTAGCTACTGCAAGCTAGCAAACTAACTTTACATTACGAAACACAATGGCTTGTCAACAAAGATTTATTTTTAGAAGTGATTTTACCTTGTGAAATTTAACCTAACATGTTTGAACCAAAGTAGGCTGCAATATGAAATATTTGAGAGGCAGTGCTAACTCGATATTGGAAGATACTAGATTTGTCGCCAACTTATTTTTCCTGATGATATGCTGGTGAAAAGCATTCAATTCATATTGCAGAATGAATTAACTAATCAAACAAAACGTTTAATTGCTTCTTTTGACTAAGTTAAGAAGCTCACTATTGAGATTGGTAGCCATCTGAACTTTATAGCATATATTGTTTTTACATGTAGGCTAAAATTAAAACAGCAATTGATTTAAGCTTTGCTTATTGAAAACAATGCCTGTGGGAATGTGTCGTTATGTGAGGGAGGTAGTATCTATACTATGAATGCTGGTATTTTTTATGACACAAAGTATCATTGTTAACATTACTAATAAATACATTACGTAGGTGAACAATGGTGAAATTCACCTTTAAATACTCATCCAGGCAATGTAAGTTTTGGCATGTTTTTTCCCATTTTCAGTTTAGATGATGATCTTCTTCAGATTGACATACATTTAGTGCACACATTTTAAAACAATGCGTGGGCAATGTAGTCCAGCGTGATTCTGTTCCACATGATGATGTTACACTACAATTTTAATGACACCAAATCAAGGACCACTTTCAGGGCACATCAAGAAATCAGTCAACTTCGGGTCACCATTCAACCTGAGGGGAAAAGTCGTTTATAGATAAGTGTTATTATACTGAATCTGTATACTGAATCTGGGCAACATAGTCAACAGTATAAAATAGAATCGTTCTATACAAATGGCACACGGGATACAGAGCATTGACCCGAGATAATTTTTCTGGAAGCATTCAGCCCTTTAATGCCAGGGCCTTTATATCAGCTGAACCCCCCCTCTCCACAGGATCTCGTTCTTAGAATACACACACACAGGCCCCACTGAGCATTCAGCCTCATCAGCCATGTGTGAATGTTAGTTGCCTTTCAACAGAACAAACCAGCCATGCACTATGCTGATAAGTGCATGTTTTTCTCATCCAGCTGTTATGCTGGGTGTCCCGGCTAATCTCAGTTACTAAAACCATTCAAAGAGCTGGTAAGGGTAAGCACAAACTAAAAACAGACGTACATCATACTTCTCTGTGGTCTACAGACACGTGTTCATGCGTTTGCCTCATGGTTGCGTTGCGGCGTGCATTCACCGAGTTTTCTCCCGGTTTGTGTGAACACACAGCCGTGTGCATGTGTTGTGTTGCTGGGTGGTGGGTGTTGCTTCTTGGTTCAAAGTGTGTGTGTCTGCGTCTGTGTGTGTCCTCTCAGTTTGATAGAGATCACTAACAGCTAGATGAGTGCAATTACGGCTAAGCAAAGGTCTCTATCGCAAACAAAGACTGCCAGAAATACCACCACACGACGGAAGAGGCCAATGGATTCATGCTGGAAAGGTGAAAGTTGGACAGCTTTCACTCAATACTAAGAAAGGTCATCAATAATACAACTACAAGCATCATCATGACATCTATTGGAAAATGCTGTGCTTAAGTCTGCTTTAGTGACTACACTAATTACTAGACACGACCACTCTGGATGGGGGCTTTCCATTTTATGACCTTAAGAAGACATTTGCCATGTAGATAAATCCTAACTTTAATATTAATTATAATATCACACAATAATTCATATCACATTATAAACAAAGTTGTATTTCATGTAAACAAAATGGATTCAAACAGCTTGTGACCAGTGGTGAGTTGCTGCAAATCAAGGGTTGGCAACTAAACAGAGACCCTGTCCTGTCTGATGAGTGGTTGGTTAGTGACCGGAAAGACATTTATGAGACATTTGTTATACACAGCAAACTCGCCAAAACTAAACCCAAAAAGAGAATATATTCTAAAAAACAATCATACTTTGAATACATTATGTCTGTTTTTTTATTTACGAGAATACTAGGGAACAGATTTTAGATTTTCTGATGTTGTTGCTGGAATTCATGGTGACTACAGTCTTATGTTAAATTCGGTGTGAATGAAATATTAACCAAAATCTTTTGAGTGTAAAATGTCCCACAGACGTCCCCTGCTGTAAAAGAACCCTGAGTTCATTTGTCATTCTGAAGCCCATTAATCTGTCACTCGGAAGACTATTAATGATGTCAAGGCCTGGGACACCAAGCACAATAATCTGTCAAATCTTCTTAGTCCACAACAGAGATGTTGTGCCTGTGCTGTTCCAGCAAAAAAAAAAATGATGGCTTTGACAATGGCTACATACAGTTAGCCCTGACTTTGGCTTTGACTGTACAGGATAGCCAACAGGCATGAGCTTCAATGCCACTCGGCTATACATGACAGCACGATTTGGCAGAGTGTAAAAGATTAGCCTTGAGATGATGTGCTTCCAGTGCATTTTACACGCACTAGTGCTGAACACATGGTTAAATACCCAACTAGACACCCAAATACTTGTATACAGCTTGTTGCATAGATACACCATATGGCAACATTTTAAGCCATGTCATGTTTGCACCAGACACATAGATGCTTAATCTCAATATGGTGGAACTAACCTATCACCCTGTTCTCAGTCAGGGAAAATCTTAATGAAATGTGTGGTGTGTGTGTGTGTGTGACAGAGCAAATAATACATATAGTATGCGTAAGTATGGCTTTTAAATTCCCTTTCTAAATCCAAGAAGTGCTTGGAACTGGTCATGCAATTGATTTTATTTCCACCAACAAAGAAATCAGTGAGTCATTTCATAATCCCCTCCCAAAAAAAGTAATCCTAACAAAATGAACTGCAAATCTAATGGGCTCCAACAAAGCCCCCCCCCAAAAAAAACCCACCCAACGATTGCCTATTGATTTGACGGAATATAGTCGAGGTGGAGTCACTTACAGGTGAGTCACAGAGAGGGTCTCCGGCGGGGCAGGTCTCGTGCGCCGAGGTGAGGAGAAGCCGCCATGCCAGAAACATCCCAGAAGAGCCCCGGTCAGCCTGTCCGTCAACGGTCAAACATGCGAATGCATCCCTTGCCAGCCCCCCTCTTGCGCGACGACACACCACGCGAGCCGCGCTTAACTCCGATTGCTCCGTCTCAGGGACGGTAGAGAGCACGACCTCGCCGAAACAGGATTAGCTAAAAATAGGCGAGCCTATCCCTCCAGGGGCTGCTGCGTGGCTGTGGCTCATCCTCTGCCTGTGCCGTGCACTGTGGCTCTAACGCTTGTGGAGTAAACCACTAAACCTGTCCCCTCACCCAACCCCACCCTGCTCCACCCAGCTATAGCCCGAGGGCCCCAGGGAGCGATGTGCGGGAGGGGGGGGGGGGGGGGGGGGGGGGTGGGGGGGGCGTGTTGATACCATGACCCCCACCCTGTTTCCGACCCCGGAGTGTCACCGACCCCCGATTAGGAGATCAAATCAGGAATTCACCGATCGAGTCCTCATTTCACCTCACGATGGACTTAGGCCGTCACACGCACTACATGCATTCGAACGCGGTCCGCATCCGTCACACATTCATGCACACACCCTCACTCACACCCTCACACACACCCTCCCACACACCCTCACACACACCCTCACTCACACCCTCACACACACCCTCACACACACCCTCACACACACCCTCACGTGCCTAGATGCCCAAATTCAGGGGATTAAACTACACCGCCTACTCACCCCCCGCCCCCCCCCCAACGCACACACAGCCAGATTACAAATACACACAGACACAGCAGGATTATACACAAAGGCACACACACACACCTACATATACACTGCAGCTAGACAGCGGGATTAGAGGCACACACACACAAGTAGAGAGAGAAGAGAGAGGGGAGAGGGAGAGAAGGGGAGAGGGACAGAGAGGAGAGAAAGAGGGGGAGACAGATAGAGAGAGGGATTACAATGCAGTTCAGTCCCAGTTGCCTCTGCAGAATGTGCAGATCTGATATGTAGGGCAGCAGAGGAAAGATGACATCATTCTTTAATACAATCTCTTCAAATGATATGATACCCTCCCGGCCAGGGAACCTGTTTGTCAACCACCCTACCATGACATTCGGCCAGCGCCACAAAGAGGGATGTGCCATCGAAAATCATAGCGATCAGGCTACCTACAATCTCAACCTTGTTTTCTGAGTGGAATGTTTGTTGCTTATCTCATAGACATTAGACAACTGTATTTCTACAGTTTAGAAATGTCAAATGGAGTTTCAGTTTCAAACATGCTGAATACCTGCACAATCATGGACTGGTGGTCAGTGTGGTCTTTTGTTTTGGATGAAGTATGTCTGTGTCCACGAAGTGTGGGTATGGAAAAGCAAACATTACAGGGAAGAGAAATGGCATTGACTGTAACACACTTCCCATACCTAACAGTTAACCAAACTGGGTATCGAAGGTGAGGCTTGCAGACTGTGTGGCTTGTTAGTAACTATAAGTCTACACTGTCTCGTTAAATGAAAATAAATTGACATATTCTGTGACAATCTCCATGTTTTCTTTCGTTTTTTTTCTGTAACCAGGTCATTAAGAACAAATTCTTATTTACCATTGCTGCCTGGGAATGGGCATGTTGAAAATACATGTGAAATGTTAAACAAAAGAATGTGTTTTGAATACATTCACAAATGTTACACATTAAAATATATTTCAAAATGCATTAAAATACCTTAAAGAGATTTGTTTTCCCCATGAATACTAAAATGCATCCCAAAAATACATTTACATTTCTTTTCTTTTTTCTCTCTGAATGGACTGCTCGTCTGCCCCGGAAGCACTACACCCCCCCCCCCCCCCCCACACACACACACACACACCATAACCTCACTAAGCTTCTTCTCAATGGCTTAAAGCCGCTGAGTAAGCTTAATAATTTAAGAGGAAAACAGTATCAGTGCTTTTAGGGACATATGCGAACAGATTAGCCCGTGGTCGTCACTAGGCAACACAGCATGGTGGAAACTGGCATGGAATGAATCCACACCTTCCCATCAACCTGGCTGCTAATGAAAGGATCTGGTCGGGGAAAGGTTTCAAGTCCAGTTACTGAGGGCAGGGTGTGAAAGGCCGCCTCATTAACTTTTCAGATGCAAAAATCCTTCAGTGAAAGCCAATGCTCCATCAGTTGACAGGATCCCATTTCTGACATTACATGTTCCAACTGTTGCTGTACAAACTCACAACATTTGGAGTTCAATTATTCATGGATGAAAGGTGAGGGATTATTGGTCAAATCGATGAAAGTTTATCTGGGTCTGAATGGGTTGAGTTTCACTCAAATGTGTTTTATTGTGCTTTATTTAGTGGGGGAAGTGGGAAAGACAGAGTGAGCAGAAAAAGCTTTTGTCCTGAATTTACCCCATGCTCCATCGGTGTGTGTTAACTGGAGGCAGCAGCCCAAACAGTTTGTCTATCCTAGGTCATCAATTTTAATCTAATTTGGTCCATTCTACAAATGCACTATATTACGATCTAAGAGAGGATTTGCCAATTCATTTCACTCAAAGTAAGTACAGAAATCCTGTCTAGATATATTTTGAAAGGAAAAACTGCAAGAAGGGCCTTCAAAGGGAAGCTCTGTCCACAATACAACACATTAACGTAATAGGATTTTTTTAAAGGTCCTATAGGCTTAGTGTACTTATTATTAAACAAGAAATGTTTACACCCTAATGTTTCACTGTTTCTAGTTTTGAGTCAGTAGTTTTTGCTAATTAAATGCACTTCCCAATACCAGAATAAAACACACAACTCAAAACCCCCAGCAAATATAATGTAATACTGCCTTCGTGTGGTCATTATAGAAAATAACACCTAGAACGTGTTCTCCATTTCCTTAAGGTACATTGCAACTTTAATTATACAAACAAGACATGCTGAAGACCAAATGATCTTTCACAAACTAGCCCTGGAAAACACATCAGTGCACAAAAAAAAAAACTGTACACAACAAAATAGTGTACATGCCCTTTCCTCTTCCTGCTATGCCAGGTGAAGACTATAATATTTCCCGGCGGTCCGGCAGAGGGCAACACAAATTGTCTCAGCATGCCCCATAATGGAAGGGCGGACGTTGGGCAGGGCTGCCTTCTCTCTTCCCTCTCTTTCGACTCATGTTTGGTCTGCTTCTGCAAGTTCAATTGTGGTTGATAGCCAGGAAATGTGTTCTCCTTCAGCTTGTGTGAGCTAGTCGAAAATGTTCTGGTTGAGCAACCAGTACCAAATGACTTGGAGAGGTGTGCATCAGAAGAGGCAAAACTCCCGTAGCTGCTGAGGATATGTTGTGACAAGGCCATAATCGCAAATTACACATCAAGAAAATGGGAAGCCAGAGTAACTGTTAATTATTTCACAAAGCTATATAAAAATACCAGTGCAACAGAAGTCTTCAGGCAGAGTCTTCAGCAACACGACCAGGTGTACTTGGGCCAAAGACGACCAGTTGGAATCGTCCGAGTGGACAGGTATACATTTTCGTCCTTTAGCGGATTTACCTATGAATCATTTAATATTTCCTTTATAATAGTATAATTCACAGTGAAAGGTGATTCGTTCAATTTACTGGAGTGGTTATTTGTTTACTAGTTTATAATCTGTGAAAACATTATCGAACCGTGAATATTTCCATTGGCACACTGTTTAAAGAGTTGGTGGTGGTGTCCTTTGAAAGCCTAAACACATCTCATATTAAGTCTTACCTCCCTGACATAATTCAGTCTTCCAAGGTTCCTCAATTGTAGTGGCCAGGGATCCTAAAACAATCATCAAGGTGGTTTTCCTCAACTGATGAAGACCATCAAAACCATCTCTGGATGGGATTTCATCTGGCTGCCTGGGAAGAGGAGCAGGGACGGGGAGAAATCCTGTGTGAGGTGTATGTAGACGGAAACTAGGAATTAGAGGGTATTCTTCTCCTTGCATTCTCCTTTTCCATTATATTCTGGTACTTGTTGCAATATAAATAACTTATCTTGAATTAAAATGCTCCAAGTAGGCCATGAAGCAAAGCACAGACTCAGTTTTCCTCCTGTAGCCTTCTTCAACCCTCTTCCATACATACTGTACCTCCAACATCCCTTCACCCAGAAGAACAGACCCATGCCACCCGTCAGAAAGATTTCCCCCAGGGGTGTGATTAATCACTCCGAAATGCACACTGCAGCGTTGATTCTTTCCACCGACTCACCTGCTATATCCATCCTTCCTTGTGACAGGATTACTCCCGCTGTACTCAAGGTGCCTCACCACAAAATCAACTTGCTTAAAATTAATGAAAGAATGCCAAACAACTCTCAATGTTAATGGAGGAACTATTGCATAATCTCAATAGCAAATAGTTATATAGCCTCTAGGCCTACAACCACCTATCTACCTTTACATATCTGGCTACAAGAATTTGTAATTCAATGTTGGAAACAGTGTAAAACCTTTAGATGGCTGCCCCTTTAAGAGTGCAGTCGCTGACATTGACGAAATTTCCTGGTAGCGAGCTAGCTTTGAATGGTTCACTGGAAAGCAACAACAGAAATTTGAAACAGCTTATTGTTATCGAATGGGTTCATAAAACTCGAAAAACTTCAGCAGAACGTGAACATTTTTGCCCTATTTTTTCTGTTAATCCAGTCAGTATTCAGGATTCAAACAACCAGTTTAATAATTATTAATACTTGGTCGTAAGAGGGGAGGAACAACTGGTTTCTTTGGAGCACAGTGGCAGGTGGGAAAGGGTGACAGACGGAGTAACAGCAGCGTTAATGAAACTATGTTACAGATGTCGTTATAGGTAAGATACTTTCTGACCGGTTTTTATTTATAAACCCGTAGTTCAGAGAGCAACAGGCGCTGTGGCAACAAAAAGCTATTTACTTATTTATATATCACATTTTCATTCTCCGTTCCTAACATTACATTTTTTTTCTTCCCTGACTGCATTTGAAGTTCGCACTGTTTCGTCTTGTTACACTTACATTTACATAATGTAGCGCTCTTATTTTTGTTATATTCTTTCACATTGGATCCTTTTACTTTTGTGTTTTTTTACAACTGGCCTCTTTCGTGACAGTTTTACAATTCAACAATCGCTAACTGATGTTCCTCATCATTTCCTAATGACGATGCAAGACATTACGAAATAGTTGTTATAAACGTCTTGAACTCTAATATTCTGAGTTAGCTCTTGTGATAACGGCGTCACACGAATTGACTATAGCTCAGCGTTTAATTGAAGACTAGGTACATTTTATGTTGAATTAAATAGAGCGGTAGGTAGTGGTTTAAGACTTGGCCGAGTACTGTAAAATATGCTTGAAAAAAAAGTAATATCTCATGATGAGAATGATTCTATTGTCTGTTTTCACATGCAATGTATACTTAAAACAAAACACCATCAGCCTTCCCAATTACATTATTTGGGGAAATGTAAGACATGTTTGCTGTAAAACAGATGTTTCTGGACGATGTTGCATGCGGTCTTGTGACAACAGGACTGATCAACTCAGATTACACCTGGATTTCGCCTGATAACGTGATTGGCTGTAGCCAAGTGTACCTGACGCAAGCTTGATAGAACCCTCTTATGGAGAGGGAGACTCAGGGCTGGAGACGTCACCAACCAGTGGGATGTCTCCTCTGAGACACCACTCTGAAGGGTCGGGGCAATAAGGAGACCAAGTGGCCCCGCCCTGATAAGCTAAAACAGGATATATCTAATGTCTCCTTTCTGTGCTGTCTCTGCTAATAGGTAAACGCATGGAGATCGGACCACAAAATACTGTATTACAATACAATCTATTCAACCATTTTGGCTTATATTAATCCTTTTTTTAAATGTGTGTTTTGCCTCGACATGGCGATGTAAACTAGGCAACGGCTCTGCAGCTCTACAGGTCTGTCCCTGTTGGCCCATTTCAAATGTAATCTTCCCATAATAATAATTCAAAAAGACCTAAAGACCCAGACAAAGCGTACAATACCCTCTCATTAATATTTATTGGGCTTATTGATCTGCTGTTCAGGGAGTGGTGAGAGTGCTTTTTATTTTGTTGCACCATAGTCTTTTGTGACTGTTTGTGACCTTTAACCTTGACTTTTCTGTGGTAAAGTAATTGGGTTTGTGCTAGACAGTTAAAATAAAGTAGCTCAGCCTTCTCACCAGAACAATATGTTGGTCTTGGTGTATGTCAGTTCCCCTGACTCATAAAAGACTTGTAGTTAATCTTAGGAAATGCGTAGGTGTTTGCAGGTTGGTGCTCTGCAACACACTGTCAGTTGATTGATGTGTGAACCCCCCCCCACCCCCCCCACCCAGCATGAGCTCTGTTTTCTGTGAGCTGGGTTTAGGATGAGGCTGATTTGGACTTGTTGGACCCCAGACTTTGCTTGTATGCTGAATGTTAGTCTGGTGTTAGCCTGAGGATATGTACTACTGTACTCCTGCATGCTCTGAGAAGGAGGCAAAGGTCTACCACGTATTTCATGTTAGTCTGATGTTGGCCTGAGGATATGTACTACTGTACTCCTGC
This sequence comes from Esox lucius, assembly GCF_011004845.1. NCBI lineage: Eukaryota > Metazoa > Chordata > Actinopteri > Esociformes > Esocidae > Esox > Esox lucius. The sequence continues at coordinate 35,040,458 of NC_047587.1, read as the reverse complement.
ATGCTCTGAGAAGGGGGCAAAGGTCTATGATGTATTTCATGTATTTTATTAAATTGAACTTCTCAGGAATGGCACCAGTCCACTAATTAATGGGAGCTATGATGCCAGTTGGTCCTCGGCCACGTTCCTTTTTTTTTCTCTCTCTCTCTCTGTTCTTCTGTGTCTCTGTCTGTCTCTCTTTTTTCCCCATCTTACTCGGCTAGAGAGTTTGCGTTCGGTTTGACCTAGATACATTAGCGTTCATACGGGGCAGTAATTGTCCATCACAGTAACAGGTCCATTGGCCTCATACAACTCTGCCCCTACTTAAGGTTGCTGGAGCATCATGTCTAGGGTGCCAGTTTCGTTTTGTAGGAAGAAAACAAATACATTTTCCCTGCTCACTCTTTTAGTAACATGTTGAATATTGTTTATTTTATTATGCTGAAATATGCTCTGTAATCTATTTTCGAATTATACTGGATGGGAGCCATTTTGCAAACCTAGTTCTGCATACAGTACCAGCGCCGGTACATGGTTCAATGTCGGTTCACGGCATGGGGCTGTCACGATATCAGATTTTCACTACATGACTATTGAGGCCAAAATAAATCATGGTATTTATAGAAATTTATAAGGATGCTATCAGTCAAATTCATCTTCAACTTTGAGTAATATGTTGGTTTTTTTCCCCTCTTTTTTGGCAAATGATTTACACTCAAAATACAGGTATAAAGTGTCTGTAACCATAACTGTACATATATATTTATTTGTATTTTTTTGGAGTTTTGGAAAAATACAACTTCCTATTTTTCTGAATGGGCTACTAAAACGGCTTGCGAATCTCTCCCGGGTTCTAGTGGGGCTAATGAGTTGATTACAACACCAGTGCATAGGTCCAGTCTCCTTGTTTAAGCACATGCATTGTTGTCTATAGGTGACATGAATAAGGTATTGACAAACCTAGAGGGGTTTTTGGAAAAATGCTAATTCAGTTTCAACCTAGTGAATACGATTATATTGTGTATTATATCAATGTTTCATTTTTGAAATATCACGGTTATCGTCAATACTGGTTTATCTCTAAACCCCTATCATGGCATAACCCTCATGAGAAGTAGACATGTCCTTCATAGAACTGTAGTTACGCAAGTAATATTCCCGACCGTTATTTAGCAGTTGGCTCATAGATTGCTTTCCATTTCACTCCTACGAATTCTACTCTTGCTTTTAAAAGGCTTAGCTTTTAGCTATTATTAGTCTTTAAAGGTGTGACTCTCAGGAATGCCTTCTTGTCATCTGCATACCCTTTATGATGCTGACAAGCTGTGCAGCACACATTAAGGGACTGTGGCAAAATCTGTATTTAAAGCAAAACATGTCAATATTTTTTTGAAGTGGTCCTCAGATGAAAAAGATTGTAATGTGCTGGACCCTGGCACAAAAACGTTTGTGAGGCTGTAACCTAGATAAATGGTGGGTGGCCAGTTAATTCTCGGGCAAGTGTCTCGCTTATGATATGAGTAGAGAGTTTTATTTATCCCCAGCACTCTAAAAACAAGAGGTTCCTCTGATCTTTTAGGGGTTGTTCTATTTGAAGCTGTGGGGTAACCCCTATAAGTTATTTGATGAATCCTTTCTTATAAACAGGTTCTTCAAAGTGCCCCTTCGTTAGGGTTTCTCAAAGAACATTTAGGTTGAGGAGGTTGAGGCAGTATGTTTTTCAAATGTTTCTTTTGCAGAATTGTAATTTGAGTAACCACTGAAAGGCATTCTTTGAAATTCTAGAGTTTGTCCAGAGTTTTGTTGTGAAGAACCCTTAAAGGATCCTCCAATAACCTTTTTATTTATTTATTAGCGTGTAGGAAATTAAGAGGAATGATTCCATGCTTTGCCCATTACTCTTACAGAAGTGAATGACTGTATGTGGATGACTCTCCCATTCATACCATCTTCCTCATGCCTGTGCTAGAATGCAATGTCAGGTGGAATGCAGATGTAAGTACTAGCACAGGAATTTATGAATTTAGTTTTGGCAAAATGTTGTGTTTGCACAGTCAGCCCAAGTTATCCATGAATAGGTCTTCTCATTGCACATCAGAAATGTTCAGAAATTATCTTTATCCGTGCAAAGATAAAACAAATCAGAATTGGGCTGTCTGTGTTAATGCAGCCATATTGATTTAGCATGTTCTGGTATCTTAATGGATGGCAATTCAAACCCTTACAGAGATGTCTTGGTTGTTTGAATTGCTTGTATAGTACTTGGATTTTAAAAACGTGGGTGTTTTTTTTTTTTTTTGTCCCTGCAGGGATACCGTACGCCATGTTAGGATAAAGACTAAGGCCGTGTTGAACATGCTAAAGCGGTTGGATAAAATCCGTTTCCGGGGCCAGCGGCCAGATGTGTTCCTGGACCTGGGCGACTCGCCGAATGCATCTGACACTGAATGTATTGAAGAGATTCCCATAAAGCCTCGCCCCTCCCTTAAAATTAAAGACACTGAGGAACAGCAAGACCCAGTGAATGTCCCTGTAAGTGATTGTCTATATTTTTTCATTTCTTATTTATTATAGTTACAGAAATGGCATATCTTCACTCTCTTTACTTCCCCTAATTCTCACTCAAGCGAATTGGACATCAAATTTCATGGGACAACTTCCAGATCCCTTTATTAAGTCCACTCACTCGACATCCCTGGGTGCCGCTGCCAGTTTCAGGGGAATTTTGGCCAAAACGTTGCCCTTTGATACAAAACGTTCCTGTTTATTCAACCTCCTTCCTGTTGATGTAGTCCACTCAAGCAGGGATGGAGAGAGATTTTCTACCGCTGTTTAGGCTGCCTAAGCGCTGTCTGCAATGACGTAGATTGGACTACTGTCAACTCAACATCCGGGACATTATAATATTTAAATTATCTGATTTGTCGTTCTGGTGCTTGGATATGCGTTTGTTCAGAGGTTGATTTATTCTCCTTGATGTTCTTTTAACAAATATATTTGAAGGCATTTTTAATTGAGGTGGGTCCTCATTTTATATAGAACAGAGTCATTTGATAACCTCCGCCCTTACTGGGCAAGTTAGAATTTTCCTGGAAAATATTAGGACAAAAATTTTGTCAACTGATCAAAATTGTATCATTTTTCCATGTACCCTGCAAAAAAATTTGATTAACTATGCAGATCCTGTCTAATGATTTGTACTTAATGATGAAATATATCATGACTCATAGGGAGTCATATTATTATATCATGAGCCAGAGATCATGATAACGCGACCAAAATCTGTTATGCCTCGGAATTAGGTCCTTGTCAAATTTTATAGCCGGTGATTTGGCAATGCGTTTTCATAATGCAATTTTTTTTAGACCTACATTGTTAGCTGAAAATTAATGTTAAGCAGCTCATGTTATCTAGAGATGTCATTCACTTCTGAGATTCAGGGCTAGCTGAATCACACAGGCTAACTGTTTGCAGCAGAGGTTTTTGGATCTCATTAAAATGGCACTTCTGCACTCTGTACCTCACGTTTTTTGCCGGGGAATGCAAATTGGAAGCTAGGAAACCATGTTTCCTCACTATTGTCAAATATATCCCAGAAGATCATACATATTTTCATCCCTTAGCCTAAGATTGAAGGCAAAGTGGTTTGCCAAAAAAACACTTTTAAATTGCATAAATTGTTTCAGTGAACAGAAATGCAATTTCCTCATGTGCAGTTTGCATGCACAAGTTTGCCTTCTGGAGATTTTTTATATTTAATTCTAACCCCTGCTGAAGTCAGAGCAGTGCTTTTGCACAAACTCTGTCATGTCTAACCATTTAAGAAACACGTCCACTGGGAACCTGGGCTTCGACAAGTACAGTATGGTTACTTGTTTGTTTAGCCTTGGGCTGGTTCTCAAGGCAACTGTCAAAAAGCAGATCTTACTCTGGTTATCTGACATTATCCTGACATCTGTGTCATGGCGTTATCTATGTTACTGAGGAACTGAGGTCTGATGGTTCCAGATGTTTTTAACCCCCATAGTGTGAACGTCAATCACTGCTTACCACTTTGACATACTGTACCTTGTTAATGAGGTAATATGGTCTCATTAAAACAGGCTAGAATTAATGTGCATTAATAGGGAAAAAATGTCACTTTACAGACCTAGAGAAATTAGTCAGTGCTCCTTGTCTCACTGCTAGCGATACCTTCTCACCTTATTTGCGCTTTCATAGTAGCCTTAAATCTGGCATATTTCGACCAAAATTCATTTGGAAAATACATACTCTATACTATCATTAATCAACATTTTGTAGCACTTTCTAGCTGCCCACTCGCTTATCGGTGTTCAGGACGTCTTTCATGTCTAAGATAATCGTATAAATGGAATGTGTTGTGAAGTGTTTTTAAAGATTTTCTTATGACAGGGTTTTTGTGACCTTAAGCTATGTCAGCATTATTCTAGCATCAGTCACTGTTGCTAACTTGTTGGGTGGTGGAGAAAAAGGAAGAAGAAAAGGAATTGACAATGGAAGTCTTTAAATGACAATATGTTTTAGTACAGTAGAAAACTATAATATCGGGTTTAAAACTAGACTTTTCTGACAAGATCTTTTGACCTGGCCTTGGCTTGTGTTATCTTACTCGTCCCCCTCCAGTCAAGGAGGTCATGAAACCGACTGCCTTTGCGTATTATTATCTTTCTGAGAGGATATGAAGCAAGATCCTCTTGATAGTTTTCTTGCCCATTTTCTTACCTCTTCCCTCAGCTCTGTTTCTCTTCAGGATAAGTAGGCTTTAGTGTCTCTGTCGGTCTTGGTGCATATGATGGCATTTCTGTAGGATCTCCCTGCCGTTTGAGCTGATACAGGGAGAACCTGCTGGGTGAAATAAACTGTTCATGTGTCTACATGTCTAAGTGTGTGGGTGTTGGCAAAATCATTTTAGACTTTTGAGGTTCTGTGCGGTTGTGGATTCATGGCTGGCGGTATCTCCCGTCGGCAGTGAGTCTGGTCTTCTCATCTTTCGGTTCCTGTGTGTGTCCGCGTGCAGGCTGGTCCAGTGACTCCCGCGATGGCTGCTGTCGTTCTGGACGACCAGAGGTCTGAGGCGGATCGGCTCAATGAGTTGAAAGGTCACCTGGAAATTGCCTTACTTGAGAAACACTTCCTACGTAAGTACTTTTCGGTGTTCAGAGATTTTCTTTTAAGCAGATGTTTTGTCAGACCCTGCCTGTGCAGGAATTAGTTGATTTCCGAAAATGGAAAATTGTTTAAGACAATTTGTTGTTCATTGCCAAAGCTGCTGTTTGTATTAGCGATCTGTTTTTCCCTGTCCAGGTGTCTATTAACTCATCAGGAATTGAGTTAATCTGGCCTGCAGGTCTCCTCTGGCGCTGAATTACATCTGTTGTTTTCTGAGATTCTTGCATCTGGCGCCATTGACTTTTGGCCTTGTAGCAGATCAACTTTGGCCTATTGCCATAGATAGGTCAGTGATTGTAGTATCTGTGAGTGACTGTAGCAGTGTAAATAGGCTGCATACGCTCCGTATGGGCATCTTACGCTCATCTCAGATGGATGGGGAGGTACAGAAGACAACTGGGGCCTTTTTACCTCGCCCTTCCCTCAGGGATTCAAGATATGACTGTATTTGTGGTTGATTTCCTCGTGGCAGAGCCCCTTGACCACTGTTCTGCATCAGATGGTAATGCTATGACGGACTGAAATCGATTTGTGTAGTCTTGCTGCTTTGCTAGATCACAGATGGCCATGTCAATTAGGATGGAGGTTAATAATCCAAATGGCTTTGAAATTTGATCGTTGTATTTTGAATCCTCGTCTGACTATATGGGGAATGATTTGAAATGAGCCTTGAGGCGTGGTCCGAGGCGGGTCAGGAATGGGGGGGTTCTATTGCAGTGGATGAGGTTGGACAAGAGCCCTAACTGAAACAGACATCTTGCCAAGAAAAAAATACTTGACAGACCCCGTGGTGATGAGTTAGTTTTTATGAATCTGGAAATATTGTACATTTGATTAAAAAAAATAGGCCTAGCACACAAAAGAGATTAGCACACACCACAGTGCACCCTCTCTTCAGTACACACAATCATTAGCTGGAATTTCCTGTTAGCGTTTACACACCCCAACCGCAGTCATGCATTGGTGCACATGCATAGCACACGCTGAATTGCTGATCAATTGAGGCCAAACTGCCCCACGATCAATACATTTGTCTCCGATGCAGTGATATTATCAGCCTGTACAACAAACTACTTCACATACCATTTAGCCTAAAGTTGGACACAGTTACTTCTTTAGTGTTTTCTACTTTTTCCTGTGTATGTTTTCTGGTACTGAACTTTTCTGTGAGTTTTACCGTTCATATGCTGCTAATCTTTTATTAGCTTTCATAGCTTTCCCCTACTTGCACTATTGATGTGTGAATTCTGGAAGCCTCTACCCTTCACACCATTGTAAATAATTTTTCACAGATGGGGATTAATTAGGTCCACTGTTAGGTGCAAATTGCGTGTGTTTTAAGCGTTCTGCGCGAAGCAGTGCAAGAGAACATAAAAGGTCAGACGATGGCCACCTCAGTGCCAGTAAATAAAACCTGTGGTTATAAATAGGTGGTATTGCATAAGAAAAGCAATGGGGTATTGAAGGACCATTGGAGGTGTCTGGTCTGGTCCACTGTTACAGAGACTGAAGGATAAGAGTCACAGAGTTCACCATGCAAACTAACTTCAGAAGTACTAATGAGTTCTTCAGAAAAATTCTGTTTGACCGCCTGCACTTCCTACTGAATAATTTAAACCCACAGTCCCCCAGCTGATACGTGTAAATACTACAAATGCTGCACTCTCTGTATTTTCACATTGTGCCCTTATTACAATTATTCCTCTACATTTGTTTATTTAGTCTTTCTAATCGCATTGTTGTGATGTTTCATTGAATGGTTCAAGTCTAGTGTATCGTGTTCATATGACACCTGCTCTAAGGAACCATTAGTCTATGGTGGCTAGGAATCAACCGTTGTATGGTCTCTTCCCAACCTTGGCTGTTGACACGGCTGGGATTCTTTAACCATGGCTGCCGTATCAACGCCAGTGAAGGCGTAAAATGTTGTGTCCGATGGGGTATTTGTTGTACACAAATTATTTTCATAGGGGCTATTTTTGGGTATGTTCCCGTGAACACAGCTAGCAAACTAGCCTTGCTTCTGTTGCCCTATGACAGCCCCTGGAGATAAGATTGGGTAAGTGGTGCCACGACAAGGCAGGAGCACTTTTGGATTGTTTCCAGGTTCCTCTGCTTGTCTCTGGCTCTGTGCCAACACATTGGTCGTAAGTCACTAGTCCCACTCGTGTGACATTGCTAAATACCAGGGTTGCGTAGTGATACCCCTCAGGAGTCTCCAGGTCAGTCCAAAGATGTCATCCCACTGGCTGACCAATTGCCCAGACCACTCTGAGGGCTGCGTTTGGAGCTTTAAAGGATGCTGCCTGTCCTGGATGACATTCTGACTAACCCTTGTATACCCTCCATCAGACACAACAGTTCTGGGAAATCTGGTCATAGTTATGATTTTCCCGATCTCCCTACGGGATCATTGTTAGTTAAGCTGAGTCAACGGAGTGGACAGTCAACACGGACCACGTTTGTTTGGGAGTTTGATCTGAAATAATGGTTTGTTAGTTGGACAAATGACGTCTACACCAACTTAACTAGCAGAATACATCTGTGGAGTGAATTTCTAATGTTTTGAAATCCCATTGATGTTTCCCCTGGCACTCCTTCCCTCCACCTGGTTACATACAATCCTTTTCCTGAGGGTTGGCCAGTGCTGAAGATAACAGCAGCTCTCTTACCCTCTGTGTTCTTTGCGGTGGGACATTCTAAAGATAACAAAATGGCCAAGTGAGCACGTTGTAGACGATAACATAAATGTTTGACTTGTGAAGGGAGTGATCCAAAATGAGTCACTGAGAGAAGGCCGTTGAAATGTTGCAGATGGAAGAACTTTTTCTACCCGACAGCCCTTTTAAGCACAGAATATTCTAATAAGAAATGTACATGTATTTTATGATATGGTCCTAATGGACTATTTCAAAGCTCTAGTTGTTATAGAAATATCCCCTGAGCTGTGGTGAATGAAGTGCTTGTACCCCTCTTGTACAGAGGCTTGGTCAGGCTTGGTCAGGCATGGGAAGCCATGCATGTCCTGATGAGACAATGCTTTCTGGTACATTGGCAAATAAAGGCCTCTGTGCAAATGTATGGCTTGCATAATTATGTAGGGCATCGGTGGCTTCCTGTTCTCTGTCCGGGCTTAGCGTTCATGTGAGCAGCTACAGGTTTGCAGGTTAGCATGTGAGTGTAAATAGCTGTCAGCCATACAAGCAGAAGTGATAACCTGGAAACGTCCTGGTACAGTGAGGCTTAAATGGGGACTTGGGAAAGGTTGGCAGTCATAAGCTGAAGGGATCAAGCGGAAGAGATCATCTCTTACTTTGACACTCAACCCTGAAGATGGTGTATGATACCATACTTCTGATCAGGTATTGAGTCATCTTTGCCCGGAGGAATACGCTTTTCCTCTTGATAATTCCTCAGTCCACTTATAAAAGGAAATGTATTTTCTTTCTTTGTTTAGAAGCATTTTTACCATTGAATAGCGTGGACAAAAGAGGTTAGCCTAGTTTTTATATTTATGAATTAGATGGGTAATCTTTTTAATGGATGCATTATCATGTAAAGTATTCTGTACACAACATGGGTGCAGAGATACTTTCAGATCTTTTTTGATACCAGGAAGAAGATATTACTTTCTCCATTCACACTGTGGCCCACTCAGTTCATATGGCAGAAAACAAACGATAGATTAAAAAGGAGACGTTGAAAAGTTTCCTCTGCCTTGACTCATCCTGTTCGGATGTCTAAAATGTCTGTGGGAACTATAGACCAGTTCTTGTTCATCTACTTGGTATCTGGGCACATGCCATTGCTGGAAACAACTGGGCTTTTTTTCTCATTCATGTTGTTCATCTGGGGGGAAATACAGTAGGCAGTCAAACTACATCCAAGTGGAAAATAAATGCTGTACTTAAATCATATACTTATATTTACGTATAAAGTCAACACAAGAACTGTTAGCACCCTTCAGGAAATTGTACAAAAGTGAATTCAAAAAATAAGTAAAATAATGAGTCATATTTTGGGCTAGCACATAACGGGAGCTGTATACTTTATCAGAAATAGTTTCTCAAACACAAAACATTTTAATGAGCAGAATGATGTTTCTCTGAAACCATAGGTTACAAATATATTGCCACCCTACAGTAAATATTTCATGGAGTGTTACCCTTGGAACACAGGTAACAAAATAATCCCAAAGCCTCACAGATCCACCATCATATCTTACTGTGAGTATCAGGTGCTTCCTTGTTTGCAGTCCCCCCTACTTTGTCAAACATGCCACTGCCGTGCACGGCCCAAATGTTCAGTTTTTTTTGTAGGCTATATTAAAGACAAACCTATATTTGAAATAGGCCTGTATCTTTAGTACCCTGTGTATGTACAGGAAATTGTCATTTTTGATTGACCACACAGTATCTTTGGGTTATTGGGATACTGGCATAGTACATTAAATTATGTTTAAGTTCCCGTTCCAGTATTTACTATGCAAATAGTGGGTAGGGTGTGTTGGTATGCATATAAACCTTTCTTATTGACCATGTTTACCGTTGTAATTATCCTTTTTTTAAGATTACCTTGGTTGGCCAACTTCAGTATCCTCATAACTTTTAGTGTCCCCATAAGGATTGAGATTCCTTAAGTGTGTGGGTGTCCAACAGGACAAATATAAGCAACATTGTTAAGGTTGTCTTGGCAGATAATGGCACGATGAAGGCAGAAAATGGTGCCAAAATTTGAGCTGGGCTGCGGCACCATGACTAAGGCCAACAAGAATGTCTAAACCTCATTCTGCATCAAGGAGAACTGGGACTGGATGCTTTGAATATTTTTTACTTGCTAATATTCTGCACCGTGTCGTTGTGTTGCTATGGTTGCACATTTCAGATTTACCTTGATGGTTTGCGGTTGCAGAAACCCTTGTCTAAATGCATATTATTCAGATGTGTCCAAAATATTAACGCCATTTCTTATTAGCACCCCATGAATGATGAACATGAATAACACAGTTATAATAATGTAGAGACATTTTGGACCTATCAGTGTAAATGTTAATCAGATCTATGGCAAGACTCATCATTTACTGAAATATGTTCTAACTCAGGCCGGTGGTGTCTGAGATTGCATGGGTTATCTAGGCACATTTCCCTCAGCATGTATGCCAAATTGTATCATAGTGTCAGCCAAAAAAAATGTAAATACAAAATGTGCTAGGAATTATATATTTACTTCTAAAATACCTGTCTGATTCATGCCTGTGTGAGTTAACTTCGTCATTGTGAAGGTCACCGAACCAAAAGGTTGTGCCTCATGACCCTTTGTCTGCAATGAGGTGTACATTTCGAAGTTAGTGATAAAAATTCATTTCAGAAAGATTCCCCTGATTTTAACCGTCAACACATTAGACCTACATTTCTAGTATACATACAAAATGAACAGTCTACCACACACATCTTTGACATAAAAAGAATAAGATTTGAAGGATCTTTTATACAGCTGTATACTGAAAGCAGTCTAATTGCCTACAGTATTTACAGATAAAGATGTAAAATTTTGGGGACGATCTCAAGATTTTCATGAGGATCAAGGGAAGCCTATCTAAATGGAATGTGTCTTTAAGACAATGATGCTCATTGCAACATACTCTAGTCGTAGTGAATGATTGACCAGACAACTGTTGATCCAGTTAACTTCTTGATGATGATACAGTTAACAAAGAAGCTGTCGTAACAGCAGACTGACAGGCAGTCACTCACATGCCTGCGTGGCTCCAATTGAAACCTGGTTCTGCTAATAATTCTTGCTAATAAGTCTTTTAGAGTTTAGCTTGTGGGCTAAAGTTTGTCCAGTTACATTAAACACATAGGGAGCAATTCTTTCTCATCCTTTCTGATATCTTTCCTCTCACCTGAATATAACTATACGCCATTCACCCTCTTATTTTTCTGCCAATTTCTTTCGCTTTATTTAAGGGAGGGCAATGAGGTCAATGACCTCTGAGATTTTTTTGTTTCTGCTATTTCTCTGGTCACGACGGCGACATCCCTTAACAGTAACATGTCTCACTCTTGTTTCAGAATTGTAATTTCATTTAGAGAACCATTTTCAGGACTTTATTTAAAGGTTGTAGTTCTTTGCAAATACTGTATGAATAGTAACTCAAGTGACTTTTGGAATATTATTGGAATATTGGAATATTATTGGAATAACCATACACATCCTGTATGGTTGTGTATCATCCTCATTTGCTCAGTCAACGAAAGTCTCAATGGACTGTGTTGTATGCATTTTGATTTGTTTTGTGGAGTACAATACATTATTGTTAAGTACTTCATTTATGGATCATTTTCTTTTTTTGTGTATTTTATTTACAGACTGTTATTTAAAAAATGTGTTCTTAATTACTTGCCTGGTCAAATAAAGGTTCATGAATAATAAAATATGTGATTGTACCAAGCACCTCATCATCCAGGTGCCTGATGGGATTCTCCAGGACAACTGTTAGAAAGCTTGATTGGTTGACTCAACTTATAGGTTGTATTTTTTTTTTCTCCAGAGGAGGAGTTGAGGAAACTTCGAGATGAAACCAACATTGAAACCCTGAAACAGGAGTTGGAGAAGGAGAAGTCAAAAAGGCTGGACTTGGAACTGAAATTGAGCTTGTAAGTTCTCAAATGAGGCAACCTACTGCCACAGCTCATCCTGAAGTGTTTTTTGTGTGAATCAGTGCATGAAAAAAAAGAACTCAGAGCGGGGAGGAAATTCTTCTCGAAGCAGAACTAGTCTGCCAAGCAGTCGTGGACATAGTTACACACTCACAGCCATAGCCTTTTTAAGCCAAGCCGAGCCAGAACTAAAAGTCCTGTATAAATTATCTTTGAAGTCTCCATTTGTTTTATGTGGAAAAATCTGTCTGTGCCAAAATAACTTGAAGCCTAGAAGAAATCCCTACATTCTCAATACCTTCTAATGGCCCCTTTCTTTATCTTGTTTCAAAATACTATATTGACCAAGAAGGAAGTGGACCAAAATGTCTGCTATTAGAATACATGTTTCTTTTGATTATCTAAAAACCTATTTGGATATATCTTGAGATATTATTCTGAATATGCTATTCCTGCCTGGTCTGTTATAATCCCAGATAGAAGTAGAATTCTTTAACTCTGATCCATCTATACTAAGAACGTGCATTCGAATGCAGGGAAGATCACAGGAAGTGGCCAATTTTTTGGAAATGGATGAATAATAACCCTGCCATCCCTGGCATGACACCTAAGGGTCCATGGAGTTGGTTAAATTAGCCCTTTTCAGCTTCTCTAACGGCCTGGCTGATTATCTGTTCAGGACTAATGCTTATTTCCTGTTCCTAGAGTGGAAGATTCTCCAACACCACTAGCTAGAACAACTCCCTCTCCTCTCACCGCCAACGGTACCGGTACGCAAGAAACAGGTAAATATGCACTTGTAATTTAATCAGGACAAACCCTAGCGCTGACATATTAGGAACATCTGTCACTGCAGACTGAACGTGTTGGGTTGCACTAGGCTTTCAGCTGTATAACACACCAGCTCTCTCATTTCATATGCACGTGACCTGTCACAGAGTTTAGATTGAAAATAGGCCGATGGGGGACTTGTCTGACTGACTCTCTGAATCAAGCCTTCTTTGCCCTTAACCTCATACTGGACTTCTCGAACACTAAGGTGGTGTGGTTTGGTAGGAAGAGTAGCCCCTCTTTCCCTGGTGTGATTACTACAGCTGAGGGTAGGGAGCTTGAGCAAGTCATACAACACATACAAGTACTTGGGTGTTTGGCTAGACAGCAAGCTGACCGTCTCTCATCACATCTCAGATTAAATCCACACTTGGTATCCTCTACTATAATCATTCATTCTTTACCCAGTCTGCTAAGCTAACCTTTATTCTGAAGGCAGTCCTACCAGTTTTTGATTTTGGAGACAACTTCCAGGTTGGTGAGGGTGCTCTTGAGTGGCTAGATGTTCACTACCATTCAGCCATCAGATTCTCCACCAATGCCCCTTACAGGACACATCTCTGCATTCAGTACACCTCCATGAACTGGACCAGGCAAACTCCATTGATAACGCTTATACATCACTACATACACCAGGCAAACTCCATTGATAACGCTTATACATCACTACATACACCAGGCAAACTCCATTGTTAACGCTTATACATCACTACATACACCAGGCAAACTCCATTGATAACGCTTATACATCACTACATACACCAGGCAAACTCCATTGATAACGCTTATACATCACTACATACACCAGGCAAACTCCATTGTTAACGCTTATACATCACTACATACACCAGGCAAACTCCATTGTTAACGCTTATACATCACTACATACACCAGGCAAACTCCATTGATAACGCTTATACATCACTACATACACCAGGCAAACTCCATTGATAACGCTTATACATCACTACATACACCAGGCAAACTCCATTGATAACGCTTATACATCACTACATACACCAGGCAAACTCCATTGATAACGCTTATACATCACTACATACACCAGGCAAACTCCATTGATAACGCTTATACATCACTACATACACCAGGCAAACTCCATTGATAACGCTTATACATCACTACATACACCAGGCAAACTCCATTGATAACGCTTATACATCACTACATACACCAGGCAAACTCCATTGATAACACTTATACATCACTACATACACCAGGCAAACTCCATTGATAACGCTTATACATCACTACATACACCAGGCAAACTCCATTGATAACACTTATACATCACTACATACACCAGGCAAACTCCATTGATAACGCTTATACATCACTACATACACCAGGCAAACTCCATTGATAACGCTTATACATCACTACATACACCAGGCAAACTCCATTGATAATGCTTATTTGTAAAACCTCACTAGGTCTCTCCCTCCCCCACATCTGAGGTGTCCAGTGTACCCCACCTCCACATGCCTGCTGAGCGCCGCAAGTCACATCCTGTTAAATATCCCCAGCAAGCGAACACATCTTTGGGTAGCTGCTACTTTAAGGTCGCCTCACCTTCCTATTGGAATAAACTACAAAACTATAACACTATCTGGTTTTCCCCATGTTGTCCTGTTGTGTCTGAACATGTTTGTGCCCTGTTGTATATTTTCGTTATGCTGTTGTGTCTCTCCATGGGATTGGTTTTAATGTCTCTTTTTGTTGTAGCTGTGCTGTTGGCAACCCAGTACTCATTCCCTCCAGGATGCCCATTTTACCTCCTGCCAGGTCTTTTTTGTAAATAAGATTATTTCTCGATTGACTTGCCTTGTCAAATAAAGGTTAGAAAATGTCCTGGAAGGAGGCAAAGAAAGCATCCTGGAATGGGTACGAGTGTGACGCGACTCTTTGTGCCCCTTTAAGCCCCTCTGGTCTCTACTCGTCATAAACCAATCTCTCCTTTCCAGTGTGTTTAAGACCTAGCAAAAACATTGAAGTAAGTCTATCTTTCTATCTCTCGGTCTCTATGGCATGTCACATTTCATAAAAGGTGGATGAATGTGGCTGTGGGACAGAACATTGCCTTTCTACTCCCCTGTGACTATGTTGAAATCTCCATTTTATCTCGCTCCAGGGTTCTTCGGGCAAATTAACTCAGCCTTGTTTTCAGATAAGGCTTTCATTGTACTGCAAGTGGCTGCTTTAAATAGTGTCCCTCCCTCACTAGAACTAGGCTGATATGATAATAAAAGGCATTATGTAGGCCGAGCTGCAGTTAAAAAAAATATGAACACGATTAGAAGCGTTCTATTGTTTTTAGTTTTAGAATCCTGACACAGTCCAGAGACAACATGTAGGATGTTTTAACATAATGGAGAGGGCCATGCCTTGGTCATATTGCTGTAAGTCTAATCAAGACTTACTTGATTTTCTTTTACTTTTCTTTTCTTTTACCTGAGCTATAGTTTTGTGTAATTTCCTGTTTGGGTTCAGTGGAACAAGTAAAATAACATAGTACGTGAAGCTAGCGTGGTTTCCTGCCCACTTAACAGAACGTCAGCATTGCCCAAAAATCCCCCTCCCCTTCAGAAATGTTGAAAGATATAAAGGTTTGCAAAAGCATGACATGTATGATTTATCAACAATTATAACATTCTGGAACGTTGTTTCTTATTGGTAGTCATGTCCCACACAGGCTGTGGATTATGACACCATTTGTTCATCACTCTACAAGAGATTATGTGTTGGAAGGTTTGAGAATTCCCTCGACGTGGCCTTACGCTTCACCTCAGATGTAAACCGTCCATCTGTCACATGACCCTCCCTCCAACCACACACCACCACGTTGGATCGCAAATCCTAGACCTATGGAACATGACCAGGGCTCGGGTGGGCAGAGTTGGCACATTTTCCATTAGTCCTTGAGTGAAATCCCCGCCCACCAGGCCACGGGAAACGAACAGGGGCCCGTCGTGGCTAGTAAACCAACCTCGGCATTGCTAACCACACCAGTTCTTCCACATTCTCTACCAAACTTACCACTCGGAGCAATTAGTTCCCGATCTCCAGTGCTGCTTTATGGGCAACGCTGTATTCTAGAAATGGCAGATGAAAGCAGGAACTAAATAAGCACCAAATATTAAGATGCACTTGTCGATCGTGATAAAGAAATACTAAATTAGGCCAGATTAAAGCATTCGTAGTGTTGAAATTACAACCTTCTTACTGTTACAAGTACTACTGTGACATTAGGTTGAATGCTGATCAAATGTTTTTCCATCCCAAACAGGGTTATTTCATACTGCAAATAGACCGTGTTTACGAAGACCAGTCCCAAAAACCAATGAGGTGTGTGGTTTGAGCCTAGTTCTAACATACCTGACATGACCAAACATCATCCCTTTCTTGCCTCTGCCCCATAGACAAACAGAAGGACACTGCATACTCGCGGCTGCAGACGTGGCTGTACAACCGGTTCGGAGCGTACATTGAGGACTTCCGCTTCCAGCCAGAGGAGAACACAGTTGAACCAGAGGAGCCTTTGAGCGCTAAGAGGTACGAACTGTCAATGTAGTGACCACAACGGCAGACAAGCAGTTTTGTTTGTTTCAGTCATTTAGCGGGGGGGG
Source organism: Esox lucius (assembly GCF_011004845.1). Lineage (NCBI taxonomy): Eukaryota > Metazoa > Chordata > Actinopteri > Esociformes > Esocidae > Esox > Esox lucius. Next base: position 35,024,149 of record NC_047587.1, on the reverse strand, counting down.
GGGGGGGGTTTATCAGCCAATTGAAAGCGGGGGTAATGTGGCCATGACAATAATGCTGCCGAACACCGGGCAATGCCCTGGAAACCCCTGGAAAGTGGGATTTGATCTTCAGACCAGGGGGAAAAGTTCCCTCTACTGGCTGCCCGACACCACTTCTAACTGTGTGTGGTCTCCAATCTAACAAGCAAAATGTGTATATATAGGCTAACTTACCCTTACCTTAAGTAGTTTCTGAAGGCCCATAATGACTCCAAAATAATTGATTGTATTCTTCTGCTAAAGTTAAGAGTTAGCTTCATTAGCGCTGTCCAAATTCATGCACATAAACACATGGGCTTATGGCAACGAAGCTGCATTACAAGCAGAAACGTCCTGAAAAACACTACCTCCTGGCTGTGGCAGAAGTAAAGAATGGATTATTGTGGATTTAGTCACTGTGGGCCTTCAGACATTACTCAGAGTAGGGGTAAATCCACCCGAATATTGATTTTCGCCTGAGCTATGCCTTTCCAACATTTGGTCTGACATTGCTCCCATCTGCCTCTCCCATTTCGTTCGATAAGAGTGGCGGACCAGCCAGCCACTGTAGTCATTAGGTTAACCGGTTCAGAGAACTGAGTTCATGCTGCTTAGAGAAGGATAATAAAACTGATGTCTTTGTAATGGGCCTTATCTGTCAGCATGCTATTTATCAGCATCCACCATGAAGTAGCCTTCCTCGTGAGCTCACCCTGACATTTGATTGGCTTAATACGAAATCCCCTGGCCAATCCCAGGCCCGTAAACACATTTGATGTTTTGACTGATAAGTTGGGTGGATTGTCTGACCCCTGGTGGTAGGTTGAGTTCACTGCAGCTGGCTACTTTCATTCTCAATTTTTTTTAGGATTTTGGGTACGCTCTCCCTGCTCCAATCCTAACATAAAAAAGCAGAAAATGTAACGGAACAACACCAACCTTTCAATCATTAGGGCTCAGTTTTTCTCCATTCTACCCTGAATGACGCAGAATGGAGTCATGGGGTTGTCTAAATCCAACTGTGTCCTGAAATGGAATCTAAGTACAATAGACAGTTGAGAGGGAGAGTGCAGAAAGGAGAGAGGAACACTAAGAAGCATTTAGAGTGCTAGTTGAAATGACCTTAACGTTTTACTGTTAACCTGAAAGAGAAAAGATGCCAAGACGTTGAGGCAGGCTGGTGGCAAGTTCTCAATTGCATACCTCTCTAGTCCAATCTTCACTGTGTCGATGGACTGGAAAGTCAGAGAGGCTTTCTCATTCAAAGCATTTTCAGTAGGACAATCAGGAGAGAGGACGCGTAGAACAGACAGTTGATCTTCCCCTCGGCAGAGATTCTTCCAGAAACCACACACTCTCATAAAGGATAGCCACATCCAGGACGCCACTGAAACATTTAGCGCCTTTTGTGCCTCTGCCTGCTAATGACCGTTTTATCTATGTTTTGTCTTGTTGAGTTCTAATGTATTGGAACCTTTTCTTTCTTTCCTCTCAGACTGACTGAGAACATGAGAAGACTCAGTAAGTATAGTTCATCCAGACTTATTGTTAGATGTGACACCTTTTGTTTATATCGCTGCATACATGATTGACCTCATCTGCATTTTATGTCTTGATATCATGTTGCTAACATTGCATACTTTGTTCTGCTGTCTCTAGAGCGAGGTGCCAAACCAGTCACAAACTTCAAGAGAAATCTTTTTGCCTTATCCAGCTGGCACTCTGTGTATACATCAGCCTTCGCCTTCATTGTGAGCTCACATGCACACACACAGAAACGTACAGCACACCGCACACATGCCCTGAGGCAGTCGACAAAGAGGGGTCTACCTCTGGCTGTCTTTTATTCATGCGATGTTACCTGCCCGAGTTGTTTCAACAAAAGTCCTAGTGGCCGAGATGATACATTGTGGAATAAGCAACGGAAATGTGTCGCCTACTTCTAACAAAGACTAAATGCAATTATGAAAATCATCAAGTCAGAAGAGGAAATCCATAGGGCCAAGAAGACGCAGGCAATCAAAGTTACATGCTTAGCATTTTATTCATTTGTAATTCACTTAAAGTGAGCTCAAAGAGCCGGACGTTGGCACTTGGTCTTTTTCAAGGGCGTGCTTTTGAGTCCTCTGAAAACTCACAGTATCAAATCTACTTTTTAAGCCTCAGTGCTATTACTCTCACAAGGCTAGGTATTGAAAACAGAGCTGTCCATTATATAGACCCCTAGCTTTTAAGATGTATTAGTATTATTTATGAGTAAACAAATAAAAGGTTATCTGAACAAATGTATAGTATTGCAGTCCTTTTGAAATGTTCTGCGCATACAAAATAGACATTCACAATTTTTCTTTATCATTTGACAGATGCTCTTATCCAGACCAATTTACAAGTACACACATTTTCATATGGTTTCGTATTGACCCCTTGTGGGATTGCTCGGTATTTCAATAGTTGATTTTATATTGCTCTTCTTTATCAGCATTGTCAAAACACTCTCCTCACTGTAGATGTCTAAGCAAATGTCTTATCTTTGCGCAGTGCCTGGTGTGTGTAGAACAGTAACTTGACGTTCCGTGCCTGGTATGTTTGGACTGCTGATGGAGAGATGGAAATAATAGATTGTGTCCCGTTCCCTCTTTTCCACAGATCTACATGAACGCCGCGTGGCACGGCTGGGCCATCCCACTCTTTCTCTTTCTAGCCATTATCAGGCTGTCCTTGAACTACCTAATTTCCAGGTAGTTCTGCCCGCTTGAAAGTTGTTCCATTTGGATGTTGACGTTCCGCATTGGAAGCAAAGTTCAGCTTTTGACGTTCTTTTTTTCTTTTCCCCTCTTAAATGTTTTTTCAGAGGTTGGAGGATCCAGTGGAGTATAGTGCCTGAGGTCTCGGAACCTGTGGTAAGTCTTGGCGGATGTCACCTGAACTGGGACCGGCCTTTACCTAGGAACAGTCCCGGACAGCCCCCTTGGGAACAGCTCTGATATAACTCGTGTTTTCCTAGGATCCCCCAAAGGAAGATCTGACGGTTTCAGAGAAGTTCCAGTTAGTTCTTGATGTAGCTCAAAAAGCACAGGTGAGCTTTGATAAGGTTTCTAGATGCCTCGTTCTGCGACATGATGTGGCGTTCCTAAGTTGATGTGCCGTATTTTCAAGGTGCATGCGTTTATGTTTCACAGAATATATTTGGGAAGATGGCCGACGTCTTGGAGAAAATAAAGAAGTGAGTGACCTGCGCGCTGTTGTCTGTTAATTCCCAGTGTATCTGTGGTTGATAACCGACGTGTCTGTTATTTCAGTATATTTGAGGTTGTTAACTGAGGTCTGTGTAAGTTGCCAGTTTATTTTAGGACAGATAAGAGGTGTTTAAACACTTTGTGTGTTCCAGCCTGTTCATGTGGGTTGACCCTGAGATGACTCAGAAGCTCTACATTGGTCTATGGGTGGCTTTCATCTGCTCCTGTCTCCTGCCATATAAACTCATGGGCTTCGTGATGGGTTTGTACAATCACACAACAACTCTGTACAATCTTACGAACATTGTGCACAGTCGGCACGGAGTTGCTCAACAATGGACTTGGAAACCGTAGCGATCCTCTTTCTTCCCTTTCCTTAGGGCTGTACGCAGGCTTCAAGTTCTTCGTTGTCGACTTCATCTTTAGGAGCTGCCCCAAACTGAGGGACAAGTACGACACTCCTTACATCATTTGGACCAGCTTGCCCACGGACCCCCAGCTGAAGGAGCGCGGGGGCGCGTCACTCTCACGACGGGTAAAGTTTCAACTATAATACAGGGTGTTTGGGTGTCTGCATTATTTGTATGTACCTGCAACATCTCCCTCTGTTTCTGTCTCTCTATCGGCCTCCATCTTTGTTTTATCTCTTTTACTTTTTCTTTCGACTGTTTTTAATCTAGCTGTTTTAAAGTTTTAAATCCGTTTTTTGCTCTTGATTTTTTTCTTTTTTCTTTTTTACTCTGTTTTTGTATCAATGTGTCTGTATTTAATCTTTTCTGTCTATTGAAAATTCTATTTATTTCAATCTCTAATACTAAAATAATGGTCTATTCACCATTTGCTACTGATGTGAATCATTTCTGCACTTCATCATAATTTAATGTTGCCCTTTTAACGTGGGTCTTCCAATGTTGGTGTCTGATGGCCTGAGTTCTCTGTTGTTTTTCTCTCTCAGCTTTCTGGGTATGAAAAGGTAGGGTTCCTAGTGTGCACTTTGGTTTGGGAGTGTTTACACCACCATTTTGTGTGTGTGTGTGTGTGTTTAGAAATAAGCTGCATTCCAAATCAATTCAAACTCATTAGCAGAGCAGTAATATCTGTGAGTCTTCATATAAAGGATCAACTTGTGTTTTAAGTGCATTATTTTGATCCATTCTCATATGCAACCAGATGGTATCTTATATTCAAAGTAGGCCTATGTGTGTCTGTGTGTGTTCAGTGACTGGAAGGTAGAATTGTCTCAGAAATATTTGAAAGACAGCGGCTTGGTAACAGTTTTTGTGGCTTGCAATAGCGTGGTTACTAGAGCCTTAGTTATTTAAGGTTGTTTTGTTAGAATAGCTACCACAACGTGTGTGCGCCAGTGAATGTTCTCCATCCATATCCCCAGGCTGAACAGCCACCACCCATCTGTCTTCAGGTCTTTACTGGATAGTTTTGTTCCTGTCTGAGAGATTGTTAGCACATCAGAGTCTGCTGCTCCATAATGTGCACGTTACCGCAATCACCCAAATCCCCATAACCAAGGTGTCTGACACCATTCACCAGCCCCTACCCACACAACAGCTCAAGAGAATGCTTTGAGAGGGGGTGGGCGGTGCTGAGGAGTACCATTTGAGAGTTACGGGGGTGCTGCTGCTGCTGAGCAAGCCGCTGATTTAGGATCGCCTGCTGCACACACCGCTTGGGACTGGCCAGTTACCTTCCCTCTTCGGGTTGTCTTCCAAAAATGCTGACCTCTACGTCACCCTGCCCTCTCCTGTCATTTCTTTCCCACGCCCCGCCCTTCTCTTTAGATCCATCCGGCGGTAGCCCGTGGCAGTCAAGGAATGGCCGTGCCGTGCGGCACGGGTCTGGAGGAGCCAACGGGCAGGGCCTATAACACCAAGAAGGGAGCGTTCCACGAGGTCTTCAACCTGTCTGAGGATGAGCGCCCCCTAGCAGGTCGGTAGAGCACGTGCACTGGCGTTTCTCCATTCGCCTCTTTCGCTCCTTCCACATTGGACGCGCTTCAGTACCATTGATGATCCTGGCACGTTTTTTGACTGGGTTGGTTCAGTGCCGCCAAAAATGTTGACTGATTTTGTTGGCAGCATTTCAGACGTTGTGTGTGTGTGTGTGTGTGTCCCCGTGTGGTTGTGGACTGGTTTTGTTGACAGTGTGTGAGAATGGGTGGCGATGCTGCTTGATCAACAGGGACCGGAAGACACCCACTGACTACATCCGAAATGGTGTGCTCTATGTCACTGAGAAGTAAGCCGTCTACTCTCAATACCATACTCGTGTCATCATCAAGTTTGGTTTTGGTTTTTGAAATCCCGTTTTACCTCACAAAGTGCTCGTACGCATGCGCAGTCTTTCGGAAAAGCAATGCAGATGTCGTGCGGTTATGTTCAATGTGGCACTAATGGTGCCCCGTCGTGAGTTAGGTTTTGGTTTGTGTGCTGAGGTGTAATGTGATGTTTATTTCTGAATTGTGCTTCCCTCCCACTCCAGTTACCTTTGCTTTGAAAGCTCAAGCTCCAGGTCAAACTCCTCTAAGAAGAACAAAGTCATCAAACTGACAGACATCAACGATATTCAGAAGGTGACCTGTCCTGCTGGTCTGAATTCCTTGGTTTCCAAAATCCTTACTTCTGCTGTGAAGTATTAAGTTGTTGTTTTTCCATCCCACAGTACAAGGTCCTGTCTGTGTTGCCTGGGTCAGGAATGGGAATCTCCATAGCAACGCCGTACACCCAGAAGGTAGGAAACGTTCATGCTCAGTCTATTTTTGACCCTGTTTGTTTCCCTTCTATGTGGGTCTCAGACTTTTTGTAAAATGTGCTGTTAACAAGTTGACTTCTGTTGAAAAATGCATCGCTCTCTCTCTCCCCCACCCTCCCTCCCTCCCCTACTCTCCCCCTCTCGGTCTGTTTCTCAGCCGATGGTGTTTGGTGCCATGATCCACAGGGACGAGGCCTTTGAAGCCATCTTCACACAGTACAAGAAGATAGTGACCACCACAGCCACCTGCACTGAGACCTAACACACCAAGATGGCTGCCTATACAAGGAACTTCTTTGGCTTACACTGATGTAGAGAGAGCAAGGTTGTACACACAGTGCCACCGAGGCTACTGGCTATTTAGGACATATGAAAGTATATTACTGTTCATGCCAGGTTGGTGGCATTGTTCCACCAAGACACTTGGCACATAGTATTTGACGATAGTATGCGCTTGATCTAAGGCCTTGTCCATCAGTATAGATCAGGATCTTGTCACTGATGACTGTAGCTCCTCATAAGGTCTGATTAATGTATTACCACACCTGGAGCCACTCACTATCGCTGCCCCCTGCCACCGATAGTTTTTATGGTCGTAGCCTGTAGGGGTTCTCGGGGAGTTTTGGCCTGTGAACCCATTTTGAAATCAAAATGTTTGCGATCACCCCCATGGAAAAAAATAATGAAATCTACGACTAGTCTTTATCGTTTTTTTTACTTGAAGGGATGTACGGTTTGAAATGCAGCAAAAAAAATGGGACGTTCAGGAAAACATCAAGATCATCTATAACTGTGTATATCATCTGTATAGAACAGATCATATATGATGTTCTTTTCCCTCTAGTCAGCCTGGTCTTGCTGGAAGACGTGTTCTTGGGTATGCTAGCGTTCAGGAATGGGGTCGTAATATATTTTTTATAGTTAAGGTCTTATTACCAGTAAGAAAATGCAGAACTCTTTATTATAACCCTACCATGCAAGATACTGTTTTTGCTTGTGACCCTATTTTTAAATCAGACGACCGCACATGGGTCCGCAACGCCTAGTTTGGGAAACGCTGTTATAAAGCCTAATGGGCAAGCCTGATGTCTTTTTCTATCCTGGGGTAAGACATTTTCAACTCTCGCTTTCATTGGATGTCAGCCTGTGTGAATGTTACACGCGTGAGAATGAGTTGTGGTAAAAAGTGCGTGAGTGTGTGTGTGGCAGTTCGGGGTCATCCTTTTATGGACAACTCTGTCCTGCTTCAGGAGGCCGTGTCTCCACGCATGCCTGATAGGGCTGTCCGACACTCCCAGTCTATATTACAAATTAGCACTTATTACTCCACTTAATTCTCTTTGCCTCTGCCTTTAATAGTATTTACTTAAACGAATATAAATATTGACAGCCTTATGCAGGTCATTGATGTAATTTTGGCTCCATGTCAGTTATGCAGCACACTGTTTTAATGTTGAAGAATAATGCTTATATTTAGGAAAACCTTATGTGCTACTGTAATGAAAGGTGCTTTAGTGGTCATTCCAACAATAGCCTTTAGGTGTAACTGTTTTATTTTGTTGTTCAGGGACAGAACAGGAATAATTGAATGAAGGGCAGCAAAAAGTCAAAAGCCTGGGGAATACTGAAGCTATTCTAGGGAATAACCTTGTCACATGCATTTGTGTCTTTGCAGAGAACATGTATGGATTTGACGTGTACATGTTAAGGAGTCATGATACAGTCATAAAGCCCCACACGCCATAATTCACCACTGAGTACTTCTGAAGCCTTACAGTATATTGTAGAACCTTTTTTATATGTAATATGGCATTATACATAATTGGTTCTGTCCAACTATGTAACTCCTTTAGGCGTTCCAGAATCCTTTGGAATATATTGCAGAACAGGTTACATTACATGTGAAGCTAAACCAAAACAATCAAATCTCCAAAAAGTAGAAGCCTTTTCTGAGCCTTGTTCACCCACTCAGTGATGCCTTATCAAATGTTCTGACAGATTGAACAGATCCCAAATAATGCAGCACTGCACTTTAACTTCCAGTGACTCTAAAGTGTAAACATCATGGACTTTCCACTGGATCAAGCCTCACCAAACCACACGGCAATTGCGACGAAACATACAAATTCTACAGGTCTGTTGCGGTAATGTGTTTGTGCAAACCCCAAACCAAAATATAGCTATTTTCCTGATGTGTTTTAGAACTGAAGGAGAATGGAGGCTACAAAGTAAAACGCTAACTTTTATATTCTAGTTAAACATACCAGTGACGCAATCTAACTGAACATTTTAGGTTGATGCCTTGTAATCTACAGTACACGACTAGTGTATGTGTATGTCTTTTACTCTTCAAGCCCCTTGAGGCAAATTGTATACATTTAAGAAGCACAGAATGTACTGATTATGTAAAACTGTGAAATGTGTATTTCACTGGTTGTCATTTTGTTGCTGCTTTTATTGGTGACGTTTACTTTGTTCTCTAAACTCCACTGAGTTCCTCCAGTTTGTTTCTTCATGAATCTGTAATGTTTCCTCGTTTCTCTAAACTCCGCTGTTTGATTCTGTGTTTTCATGAATCTGTAACGATTACTAGGTTTTCTAATCTCCACTGATTTCATCCAGTTTGATTCCTTATAAGACTGAGGGCATGAAGACTGGGTTGTATTAATTCTGATGGATACCTTCCGAAAGCTGATTGCCCAGAGTGATCTCTGAACACACCTCCTTTCTTCAGTCAGCTATTCTTTTTAGTTGCAATATTTGCCATTAGAGCATGTTTTGAAGGGTGTCAATTCATTGAGTCATGTTGAATCCAAATCTGTGTGGATGGTCACTGTCTGAGCAATATTTTGCATAACAGTCAAATGGGAAAAGGAATGCCATCATTAAAGGGCGTGTCCTAAACTGTCAAACATCTTCTAACCCTTGTCGGCTCAACAGCTGACACTGATGGCTCCATCCTGGTCTCTGGTAGGCTGATCAGTGGTTTCAACCTGTGGTGTGGGGACTTCTTCCTGTCCACTGCGGTGCTACTGGTATGCGTTTTTTTTTCCTTTCTCCAAAAAATGGAAGTATTAATAGTTATTTTAATTTTATATGCATACAATGCAGTTTGCTATTAATAGTGATAACGATATGCTGGATGCTATTACTACCACTACAAAATCAAGCTACAAAATACTTAAATTCAGCGACTCTGCCAATTGTGGTCCTTAAGCTCCATTGACTCGGATTTGGTGGTCCTTGGAATTTAACGCTTAACTATCCTCTCACGGTAGTTTCTTTGTGAGTAACTTTTTCATGATAATTCCCAATCCGTAACCATCTGGGAATGATCGTTAAATACGAGTTAGATGTTAATACTTATTTGTAATGTGTGGTGTCCAATGACAAAAAAGAAATGTGTGTGTATATAGAGAGAATTGTGTTATGCACAAATCCTTGTAAAGTTTTTAAAGAAAAAAAGTTATTGAAAAATGTAAATTTTTATTTAAGTAAACCAATTTAAAGTACTCACTGGTTGTTTTCTTGCTTTTTCAGTAACTTTGTTTAATTGTTTGAAGATCTGTTGATTGTGTTTTCAGATTTTTTTACCTGCTTTGCTCCCTTTATCAGTGAGAGCATCTTGCAAAACCCTATAATTTATTTTGTGGTGTAAATCAAGCAATTCTTACTGTAGGAAACGATTCATACACTTGATGATTCATACACATGATGTCATCCAACTGTTCATAACAGAGTGAACACCAGAACATAACTGCTCTGTTGGCCAAGTTTCTCAGAAGGATCTTTACACATCACCAGGGAATTCACACTGGTAAGAAACCTGCTCTGACTCTGGGAAGTGCTTTACAGCATCAAGGCCTTTAACGGTTCACACGAGTGTGCAAGCCGGAGGGAAACTGCTCTGACTGTGGGAAGTACTTTACCAGATCAAGTGATCTATCAATTCGTAAGAGAGTGCACAGAGGAGAGAAACTTTATTCCTGCTTGGACTGAGCAGTTTCTCAACAAAGTGAGCAAAGACAACAACTGAGAATTCAAATTGGAGAAACCTTACTCCTTTTGACTGTGCAAATGCTTCTCAAGATCTGGTCTTCCCTTACCTTTTTCTGCATGTCCTTTCAGTTTAAGTGAAGCAAAGAAACCTGAGCGGGACACAAGGTGAAGCATCAGATTCCAGAATGTGCCACATGTTAGCGGATTGGTTCTGCTCACACTTCCTGCTGCAGTTTCACCCCACCTAAGGTTCCACCTGGTAGGTTCTATTGGCCTCCAGAGGTGTAGCTGTTCAAACACACTGCCTGTAGGTGTTTTACATACTGCCACCTATGACTTCTCAATAAAATACCCTGAAGGACCTGAGTTTACTTGAATTATATACAGTTTCTTTAGTAAACACTTGTACATTTCTGAAACTAAATTGTGTTGCCAACTGCTTATTGGTAGTACCTACTGAAGCCACAAGGTGGCAGCAGGTCATAAGATTCTGAACCGTACAAAGGACACTCCAGTCGCATGAAGTACACAGAACAGTTTCCTGTGTGCCTCTTGTTCCAAGCATCATTTTCCAAAAGGCTCATAAATAACATTATCATAACACTTTAATGGGGAGACCTATACGTTTAAGTGATTGCGCCAACAGAATAAATAACATAACATTGTTTTCAAGGCACAATGTTGCTTCCCCTGCAGCTGTTTGTGAACTGTGGCGTTTGGCTTTTGTATGTTGAAATGTCAGGCCTATTCCCCAAGCTGCTCCTCTTGAGAGGCCACAGGAAAGCTCGGCGCATTTCTGCCTGCATGAATAAACCATCTGGCTCCCTGTGGTACTCAGCAGCGTAATCACTTACAGGTCTCTGGAAGCACACAGCCGTTTCCTACACCTTTGTGAAATTGGCAGTAAATTGTCAGGGGGCACCTTGCTAGAGCCATGTTTAGGTATGGTCCCATTTTCACTGGGTGGGCTTGATGGAGGATAGAGGAGACTGGATCTACATTTACGCCACCTGCGTGCATAGTTTTTGCGATTCGTAAGGCAGTGCCATAGTGCTCATAGAAGGGCAGTGCCATAGTGCTCATAGAAGGGCAGTGCCATAGTGCTCATAGAAGGGCAGTGCCATAGTGCTCATAGAAGGGCAGTGCCATAGCGCTCATAGAAGGGCAGTGCCATAGCGCTCATAGAAGGGCAGTGCCATAGCGCTCATAGAAGGGCAGTGCCATAGCGCTCATAGAAGGGCAGTGCCATAGCGCTCATAGAAGGGCAGTGCCATAGCGCTCATAGAAGGGCAGTGCCATAGCGCTCATAGAAGGGCAGTGCCATAGCGCTCATAGAAGGGCAGTGCCATAGCGCTCATAGAAGGGCAGTGCCATAGCGCTCATAGAAGGGCAGTGCCATAGCGCTCATAGAAGGGCAGTGCCATAGCGCTCATAGAAGGGCAGTGCCATAGCGCTCATAGAAGGGCAGTGCCATAGCGCTCATAGAAGGGCAGTGCCATAGCGCTCATAGAAGGGCAGTGCCATAGCGCTCATAGAAGGGCAGTGCCATAGCGCTCATAGAAGGGCAGTGCCATAGCGCTCATAGAAGGGCAGTGCCATAGCGCTCATAGAAGGGCAGTGCCATAGCGCTCATAGAAGGGCAGTGCCATAGCGCTCATAGAAGGGCAGTGCCATAGCGCTCATAGAAGGGCAGTGCCATAGCGCTTTTAAAAAGGCAGTGCCATAGCGCTTTTAAAAAGGCAGTGCCATAGCGCTTTTAAAGAGGCAGTGCCATAGCGCTTTTAAAGAGGCAGTGCCATAGCGTTTATAGAAAGGCTGTGCCATAGCGTTTATGAAAAACATTGACACTGTTGATAGCGGGAGCCATGCTGATGAGCAAGGTGCCACGATTCTTATGTTCCCTGTAAGTAAGGTCACGGTTCATGCAACAGACAAATAATCCTAGAGGTTTTCAGCACAAATATGAAGTGCAGACATCCCTTATCTCTTACCAACTACTTTGCTCCATGTCCACGTATTTTGCTCTTTAAGTTGTCTTTGATGAGAGGCAAATATCACACTGGTAACGCGGAAGTAAAGCCGTTCTTTGGGCAGTGTTACTACAGCAGCCAGCCAATGTGGTTTAAGTCCCAGCGGTGGTTAAAGTTGACATTTCAGAGCCAATTATGCCTGGAATCATCCTCTGGTTTCCCAGCTGTTCTTGCTAATTGCAGTATAATATGTTCCTAAAGTTTAGGTCACTCAGACAACACAATCCAATGCTTTCTAGTTGAGAGGCTACTAGGCCATTAACACAGAGTGAGGTCCTATCCAGTAAGCCCTGTTATCTGTTCAACTATTTTTGGACAGATTAACATACCATTAAAATGGGTTTTATGGCTATGTTGCATCAGAGAATCAGAGAACTTAAATATTAAGATCACTTCATTGTTTCATTGTTTCATATCTCAATGGCTACACCAACACCCATACAGGTAATGAGCAGGTGACACGACCGCCCAGGTGACACGACTGCTATCCCAAGGGTCTAAAATCAAGAGACAGGGTGGCAATGAAATATTTTGGTAACTAGGTTCCACTTTCAGTGAATGTTGAACAATTCCCCCTTCCCTGCTGTGTCTCTGAGCGTTTCACCCAGGGAACCAGTTTTGGAACACTTTGATTTGGCCCAAAGGCCTTCCCTTCCGCCACATCTCCCTGTGCACAAAGTAAACAAATTCCGTGTCCTAGGGGTGTGGTTGCCTTCATGGTGGCTCTTGGGAGACCTGCCTCGGTAATGGGCTCCTATTCCGTCTGGGGGACGACTTTGAACAGGGGCCCTCATCCATCAGTCTGCCGTGTCGTCACAGACCTTTTCCACTTCAATGTTTCCCTTTCGGGTTCGATCTTCTGCCGCGTTGCAGAACGATGTCTGCTCTCTGTCACTTCCCAGAGGTGGACCATGTCCACAGACGCTGGATTTAATCATAGTCAGAGATGCCTCTTCGCCGCTATTTGTCATCTGCATGATCGCGTCGGAGTAGCAACAGCTCCTCTAATCCTTATGGGACGGTGCTTCGTACGGAATGTTCTTTTTTTTTTCTTTTTCCGGTGGTTTGCTCCCGATTCAGCGATGGCTGGACATATTTGAGGTTGAGCTATGCTTGTGCGCAAATGTACTGTCATGTCCCATTCTGCTGAACCTAGATAGGGAACTGGCTAAGAGATGTTCCCGTATCCCTCTGAGGGGGTAGCCTAAAGCTCCCTGTGTACATGTCATTAGTGCCCTCTGCCACAGCACCCAACTGTGAATGACAGCGTCTGAGGACACAGCAGACCCTGCTTTGTTTGATACAATGCCCTTCACCCCTGTGTTTTCAGAGGTTCAAACATAGCCATATTGTGTCTGTTGCACTTACGTTGGGTTTTCGCGCAGCAAGATGAGATTAGATGGGAAATGTACTTTGTTTTCTATCAGGAAAGACCAGCTATTTATGGATTTCAGGAATCTAATTTCCATCTTTCTTACCATATTTCATTCTGCTGTCCTTCTGCTAACCAGATGCCAGCATAAGCCCTTGAGTCTTTCATGCCAGAATTGTGTGGAGAACTGTCACATTGTCAATTCTAATTAGCTGGACACATTAATTGGGTAGGTTTCATCTGGAGCCCATGGGAGTTTGAGAGGTTTTTTTTATATGTGCTGGTTTGCTGTGGAGGCGGCACTTTAGTGAACACTGCTGAGGTTAAACAGATGGTGCAAGAAGGAGGTGCTTGTATGTATGTGTGCATGGATGGACAAAATGTGTGTCCCTTTTTATTTGCTATGTCTGTGATACAAGGCTGTTTAATAAAAACCTGGTTTCACTAACCACCGTGTAATTCTCTATGAATGCTAAATGGATAAAATGGCTATACAAATTAAAATATTTTCAAAACCTGCAGTGTATGCTGTTATTTTAGTAATTTTTGTAAGTATTTTAATGTCTAAATACTGATACTGCTCATGTTAGTGTCACTGTTGATTATTATTGCCCAAATGGCCTCCAGAGCCCTGGTAAAGGCCGTTCAGCTAATACATTAGCCAAGCCTGGATCCACTGACGGGCAAATCCAGGCATTGCCTCCCCAGATAGAATCTGTGTCCCCCACAGATAAAAAATGCCCCCTCAGTCAATTCATCCTGAAGCCTGCCCTGCTATTAGGGACTGGCAATACATACAAAATACAGCCTTCCATTGCTATCTTTATGAAAGGTAATTAACACCAAGTTCATGATATTTGTTAACTAGTGAAGGTAAATGGTAATGACCTAAGCTCTCATTTGATACCCTATGTTTTCCATTTTAGAAAAGAACAAATTTGGACAGTGGGCATTTCAGATCTATCTCCATGCTCAATAAGAATCTATTTCAGTTGAAACCTGCAGGTTATCTGTTGAAAAACAATATGTTCTCACAATATGTCTAGAAATTGGTGTGCCGCCTTTTTACGTGACTTCATGAAATCCCTTAAATCAATCATCAAAAAGACTGGTCGGTGAGATGGAGTGAATGATGAGTCTGTGAACCTTGGGTCAGTCGATTGATGCTAGACACTTGAAACTCTTTCAAGATTCTCTGATGAAAATAGACATTGTCGTCACCTCACGCTATCACCTCGTCCCTTTAATGGACACCATAGAGGAACGATTCTGACGTGTAAATGGCAGTAATGGTGTTGTCGAATTGCCTCAATTTGATGAGACGTAAGGTTTGGTTTGCTACTGATTCTCCATTGTGAGAGGTCTCTGAGGTCATTGAGAGTAAGTGCAGTTTTGGAGAGTAAAGTGAAAACTGGGAGAAAACGTATGAGGAAAAAGGAAAATCAAAAAAATATATAATTAAAACAACTACAATAGAAAAGAAAACACTTTGCTTTAGCAGTTTGAACAGATTTGGACCAACGTAAAGTGAACAACTGTGTGATTGTTCCTGTCGGTTTGTGCCACTCTAGAGTGGTCATGCGACGGGCTGCATGGCGTCCGTTGTGATCCAGCGGGTTTCCTCCGAAGGCTATGCTGGTTGGCCATCTGGAGGGAGGCACATCGGCCATTAATCACCTCTCCTGGGAGAGACTTCAACAAACATTCTGCAAGGGTGCGCTTCACTAATTCACAGCTTTTTGTTTACCTTTTCAATCTCTTTTACTATCTCATTCTCTCTGAGATGATCATTTGTTATACACTGTCCTTCCTAATGGGAACTGGAATTTACTGAGCTTCTTTGTGAGGTCTTAGTTGTGCTGATCGCTCTATTCTGTCACACCTCTGTGAAGTTGCAGATGCTGTTGTGATCACATCCTGTAGTTAGATTTGACTTCACTGGAAGTTTACTTTTGCTGTATTCGATTGGTCAACAACAGATATGAAATCAATGTAACACTATCAACGTTGGCTTCCGATACTTCCTCCCAACACCTCAAGAACCAAAAGATGTATGCAAGGATACTGGTCTGCATTCAACATCATCCCAGGACTTCTACAAGTTTCCCAGCTGACCGTGTCCAGCTTCATCTGTAAGTGCATCAAAGACTTCCAGACCAGCAACATGTGACGAGGGTGGCCTACTGCTTAGAACATCTGACCAGTAATGGAAAGGTTCAGACATTTCATACCAGACCACTGCGAAGACTGTGCTCTCACCCCTCCTCTGCCCATTTTACACAAACACCTATATCTCAAACAATGCATCTGCTCTCTCTCATAAATGAGACCAATGGAGAGGCTGACCAGCTGATGGCCTGATACAATCAAGATAGCCTGGAACGTAATGTGGACCAAGGCCCCCTGCACTTCTCCCAGTCACAACTCGGGGCTCAGCTTTTAGTTTGGCTGAATCATTCAAATTCCTGGGAACCATCAACTCCCACGAACAAAGGTGTGTGGACAGCATCAAAGCAAGTATAATCAAAACGTATATATAACCACAAAAGGGAAGGTTTTGATTGAGGAACAGAAGGGTTTAAAATTGAGGGACCACTGCGAATTGAACGTTTCTGTTCCTAATTCAAACCTTTCTTTTTCAACTTTTTCAGAAAGGAAAGAAAAAGGTGCCATGGTCTCTTAATTTCCAGAGCTGTATAATCAACAATAGTGGATATATAACTTGGGGCAGCTGAAATAAAAATAAAAAATCTGTTTATCCAGACCTGGTTCCACAAATTAATTGTAGAGAAAAATTGTCTTGAGTTGCACAAAATGGGAAATTATTGGGATTATGTTGGAGAGGACAATTTTAATTGCACTATTTAGTTTCTACATATCCGCACATGCATCACATGCACATGCATCACGATACCAGGAGCTTTGCAGCCTGAAAACTGACATTTGGGGGGTTTTAAAGCCTTTGTTCATGTTTTTGTTTGCCCTGAATCTCCAGAACAATGCACAGGTAGACCAGGATAATTACTGAAAATCATAGTGATATATTTTTTTGGCATCACCATTTTATAACATGGCTTTTATATGAACAAATACAGGTAATGGTCCATTGGTGGAAATTTTTAATACTTAGTCTCAGAACAAGTTTTTGCTGTACAACCCACACCCCTTTTATTATCCATCAAAATGTGTAAGTTCTGTTCTCTAGCATCTACAATGGTAATAACAGAAACAATGTATTTACAACCGTAGATAGACTTAACTTAAAAATAACTAGCTACCTACAAATTTCTTTGGGGAAATTCTCACTCAAAACTTTCCTTTTCAACTTTTTTGGAATGGAAATAAAAAGTTGCAGTGGTCTCTTATTTTTTTACGTTGCTGTATTTTACGTAGATCTGTGAATGCCGAATTTCATCTGTCAAATATTTACGTAAAATAACATACGTATTCCCCTGAGACAAGCCTAAAAAGAGAGATTCATCTCATCTTCATCCGCTTATCTGTATCGGGTCGAGATATTAGAATTGTTAAATTAATTTCAGTGCACTGAGGAAGCCAAGGGTTTAATGTATTAAAAAGAAGCAACCATGTAGATCAGTTGTTGAAACATTTTGCTCCCATTCATTCATCTCATCACTAATCCAAATGGGATTAAGACAGGTCTATGTTGTCTGATATTAAAATGTTTTGTATGTCAAAGCACATGTCCCTTTACTTTCAGTTTGCGAGTCGTTAGAGACAGAAGAATATAGAAAGGAGAGTAAGTGGACAAGGAAGTTCAGGAAAGGACAGCAGGAGAGGAAGGAGAAGGCAGTCAGCAAAGAGGAGTACAGAGAGAGATTTGACACAGGGAGACGACGATGAGTCCAAGAGGAAGACCGAGACTTAGGTAGTTACTTGATAGTTAGCTAGTTAGCTTGATCCTTAGTTTGGATGGATGCTTACCCGAACACCTGTAGCTTTTCAGGTCCAGATCAGCCCATGTATTTCAAATGTTGAAATGTTTTTCCGTTTTCTACAGAAAAGTATCCCAATTTCTTGGCAATGGTACATACACAAGGACTGGATCAAAAATAAACAAGAGGAAATCACTGGGAAGAAACCAAACATACTGAGTACGCCAACAAAAACAAACTATTTACTGTAGTACTATAAGGAAACCGTAGTACTCAATTTCAAATCACATCTTTCCCCAGTAAACTTGATAATATTATTTTGTGTTTATGTGGTGGAAATCTTTTACTAGAGGACAAAAACAACTCTGCTAATTCTTTCCTGACCTGCTGTACGAGACTCTCCTCCTCCCTCCCCATGGGGTTGTTGGAGCACGGCCTTGTGGGTATGGTATGTCTTTCTCTCCCTCTCTGGACTTGTTTGTCAATGCATTTGCCTCGTAGTTTTCTAAGCGTATACCTTGTATAATGTCACCATGAAATATTGTCCCTTGATTGACAGCTCGTAGATCAATTCTTGCTTGTCAACCCATTGCCTACTACTTGTTTGCATATCAGTGGGATCAGATGAAGATTTATTTTGTTAATTAAAATACTCTGTATACGTAGTTCACCTGAGGAAAATATAATATTTCACATACGTATCAAATCCAAACCCCACTGCAAGGAAACCTATTTGGTTTATTGTCTAGTACAGAGATTCATAAGGTAAGCTGAAAATATAGGAGGCTTTAAGCTGTCATGCATCCATGTACCACACTGTGGCAATGTGTCTGCGTGAATGTGCGATAGGGAACATGAGAGAGACATGGCTGATTGCCGTACTAGACTTCTGTCCATTTTATCTATTTCCTTGTCATCCTTGTCATGCTTTATTTAATGCAGGTAGCATTTTGTCTGAAAAGAGCAAAGTATGGATTCGAACCCCTGCCGCTGCAGCACATGGTAACCGAGGGCAGAAGCTCAGACCATTGGACCACCCTGTCGTCAGTTTCTTTGTTTTTCAGTGCACATTAAGCTGCTCACTCTTGTCATTGGTCCTTGGGAGATGAAGGAAGCTTGAGGCTCTTAGACCGTTTTTATGGCCTTCCACAGAAGGGAGATGAATCACTTAGGATATTACAGAATGGGAGGACTTCTTTAGTAATTACATACTCTCTCACACACGCATTGTATCTGCCCTCTCAGGTCCCTGCTGCGCTCCTCTGAAGTGCCGGACAGGGGCGAGCAGTTAGGGAGGATCTGGAGGAAGTAAACACTATCATTTAGAATGAACGTACTGTATCGTCCCTTGCTCCTGTCCTCCACTGACACAGTGGCCCACAGGTGGGAGTCAGAGCGGCCGGCCCGGCTGCTTATTGAGCTCCAGATGTCTGGCGGAGGTATTTACAGAGAGAATAGGCCTGGCTGCGTTCCAGTCCATTCACTCTGTTTCAAAGGACTCGTGAGGACAAGGCAGGTAACACTGCTTGAGCAGGTTAAAACTCGAGACGGATTATATATTCTTGATAGGCGGACGACCCTGTCTTCGTTGTCTCAGCGTGTGTGTATATTGCATTACAAAAAAACAAACGTTCCATGTTAAATATATCTCTTGCAACTTTCTGGTAGTTGCTATACCCTAATCTGTGGTTTGAAACGCTTGTTACTAGATTTATGTCTGGCCCCTCGTATCACTTTGAGACCCAGAGAACTCCCCTCAAATGTTGGCATGATAAATGGAGACCA
The DNA here is from genome assembly GCF_011004845.1 of Esox lucius. Taxonomy (NCBI): domain Eukaryota; kingdom Metazoa; phylum Chordata; class Actinopteri; order Esociformes; family Esocidae; genus Esox; species Esox lucius. The sequence goes on along the minus strand of NC_047587.1, from coordinate 35,005,047 downwards.
ACCCCCCATAGGTGCAATGTTTTCTCGTTTCCCTCCTAATAGCAGAACTAATATAGGTGTGAAGGTGGTGGGTGGTGAATTTACTGCTCAACCCGTCCTAGCAGGCCCCAGGTGATTACATTAGCCAAGCCCAACAGGCCAGGAAAGGAGACCGGGAAAAGGGATGCTCTTTTTGGTTTTTACTTCTCCCAGATAATATCGTTGGAGTTAGAACAGCAGTTCAACACAGCAGCCTGTGAGTAGGTTTTAGATGGCTGGAATGTGCTGGGCATTATACATGTAATGCAGGTCTGTCTGACGGATGCCACACAATACCCAGAACACCATGGACAGATCATTTAGGTCCGTAGTGGATTGTGTTTGTGCCAGGGTTTAAGCAATCTCTGCCAGAATCAGCCTGAATTCTGACTAAATCCAGCCTACTAACTCAATGTACCCTTTGTGACAAAAAAAAAAAAGCATAGATCAGAGTACCAAACACTCCTGGAGCTGAATCAGAAAATGTCCTGAATTAATATAAGTGCTTCTTTCTGGTCCAATCAGCATCCCCTAGGGGTGATTCGATAGGAATTCCCCACTGAGCAGCTTCTTCCTCCAAACCCCGTAGTCTAATGCCCTCTGCAGGAGTCCTCATCAGACTGCTGTCAGCCTCTCAACAGTTTCCACTTGGACTTGGAGCACTGTAGTGTAGCTCATCAAGGCCCCATTTGCCATTCACACTGCACTAGTATGTCCACAGAGGTCCGAAGATAATGACAACAGTTAGTCCATTTTCCACAAAGCACCGGGCGACCTCCTTTTTCATACTCCCTCGCTGGCTGGAGGATGGAGATAACTGGCCCGCAGCCTGTGTTCTGTTGTTTGTTGCTGGGACCATTGTCCAACCAGACTAACGGACTGAGATAAAATGGAAGACCGTCACTGCCGGTGACACAAACGGAGGCAGTTAGCATGGCGGTCATTACTGTCTTTCATAATTAGCAAGTGTTTTATAATTAGCCACTGGCTAATGACTGTTTTTCTTCTCATTCTGTCACCATGGTTGCAGTCTATACCACCACCTCCCGCGGTTTCAGACTAATTGGCAGGTTAGTCGGGTCACTTAAATGTTCCCAGCAAATGTCCCTGGCGGCCCTCAGACGTGATTCGGACTGCCGTTTGGCCACGCTCCTAGAACTTTCTCTGTGACACTGCCCCCATGGCTGTGCAGGGGAACAGCTGGTGCCAATGACAAACCGTAGAGGGGTGTGTTTTTTTTTGTTCCCCTCAACATCGGGGAGCCACTCTTCAGCATCTGGACAAAATCCCAAAGTCTCCTTGCGTCGGTTTCGGCTGACTCCAGTTGACTGCCTCTGCCACGGTCCAACTGCTCTACATAAGGTGGAGGGAAGCAGTCATTTCTTCTTAATCTTTATTACTCTGGTCCCATCAGGAGCTTTTCCTCCCAGCACTCCGCACCAGGAAAGGGAAAGTGATCTCTAAGCACATGGATTGTTAATAGAGTTTAAATAGGAAGTCTCTTTGGTTTTGTCGGCTTGTGACCTTGAATAAAAAATATGAGGCTAAACTTTATCACACCTTGATTATGCATACACATGACGTAGAGCTTAGATCGTATTTGCATACACCTGTTCCGATCATTTCAGATCTGGTGCCTAGGTGGTGGTCAATTTGAGCTTAGGGGACAGTGACTGACCTGCTTAGATGATTGTTGGCAGACATTTTGAGCCAATGTCTGCCTGGAGACGTACAAGACGCAAAGCTCAGATCTAAGACGCGACTGGAGTGATCCGTGAGGAGACGATGAAAGGGAGAAAGGTGTTGCAGCTGCTGGGAGGACCTCCAATGTCAGACAGCACAGAGAACAGATGGAAGAGGGAGTTAACAGCACATCCCTACAGTCAGACAGCACAGAGAACAGATGGAAGAAGGAGTTAACAGCACATCTTTACAGTCAGACAGCACAGAGAACAGATGGAAGAGGGGGTTAACAGCACATCTTTACAGTCAGACAGCACAGAGAAGAGATGGAAGAGGGAGTTAACAGCACATCTTTACAGTCAGACAGCACAGAGAACAGATGGAAGAGGGAGTTAACAGCACATCTATACAGTCAGACAGCACAGAGAACAGATGGAAGAGGGAGTTAACAGCACATCCCTACAGTCAGACAGCACAGAGAACAGATGGAAGAGGGAGTTAACAGCACATCTATACAGTCAGACAGCACAGAGAACAGATGGAAGAGGGAGTTAACAGCACATCTCTACAGTTAGACAGCACAGAGAACAGATGGAAGAGGGGGTTAACAGCACATCTCTACAGTCAGACAGCACAGAGAACAGATGGAAGAGGGGGTTAACAGCACATCCCTACAGTCAGACAGCACAGAGAACAGATGGAAGAGGGAGTTAACAGCACATCCCTACAGTCCGACAGGTGAATCTCAAATTTTTTAGAACACTGCAACGATGAAATTGCAGACTTGGGAAGACATCAACCCAAGGCAGGATGGAGCATGTACTCGATAGAGAGACTAGATGGCACAAGCAGGGAGCCCTACCAACAGTGAGTTGCAGTAGTTCAGATGAGAAATGACAAGTGTCTAGATTAGGGTCTGCACCACTGCCAGTGTAAAGTTGAATGTTGAGCATGAATTTCCTGAACCAAGTCACCACCCTGATGTTGACGGAGAAAAACAGTGCCCTGTCCAGGGTCACCTCAAGAGTGGGGGATACCACCAAGTTGTCAACTGTGATGGTCTCTCCCGGGAAGAAGAGCTGCGGCGTCTAGGTCAAGCATCAGGTCATGTGCTGACATCCAAACAAAGGTGTATGCCAGGCACACAGATATCTACTTCCTCAGAGTCAGGTGACCATTTTGCAAGCCAATGTTAACTAGCCACAGCACAATGACAAGTAATCTACAGGAAGAGCTAGCATGCTAGGTGTTCCCATATTCGTCTAGTCAATGTTAATGTCAGCAAAGTCCTTTAAACTTTAACTGAGGACATAAAAATGTTATCCCGATCTGTCAATTCATTGGCTCAGAGACTGTCAGCTCAGGAATATAAAAAAGCACCCCTTTTCAGTGTAGGAAAACATGCTGTGCCCCTGAGCAAGACACTTAACCCTTTTATAAGTCCTCTAAATTACATAAATCCTGAACTATTAGCTCAAATACCACAATGAATAACATTTATGGCAGTAATCCTTAGCAGTGAATTCCTGGTCTAATAACTCACTAGGAAGTTCATCTGTTAAGGTTAAGTACCCTCAAAGCTAAAAGAGGTTATCAGGTACAGTGGGGAGAACAAGTATTTGATACACTGCCGATTTTGCAGGTTTTCCTACTTACAAAGCATATAGAGGTCTTATTGTAGAGGTCTCATTTTCATCATAGGCACACTTGAACTGTCAGAGATGGAATCTATACCAGAGAGTTGTGTAAGGACATCAGGGATAAATTGTAGACCTGCACAAGGCTGGGATGGGCTACAGGACAATAGGCAAGCAGTTTGGTGAGAAGGCAACAACTGTTGGCGCAATTATTAGAAAATGGAAGAAGTTCAAGATGACAGTCAATCTCCCTCGGTCTGGGGCTCCATGCAAGATCTCACCTCATGGGGCATCAATGATCATGAGGAAGGTGAGGGATCAGCCCAGAACTACACAGCAGGACCTGGTCAATGACCTCAAGAGAGCTGGGACCACAGTCTCAAAGAAAACCATTAGTAACACACTATGCCGTCATGGATAAAAATCCTGCAGCGCAAGCAAGGTCCCCCTGCTCAAGCCAGCGCATGTCCAGGCCCGTCTGAAGTTTGCCAATGACCATCTGGATGATCCAGAGGAGGAATGGGAGAAGGTCATGTGGTCTGATGAGACAAAAATAGACCTTTTTGGTCTAAACTCCACTCGTCGTGTTTGGAGGAAGAAGGATGAGTACAACCCCATGAACACCATCCCAACCGTGAAACATGGAGGTGGAAACATCATTCTTTGGGGATGCTTTTCTGCAAAGGGGACAGGACAACTGCACCATATTGAGGGGAGGATGGATGGGGCCAGGTATCGTGAGATCTTGGCCAACAACCTCCTTCAATAAGCTCATTGAAGATGGGTGGTGGCTGGGTCTTCCAGCATGACAACGACCCGAAACACACAGCCAGGGCAACTAAGGAGTGGCTCCGTAAGAAGCATCTCAAGGTCCTGGAGTGGCTTAGCCAGTCTCCAGACTTGAACCCAATAGAAAATCTTTGGAGGGAGCTGAAAGTCTGTATTGCTCAGCGACAGTCCCGAAACCTGAAGGATCTGGAGAAGGTCTGTATGGAGGAGTGGGCCAAAATCCCTGCTGCAGTGTGTGCAAACCTGGTCAAGAACTACAGGAAACGTATGATCTCTGTAATTGCAAACAAAGGTTTCTGTACCAAATATTAAGTTCTGCTTTTCTGATCTATCAAATACTTATGTCATGCAATAAAATGCTAATTAATTACTTAAAATCATACAATGTGATTTTCTGGATTTTTGTTTTAGATTCCGTCAGTCACAGTTGAAGAATACTTATGATAAAAATGACAGACTTCTACATGCTGTGTAAGTAGGAAACACTGCCGATTTTGCAGGTTATCAAATACTTGTTCTCCCTACTGTAAGTGCACTCAAAAGCATTAGTGACGTGACTTCCTAATATGAAAAGCAGTTTGTAAAGAAGCAGAATGGCTAAACTTGACGCGGTATTCAACTCAACCAAGCATGTTTGTTGTTGGGATGAGATGGGCCATAGATACTACTGGATATCATGAAAATTGGCAGACACAAAATGGGGCAAAAATCAGTTTGGACACTCTCAAATGAATCATGAAGGGCACTCATTCTTGCATGATATCCTATGTGATTGTAAGTTATAAAGAGTAAAACAAAAACAATTAATTGAGCCTTTACCTATTACAGAAGCCCTAGCTCTCCTTGTGCTGTTTACCCATAGAAGCCAGGCTTTGGTCTCAATGCCCCAGGGGCAGATCCCTTTATGGGCTTATCACTAGCATTAATGGGGTCACCTGAGCATCCCATTCCCTCTCAAATGGCACTGTCAACCACTGCAGGTATAGTTTAAAAAACATATCTGTAGGGTTAATATAATATTGTTTTTCCACTGTCCTTCAGAATTACATTTGTGCAAAGGTTCAGAGAGAAATTGACTCGTTGTATTGAAAACAGCACTGTGGGAGGCCTGAACAAGTTTTGACTTTATGGCAATGTTCCAGTTCTCTGAAAAGTATTTTTACCTCAAAGGGCTGGGGCTGGGTTGCAATTCTCATTTATTTTCCTTTCCCAACACACGCCTTTATTAGGTTGGTTTAAAAAAAATACCTAACATGAATCTCTGTCTAACTGATCTTTGCTTATAAACTTTACCTTTGCAGAGATCTACAACTGCAATACAAATTGAAATAAATAGTTAAAAAGAAGAAAAAAATACCAAGACACAGAAGATAAATTATAGAGCAACACCCTAAAGCACTGTGTAATCAAACGTAGGCAATGCTCATCGTGATGTCAGTTGGGAGCAGTCTCTGGGGTAGTGCTACTGAGATTGTATGGTGGGTTGAGACCCACATAGCAGGAAGAGGAAGTGGCAGGTAATACATTACCTACACATTTGGCATGACACTCTGCCGCAACCTTGCAGATTTCTGCTTCCTGACAACGGAGACAGGCATTATTTTTGCACTGATGTTGCTTCAGTAATGTAGCTGAGAGAGTTTCTGGGGAGTTTGGTTTCTTTACATCTGGATATTTGAGGTGAAACGTTCACTGCCACAAATTACAAAAACATTACTTAGTAACTGCATCTTCAAGGGGTATGTTGTCTACATCAGAGGGCATAGAGGATACAATAAATCTGTTTTGTATTGGCTGAGTGGTGAGAGAATGAGCTTTTTATTGGTCTGGGGGTGAGAGGAGATGAAGAAAATTGATATTTGATTGGTAGAGGGGAGAGGAGTGACCCAAGGTCAGTTCTTTCTGCTACAAAGGCAGCCAACCCATGATCAATATGGTCATTTTGCCTGTTCACTGAACTCAGTATCTGTCACCCCTCCCTCTCTTTCTCCCTCCCTCTCACTCACACGCACGAACATACAAAATGAATTGACAGTAAATGGACCATAGTGGGAGGGGAAAATGATCCAATGATACTATGTTGGGTGAACTGTGAAGAAAATACCTAGTTTATTCTATTATTGGGATTTAGTACATTTGTTCTTTCTCATCTTCCTGTTTGAGGTAGGAGTGGAGGATGGGAGTATTTATATTATTTCTATATGAGGGAGTATAGGATAAGAGTATGTTATCTGTAAGGTATTTATTATATTTTTCTATTTGGTAGATGATTTGTTAGTGTTTTGGTAGAGTGTTATTTGAAGTTTATTCTGAAATAAGTTCATATTTTCTGTCACAATAATAACAATTGATATAATTAGCGAAATAGCATTTTTGTTTATCATGGGCAGTAATCTGCCTTAGCAGTATACATTTGTTATTGGCAGTTGCAAACATTCCATTTGCTGAGGGCACCACGCAACTTGAAAAACTCAAACTAAGTTGGACTAACTCCCGGCAGGGGTTTGAGCCCAATTTGTGTCGTAGCGTCTTCAGCATCTTTCGGTAATCCAGTAAATGGCAGCACAGGCTGTTCAGAGAAACAGTTCCCGGTGGATGATCTCCAAAATGTAGATTCTGTATCTAGTCGATTAAACCCGCAGTGGGACACGACCCATTACAGTAACGTACGAGTATGTACGCTTAATAGCATAATTTACTGGAAAGTGTGTGTGTAATTACAAGCATTATACAATAGTACAACTTACGGCATCATTAGCTATGCAAAAGCACATGCAGTTACTTCCCAGCCATAGCAGTGTGGTTGATTTGCATGTTCTGGAAACATCTTACTGATAGGAAAACATATCGCCACAAACCAGAATCTATGGATTCAGGTGTCCTGAGAGGACTCAACAACTGAAGTAAATGGTAAAGAAAACGGTTTCCTTCTAACCAGATTTGGAATTCATTTAAATAAGCCCTGCACTGCCATTGTTCCACAGATTCAGGGACCCTGACAGGAATTACAAAAATTAATTAATAGTAATTAAATGACTGTCATAAAAAAAAATGGAATGCTTTAATTCACTAGGCCACATTCAAATCCCTTTGTTTTTAAACACAGGTAATTAATTATGTCACATCTTGTCAATTTATAACCTACTCAGTCCCAATCAGCCATTACTGAACTGGTACACATATTTAGACGTTCTCTTTTAGATTTGTCCTTACATTTCTGTGCTCCTAGTTTTGGTTGCATGGTGGCAATGTTTTAGACAGATAGCTACAGTACTGTAATTAGACACATTTATTGGTTACATTTGAAAAAAATATAAGCTCCACTATGTAGGATTCTTTCAGTAAAAAAAACAATTACAGCATTTTGAAATTTCTCATCAGTCAGAAAGCGATTCTGCACCAATGCCCGATAGAGAATCACTTTCCGAATAAAAATATGAAAAATGGAATAACCTGTTCCAAATAAAAGCACTAACTCAGAGTTTAACAATGTTCTTCTTAGCCTTGCTAATGTTAGCTTAAAGTTTCTGGTAGCTGGCTACAGAGAGTTGGTCTAAGCCTTCTTTCGCTTTGCTATTTTTGTACTGTATGCTGTAGTTGACAGTTTGTCGTCCTGGTCTCTAGCTGCCATTCTAGTTTCTTACAATAAGCAAACTTCGCCCCTTAAGGCATAGTTATGCTATATATAATATCATCCAGGTAAAATAAGCCACAGAGGAAAGCCTGCCTCGCAGAAGGCAATTGGCTGGAACGGGATTGGCTAGGAAGTTGCTGCATGCTCCAAAAATGATAAAATGACATAACTGCATAATGATATGTAAGCCAACCAAATTGATTAAGCCCCCCCAACAGATTAACTAAATGTTTGGACAGTGAACAGATGCAATAGATTGAGGGAAAAAAGAGAAATAGGCAGGTTTCTGACAGAGTTGAAAGACAAAATTCTACTGTTTCTCCATGACCCCCGTCAAGGGTGGTAGGGAGGTGAAAGGCATCCTTTCACCCAGGGGTGCTTTCGGGGCCCCATGGAAATATATCACACTATTTTATGTGGGGTGGTGTTCAATACGCAATAGAGAGGCTCCCTGGATGTTTACTTTTTGCCAAAAACAAGAAAAAAAAATAGGATGGGTAGATAGTATAGTTAATAATTTAATGTTGATTTTCTTTTTTTACCTGTGTTCTAAATTATTCTTTTAGGGCCCCAGTCAGTCACGAGCCCGTAGAATCGTCCTACCCCCCCACCCCATTCGGCGCCCCTGGGTGAAAGGATGCCTTTTGTTCTTCAAAAATTTGAACAAAAAGTGGTGTTGCCCGATGGGGAGGTTTCCTATTTTAAATGACAGTGTGTGGACAAAAATGGTCTTAGGTGGGTCGATTTACAGATAGGGTTGTATAGATTCAGGCATTTTTTTCTGGAGTCTGTGGGTGATTATGTGGTTTAAAGTCAATCACATCTGGCAACACTGACAAAACATCTGACAAAAGAATAAGGCAGCGGTTCCAGGCGCACTCTCATGCCTGCCATGGTTGGTACAGTGACTTACTGTAGGGATATGGCAGGTTTTATGAACACACGAACACACAAGAACAGCTGTTCATTTGTTGCATGATGGTTATTTGTCTCCCTTATGTCCTCGATGAGACAGCTCAGAATGAGTCTGGACGGTCATTGAGATTTTACCTGTGAAGTGAATAAATAAAGATAGAAAATAGTGTGTATGTGTGCGCGTGACTGTGCGCGCCCGTTTGCTCACGAGTGAGATAGGAACCCACTTTGCAGATGCGACAGCGAATGGAAAATGACCCTGCTTCATTGTCATGCTGGTCCAGATAGCGCTGTAATGTATGGCCGGTATCATAACAGTGAGCAAAGACGGCGGATGGGAAAGGAAGAGAGCAGAAATATCTCCCCATCATGCCAGGGGCAGTGGCATAAAAGCGCTGGTGTAGCTTTATTTTTCTTCCCGCTGTCATTTTTATGTAACGAGCCCATTAAACCGGGTGGCGTCTCGTTTGTCTACTCCCTCGCAAATGTGTGTTCGTCAACAAAATGGGGCGCTCACCAGCGCCTGGTGTCATTGAAGGTCCTTTAAGATAACAAGAGAGCACAAACTGGCTTTGTGTCACACACTGATAATAGAGCTGTGAGCCTTGGAGACAGGCTGCTATAGCTTTCATTGACTTGGTAAAGCCCTGAATCGAGGTCATTTCCCCTCCTAAGTTTATAGACCTGTCATTTCAAAAGATTTTACAACAACGAATTGCTTTAATTTGGCGCACAAATACTTGTACATTTGCGATGATTTAAACTAATACATTAGTTCATATAGTATAGTCTTATTGATTCCTTACGTTTTGAGTAAGCCTCTACAGTACTTGGTACTAATTCGAAACTAGCCAGTAAAAGCCTAGACCAAAGGGATTTGGCACATAGCCAACTGTATTACTTTTTATGACATGGTCAACATAAACTGTGGTTGTTTTTCTGAACATTGCTAGTAATTTTGCACATAGAGCACTTCTCAGCCTAGGGTAAATTTAATTCTCAATCTGAGAGGTCATGTAACCACAGAACCTGTTCACAAGCAGGGCCTAGAGGTCTGGAACCCTCTCAGGTGAAATTCCTCTACATTGACTGACTCCACAGTCTTGGTTGACAGGGCACCTTTCTCCAGAGGCAGCTCAGTGAAATAACTCATTCTATTACCCAAAGGTTCTTGTCACAACCTTTTGACCGACCTGGTCTCTCCTCTTTATTAGGTTAGGCAGGAACCATTATTTTAATGCAGGTGGTGTAACAAAGTTCCCTAACCTTTCTCTCCTGACCTTGGCAGTCAACTGGACGTTAATCCAGTCCAGTCACAAAGACCCGGTTAAGACAAAAGTCTCCCAATCCAACCACATTTTAAAGGTTTTAGCTATAGATAGCCTTAAACCAACAGGATATGAATAGAATTATTGTCCCCCAAGAAAATTATTTCTCTGTTCAATTAATTGTCTATTAATTTAGACATATACGATAGTCAAAATCCTGACAGATAACATAACAAATCCATACTGGAAAGAAATACATTTAAAATATATTTAAAAAAAAGTGGGATACATTTAACAATAACAAATTTTTTTTTTTGAAATGTAACAAAATACATTTAGAATTCATTTACCATATTACCATATAACCAAATGCATATAAAATGTATCAGAAAATGCTGTAGATGCATTTGAAAATGCATTACAAAATACATACTAAATATATTTTACAATAATGTTTTTAAATGTACAATGTCCTTTGGCAGGCTGTGTCTCAAACCCATGGTGTTTGGCTTTCCCATGATATTTGGCTTTTTTTTAGCATGCTAACCACTGATCCAAATAGGAATAACTCTTAGAGGGGCGAGTTGTGGTCTTACCAAGGTTGCTACAGTACATTAGAGTATATTGGTGACTGCAAGATGAAATGCATTTTGTAAACTAAATAAAATATAAGTGATGTCATCAATACATCACTAATGATGACAATTATGAGTGTTATTTGTATATTCACTGTGTGAAGACAAGTGCGCTGCATTTGTTTAGAAAACTCGGTCCTCGGCCGTAATATCAGTATTGATTTCAGCAAAGACCCGAACCCTGGGTTACACCTAAGGGACTCCACAGTCCTTGCCAGACCCAATATCCACTAAAACCTGAGGTCACTAAAGGAATAACACCTGTGTTTAGCTGTAAAGGAGTTCTCTCAGTTTGTGTTCCTTGTTGAAATAAAGGTATAATAATCTTCAGGTCTGCTTTGAAGAGATAAAATATAGCAAGTTTTACATGAATGTCATTTTGGACTGTGAACATTAATTGTTTTGTAAAACATTTGGACAAAATAGAAATGTATTTATACATTTTGACATACATTTCAGTGTTAAAGGTGAAATAAATAAATACATTCTTCAATTAAAACCAGACTGAGAATGTTTATTTTGTATTCAATGAATCAGCTCTTTCAATGTCGATGTGTGTTTTTAGAAATTAATTTGCTGGGAAATTTACACGAGACAAAGCTTGAGCTTCCTGGCAGAAAAAACCTGGTTTTTGGATAAAATGTAATGGTACTTGGTGGAATTTATGATGCTGTTAATTGACCTTAATAAGGGCCTTAGAACCATCAATTTAGTAGGTGCTGACAAATGTTATTAAGTAATATACATTACTGCACCAGTTAGATGAGCCAGACACCTCATCACACTTTCCTCCAAAGACATAAATGCATAGAAACAAAACCACCCATTCATGTCAAGGTCATTGTCAGCTTTATTTATAAAGCACATTTAAAACAACCATGGTTGACCAAAGTGCTGAACAATATAAAAATATGAAATACATGAATAAGCAAATACACATTTAGTAACAAATAGAAAAGAAACAGAAACAGAACCGCAGCACAATAAAATAAATCGGATGCTGGCATTAAAAGCCAGAGCAAAAAGGTATCTTGAGCATTCAAAGATCCACAACTATCTTTTACCAAAGGTATCCATTTCATCTTGACATCAAACCCTTGTGTGCATGACCAAAGAGTTCTATTTATGTTTCAACCAATGATAGCACCTGGTTCCAATCCATATATTTTTTTAAACCCTTCCAAGTCGACTGTAGGCATGGAGGTAGTGTTGTAGATTCGGAGACTTGAGGACTTAGTCGTACTAGTGGTAAATTTTTTGTTTGACTATTTTTTGGTACAAATTCCCCAATCCATGAGGATCAACAACCATTTGCCTCATTTGAGTTATTTTCCTTTACTCATTGTAATAACCGAGGGAAACGGTAAGCCGTGGAAGGCCACAGTACAGTCCCTTATACCTCAAAAGCAGAATATAAATTCAAATGTAATTTTGTTTCACTTTAGTTATAAGAATCCTCAAAGGTACTAACAACTCAAAAACATTGTTAAAAAAAAAGCTGTCTTTGAGCATTTGTATACATTACCTTATTATCTGTGCTTACATTATAGTCTTTTTTGCTCATTTTTATCAAGGGTGCCCATCATGTTTGAGCTGACTGTATTTCACTAAGCCTGCTTTGGTCCTTGAAATACTGATTGTGTGAGTGTTAGTAAATTTGTTTTAACAATATTTTTATACAAAGCCCTGATGGGCAGATAGGATGGGCAGGACAAAGAAATCAATCATTTTTAAGTTCTATGGGTTTACCCGGAAGAACAGTCATTGATCTATTGTAATCAGATCAGAGTCTGCAGTCATGATCAGAGCCAAAAGGTCCATCCCATCTGAACAGGCTGAATTCCGTTTTCCCCATAGTGTAAATGTTTTCTACTGCAGTGCCCATTAAAGTTAAGTTGATAGTCATAGGTTCCTGTGTGTTTGTAATTGTGGAATTTGATTATGCAGAAAGAAATCACTTTGAACCACTGTGTAAAAAAAGAAGCTTGGTATGCAAAACTACATTGACCAGACTTCATCCCATAGATATATTTAAACAAATGGCTCTGCCACAATTCCCCTGACAACATATTAAGTATTTATTAACGACAATGCTTCATTTTATCATTGAAATTAATGTCTGAAAACCAATTCTTATATCATCTGATTGAATAAAATGTCACCAAGAAGTCAACACACTTATTTTGAGATTTAAATACATTTTATTCATTCATTTATTAATAATCTCACATTTCCAACAAAAATAGACCTCCACGTCATTATTCATACATATTTGTAACATCTTGAAGCCTGCAAGATTTTGAAGAGTGCTTTTCGTTGACTGCATGTTCGGTGTTGTATCGATGAAAACATTAACATTGGGATCCTCATTGGAGCCTCGTAATGAGGGAGGGGTCGGGGGCCAGTTGGGCTGGTATTTGCTAAGTTCATTAGACTCTTGCACTGAGAAACCTTACTAGGCAGAGTTGATTTGTGCTACGCAGTGCCAAGTCTCATTAGGCCTGCCCCGCCATGGCGCGTTTACACTTCACTTCCCACAGCGCTGTATTGACATCGCACACACACTCCACGGGGGTGACGGCTGGGGCCCCACAGCTTCTGGTGGAGTAATGGCCTCTCATACACACACCCTCTCCATAGGGGAGCCACACACTGCTACAGTCAGCAAATTTCAGCATCGCTATACTATAAACTGGACGGGCATAAATGAGGGGGGCCACCTCCAGCTTTTAAGAAAGTAACATTAGGAGTGCCTCCCGCTGATACTGTAAGATTCGGTTAGAGTGAACTTAAAACTGCAGAGGCTGGAGTTCAAGAGTTGCAGGGGAGCCCAGTGCCGGTGGGCTGGGGGTGTCACAGTGGCTGATTAAACAGTAGTCATTCTGTTCTGCTGAGCTGAAGGATCTTGGATGGATTGAGGACCATCTGTCGGACTGCTGCCTGGTGGACCGTTCGCAAAGCATGATTCCCTCCAAACGAGTGGATGTTCTAGTTTCGGAAGGACAGGGGAGGGTACTGGTCAATGTGTTTCCTGGCGAAAATAAAGTTCCTCTATGGTTTCTCAAATCTGTCCAGACGGCATGTATATTATGTGAGAGCCCTAGCGGATCGATGATTGCATTTCAATAGGCTGGCAATGTTATACTTGTGCACATCCAGGGCACTGTGATTTGAAAAGGGGGACCACTCAAATTTCACACAGCACACTTGTGCCAACTCTTGTGACCTAATAGATAAAGACTGTCACCCATGTAAAAAAAGAAGTTACAATATCACTCAGAATTAGCATATTCAGTGCTCCTCCTTTTTAATTGCAATTCATGAGGTTGACAAAGTACCCTCCCCCTTGCTCAAGGGGCTCGTCCAAACTCTTAACTACCGCTAGACAGACTGAATGTTTAATGAGTATCCCTGCTCTCAGTGGCACAGTAAGACTATTTGGATACTAGATTTGAGGGAAAACTAGCGTAGACAATGAACAAAGCTGCCCTTTAAACACGGGAGGCAGATGGATCGGGAACTGGAGTGATGTTGATTTTGAAATGACAAGACCGGATGTCTCTTGGTCCCTCAACTGTGATGCCCAATCTGACAGAACAGTTAATTTTCAAGAGGACGCCATGAAAAATCACTTTTCACACTAGATCCAGCTTTATTGACACAGCTTGTAAAAAAACAGACCACCTCACTCCAACGCAACATTCTATAAGAATGTACTACAGTATACTCAGCTTTTTGATTTGTCATTTTTACAGCAGCTACAATGTTGCAAAGACACAAGTGGCAGAGCAGAAGTAACAAGTCCTTAGATTAGAGAGTCTGAAACTCTGTACTTCCAAAATCAAGTTGCATCACAATATTTTTCGGTTGGACACTGGGGATACAGTGTGTGAGTTCTGCTCCTGTATAGTCAATAAACAGGAGTATACCAGACATCTTAGTCAAAACCATTGCACAACAACAACGAACCAAGCCGCCTCACAGCAGTTGACAGTTGAGACTAGTGTTTTGGTCAGATATCGGGGAAACAGCATGTTCATGTTGAGCCCCCTGAATTTCTACAATTTCCCTCTTCTACAGTCGCAAGACCAGCTTGACCGTGCATGGGGGGAGGGGGGGGACTTCCAGCACAGTGAGTTTTTGTCCAACAAGGGGCAATATTAAACGCACGAGCACTTTGAGTGCAAAAAATGCACAGCACTGTTTCAAGATAACTAATTATGACATCACTAGACACAAACCTGGATGACACTGCAGCAATGGCAATGATTGCCTAGTGTAATGTGCCTAACTTCATCTTTTTTTAAGCCACAGAGTCACACGGTTTAGTGCACAAACTGTGTTGAGATGCTACATTGTTGCTTTCATGCGAATCTGTTGACTAAGCCACATAAGATATTTATCCAAATTGGTAATGGTTTGTTTCAATGTCCCGTTAATACATTAAGTTGAAAGGCTGCCTGGTGTCTGGTACTCCCTAGAAAGTACTTGCTTTCTTCAAATATCCAATCATCCACATAAATGTAATTTCAGATTCATGCTTTTTCAGTGCAGGGCACAGCAAAGCCAATGAAACACATTGGGCTTATTTCGAATAACAGTGAAAGCAGCTAGCAACAAACATCCTTTGGTTCCATTTTTACTCCAAAATACATGAATAAACTAAACCATTTTCAACGGAAAACATTCTATTACGTGCAATAGGGAACTCTACAAATGTCCAACAGGGTCCTAGATTGCACACGTGGCGGCGACGTCCTCAAACACAGGCGGCTCTTCGATCCCTCGTGCAAACAGCTTGATCAACTGGCAGTGCACTCTGGAAGAATTGTCAAAAAAATTTAACAAAAAACACATTTGAAAGGAAGGCAGGTAGGAATTCAGTTACAATTTTAAAGGCATTTGACACCGTGCTTTCACCAGTGCACCATATTTGCTTAGCCGCATTTGTTTTCGTACCCAACTTCGATTGCGGCGTGGGGGAGAATCTCGCCGTCGCAGTTCCAGCTGCTGAAGGCGGGGCTGCAGCCGCGGGCCGGGTGGTCCCGACAGATCTGGCCGAAGAGCCGCTTACCGTTCTCCCTCAGGTCCTGCTCTGAGTCATTCTGGCAGTGCCGTGGCAGGAAGCGGAATCGGCGGACGCGGTGGACCTCCACGAAGGTCATGTCAAACTGAGTGGAGGGAGAACGGAGGGGGGAGAGTGAAGTCTCAGAATGGAGGGATTGGAGAGTCAACTCGGAATCCCGGTCGGAGTGGCCACGTCGCCACAGTGGTTACCTGGTCATCTTTGCTGGTGTGGCGTATCAGGTGGCGCAGGAAGTTAAACCGAGAGCACTTGCGAACGAGGATCAGGTCAGTGGTGCCGTCGGCGAGGTGTGCGGCTGGGGACAGGCCCTTGGGGCTGCGCGGACAGGCACAGCTCATACTGGCTGCGTTGATAGCAAGGAACTTCCCGCGGATCACACGCCAACCCCCTTCATTTTCTGGAGTAGAACAGAGAAGAGAGGTGCTGTTTTGTGCTTTTCTTTGGAGACCTGGGATTTGCGGACGTGAGGTCATACGGGTGTTCAGGCAGATATGCTTACCACTGTCGGAAAAATCTGTATCGGTCTTGTACTTGTCGGATGAGTCCTCGGAATACTGCTGTCTGTTGTGCAGGCAAGTCAGGCACCTGCAAATCAGGAACAGAGTGAGGACAGGGGAGAAGGTCGCCTAGCCAAATGTGCGTTGTCAAGTTATCAGCCTGAAAAAAGATACAGGTGTAATACTGGACCAGGGTTCTGAATATGATTCGACTGGATGAGTTGGTAGGACAGTACACACCCAGCTCTACAGGGGCTCTTGTCACGTGGTGTTCCCAGTGTGTCAGTGGCTGGTTGAAAAGACACGGTCCCTTCATAGTAGTGATGTGTCAGAAACGTCTTAAAACCTGCACAAACAACAGCATCAAATATCATCAGCCTGCTAACTATACCGCTGACCTCTTTTAGTCAGAGGGTCAAGTGTTTGGTTGATGGGCTTTTGGCCAACCTAGATTTATTTTTCACACATTGAAATCAAGAATTTATGGTGGAACTGAAACCTGCCTGGTTGGCACCTAGTTCAGGAAAATTCCATTGTGTGTTGGACTTAATTCTGAAAAGACAGGTATATGCTAGGGCTCTTGACCATGACTTTCATTTTCCACATACATTTTTTAGACAAGCTGCAATCTCCTGAAACTTCTCATCCAAACCACACCCTTTGCCTGCAGGTCCACACCTGTGCTGCAAGGCTCTGGTGTAAGTTGACAAGCTCTCAAAAATGAATAGTAAAATCAGACATTTATTTACAGGTGAATAAATCCAGTACCTGGCCTGCAGACCCGTTCGCAATTTGGTGTTGGGGGAATTTCTCACTTGAGCTGAGTTAGTGGGTCCCTAGACATGAAAAATCACTGAGGTGCTCGTCTGCCATAGTGCCACAAATTACGTAATGGTCGAATCAAATATGGCCGCCATCGGATGATGATGAAAATACAACTTCTTTGTTTCTGAATGCAAATACACATGTAATACCTCTATTTTGACTAATTATGGTCTATTTTGATTAATAATTCATTTATGCCATTGATATTACCATATTGGCTGACTTTTTACCTTAAAAGGTCATGGTCAAGGTCATTTTCCTATTCTTAAGACCTTGGCCATAACTTGGCCATTATTAGGAATAAAAAACAGATGCATTGAATTAAATTTTACTAAATGTGACTTTAAAATTCATTGCTAATATTGTTTTTATTATTAAGGATCATCTTGTCATTGAAATGTTAATGTCAACATCATTTATAATCATAGTATAATGATATAAAATAAAACAATTGGGTGCAATTGGAGACCCCGGGGAAGACCTAGGACACGCTGGAGGGACTATGTCTCCCGGCTGGCCTGGGAACGCCTCGGTGTCCCCCCGGAAGAGCTGGAGGAAGTGTCTGGGGAGAGGGAAGTCTGGGCATCCCTGCTTAGACTGCTGCCCCCGCGACCCGGCCCCGGATGAAGCGGAAGAAGATGATGATGGGTGCAAATAAAACTATGTAGCAATAAAAGGGAAACAAATGACATAATACCAAATGAACTTAAAGTGCACCATATAGTCTGATTTCTCTCAGAGTTTACTGTATGTGTGCATGCATGTTAGTGGGATGGGTTTTTACAGGATCATTTTTCCATTTTTCCATGGCAGAATATGGTGCATGAAACTCCAGCAGCACGACAGCTACACCGGCGATTGTCACACTTGCCTGCACACTTACATACTGTGAGCAGACATGGTGGTAAGGGCTTCAGACATTTTGATGGCAGGAGTGTGCCAAAGTGCTCCTTCCATCCATGTTTTGTTGGTTCTAGTCTTACTTTGGCGTCCATGGCTGTTGCAAGCAAGTGGCATGCCGAATGAACCAGAAAAACCCTCGTTGGATGTGGCCTCTGATCCCACTACTTGTGGGAGGGAGAGCGTCAATTCCAGCACTTCCACTGGTGTAGATTTCTGAAGTCATCAAATGTCTTAGCTGTTGTAGTTGACCTGGCCCCAGCCCAGACACACACCAAGTACTTCTCAGCTAACGCTGCATCTTGCTCTGTCAAGGTGTCTGCCTCTCCAAAGTTGGCTAAGTATTGGACTGGGTCAGAAGCCATAGCAGCATGTTTAGTCCCCACCTTGCTCATACAGTCATCTCCAGTCAGGATATGTGCTTTAATCACTGTCTTTGTCAGTGACACTCCAAGACGTGAAACTGCTTGATGGAGTGGAAGCATTCGCCGCCTCTCACCAGTGCCATACTACTGCCAGATCTCCTTCATCCCGAGTTCTTGAAAGTATGGGCTATAGTGGAGAAGCAATGCAAACGTGTCTGTATCATTGGAGACTATGACAACTGCAGCTTGTTTGATTCTCTCATGTCCTGTCTTTTCACTTGTTACAGGCAATTTATTATCTTCTTGACAGATGATGCATAACCTTTGATTAAGATTGTCCTGATCTGCCATTGAAGCAACCAAATTCAAGCTTTTGGGGCCAGGTATTTTAGAATGCTCCATGTTGATCAATATGTGCGATGCTCAATAGTGAGACCTTGGAAGTCTTTTAAATTGTACTACTTTTGGTAAAATACATTTCAAACCTTGTCTTCTTTTTTTCAACTCTGTCCAGTGCTGGAGAAATACACAGTATAAAGGCAGACTGTAAATTTGAGTTAGTAAATTTGAGTTACTCATGTACATGTGTAATACTCACTGTTGATCAATTGGTGCAATGCTCAATAGTCAGATAAAAAATTTAGGAACCTTGGAAATCTTTTGATACTCCTGGTAAAATACAAGAAAAAGATAAACCTTGTCCTCTTATTTTCTGTGAATTCTGTCTAGTGTTGTACAAATACACAGTATAAGGGCAGACTTTAAATTGAGTTAGTTTGCATGTACATGTCTTTGAGATTCTTCAGAATAGGAAAACGACCTTGACCATGACCTTTCAAGGTCACAATAACCCAATATGGTAATATCAATGGCAGAAATGAATTCAACATACCATAATAAGTCAAAATAGAGGTACTACATGTGTATTTGCATTCAGAAACAAAGAAGTTGGATTTTCATCATCATCCGATGGCGGCCATATTTGATTCGACCATTACGTAATTTGTGGCACTATGGCGGACGAGCACCTCAGTGATTTTTCATGTCTAGGGACCCACTAACTCAGTTCAAGTGAGAAATTCCCCCAACACCAAATTGCGAACGGGTCTACAGGCCAGGTCCAGGACTAAATAGGTGAAGTGGAAAATGAGATACCAAGAACTGAAAGTGAAAAAAATTAACAGGACCACAGCTAGCAACAGCAGGATTAGCTAAGCTTTGACATATCACTTTTGGCCTTGGTGTATTTTCCTGCATTTTAGAGAACTTCTGGAGGTCTTCAGTTTTTCTATTTGCAAACTAAAGCTATCAGGTTTTATTATGAGGACCTAACATTTTACTCTTGCTTGACCAAAATATACATATAGTTATGTCCGGAAATAATTGGACACTGACAGATGTTTTGTTTTTTTGGTCTGTTTATCAAAATATATTAAAGTTACAGTTAAATATGGACTTAAAGTGGAGTCTCTCAGCTTTGATTACTATTCACATCCAAATTGGAGGAAGGGTTTAGGAATTACAGCTCTTTAATATGACTCAAAATCTGTTTCCTGGACAAGTGTGGGCTATTCCTTCATTATTTCCTCATCAATTAAGCATGTAAAATGTCTTGAGTTGATTCCAGGTGTGGCATTCACATTTGGAAGCTGTAGCTGTGAACCTACAAAATGCGTTTGAAGGTGCTCTCAATGCAAGTGAAACAGGCTGCAAAAAAACAACAAAAACATTTCCATCAGAGAAATAGCAGGAACATTAGGAGTGGCCAAATCAACAGTTTGGTACATTCTGAGAAAAAAAGAAATGCACTGCTGAGCACTGCTACACAAAAAAAGCCTAGATTTCCACGGAAGACAACAGTGGTGGATGATCGTAGGATCCTTTCCATGGTAAAGTAAAACCCCTTCATAACATCCAGCCAAGTGAAGAACACTCCAGGAGGTAGGCATATCATTATACAAGTATACCATGTAAAAAAGACTTCATGAGAGCAAATACAGAGGGTTCACCACAAGGTGCAAACCATTCATAAGCCTCAAGAATGGCCAGATTAGACTTTGCCAAAACGCATCTAAAAAAGCCAGTCCAGTTCTGGAACAGCATTCTTTGGAAAGATTAAACTAAGATCAATCTGTACCAGAATGATGGGAAGAAAAAAGTATGGAGAAGGCTTGGAACGGCTGATGTATCTGTAAAACACGGTGGAGTCAGTGTGATGGCATGGGCATGCATGGCTTCCAATGGCACTGGGTCACTAGTGTTTATTGATGATGTGACAGAAAACAGAATCAGCTGGAGGAATTCTTACCAGGGCTACACCAGTGATTTATCCTAATGTTGGCACCAGTCTTTTCTGTTTCCACTATACACTTGGTAACAAGGACTTAAGGAGGGTCTTTAGTGGGGAGAGAGGAGTAAACTATCAACGCGATTTGGTTTTCCAGTTACAAAAAAGGTGATATTATTCTTGTAGCAGAATAAACAATAACGCCATGCTCAGTTTGTTTACAATAAGACGTTTGAACTTAAGTAATAAAAACACTTTCTTCCTCAAACTCCTGCCACCAACTTCATCTCCACGTACACTAGTGACATTGCAACCAAGCCAGTGTATTCATTGTTTAGTTAAATAAGTATTTGGTCAAAACTATCTATCTTTAATCGAAGGATTTGGGTGAATTCTGAGGTCATTTTATGTTGCAATAGGTTCTGAAGGCTATGTCTCAGTCTCAGCGCTCCATTTTTCTATTGAGTCAATGGCATCGTATCACCTTCGGTTGTTCCAGCTCTTTCCATTTTGAGTCTTTGCTTCCCCGTACTGTTACTTCATTTTCTTTATTTTATCAGGGATCTGTTTGTTAGGTCGGATGAAAACCATTATAAGAAGCCTAAACAAACGATACACATCACTATTCGAATAGAACAACATGCCGCTTTTTCACACCACGTAACGTGTAAAGTCCAAAAGTCCAGGGTTTGGCAGCAAGTGAGAGCCGGGCTACTCGGCCATGGCCTAGTGGCAGACTGGCACTGGGCCGTGTCAATGGAAACAGGAACATTTCTGGACGTTAGGATAAAACACCAGGGTTTGGCACCAGTGGAAATGAGGCAACTGTCTACTCAGATACAGCCAAACTCAGAGAAGTTGATTGGACGGCGCTTTGCTTTACAAATGGACAATGACCCAAACATACTGCCAAAGCAACCCAGCAGTTTAAGGCAAAGAAGTGGAATATTCTGCAATGGCCGAGTCAAAAGAACTTAAGGCAGAAAGCATGCATTTCACTTTCTGAAGACAACACTTAAGGCAGAAAGACCCACAAACATACAACAACTGAAGACAGCTGCAGTAAAAGCCTGGCAAAGCATCACAAAGGAGGAAACCCAGCATTTGGTGATGTCAATGTGTTCCAGACTTCAAGCAGTCATTGCCTGCAAAGTATTAAAAATGAAAATTTTGTTGATGATTATGTAATTTGTCCAATTACATTTCAGCCCCTAAAATAAGGGGAATGTGTATGAAAATGGTAGCAATTCCTAAAAGTTTCAGACGATATTTTATTTCAATGCCTTGAAATAAAGCTGAAATTATGCAATTCAACGGCATCTCGGTTGTTTCATTTCAAATCCATTGTGGTGGCGTACAGAGACAAAATTATGAAAATTGTATCAGTGTCCAAATATTTCTAGACCTAACTGTATATACAATGGTAGTCAGAAGTTTGGGCAAACCTACTCATTCAAGGTTATTTCTTTATTTATACTATTATCCATGGTGTAATAATAGCGATGACATGAAAACTATGAAATAACACATGTAATCATGTAGCAACCCAAAAAAGTGTAAATCAACGTATCCTCTGAAGCAGAGGGAACTTCTCCTTCCCAGTGGGCGGTCTTCATGACTGCCAGTTTCATCACAGCGCTTGATGGTTTTTGCAACTGCACTTGAAGAAACGTACAAACTTGTTGAAGTTTTCCGGAATGACTGATATTCGTGTCTTAAAGTAATGATGGACTGTCGTTTCCCTTTGCTTATTTTTATAATTTCTTGCCATAATATGGAATACAACATTACAGACAATGATGGTCTTCTGTATACATACCCTAGCTTGTCACAACACAACTGATTGGCTCCAACACATAAATTAAATAAAAATTCCATAGATTAACTTAACAAGGCACCCCTGTTATTTGAAATGCATTTCAGATGACTTCCTCATAAAGCTGGCTGAGAGAATGTGTAGTGTGTGCATCAAGGCAAAGGTTGGCTACTACAATACAATATGAAATGTATTTTGATATGTTTAACACTTTTGGTTGTTAAATGATTCCATATGTGTTATTTCATAGTTTTGATGTCTTCATTATTATTCTACAATGTGGACCACAGTAAAACCCTTGAATTTAGTAGGTGTGTCCAAACGTATGACTGATTCGGTATATTTTGTCATTCTGCCACCCATGGGCATTGTTAGGCCTGGGCCTCCGGGGCTATAGCCCCAGATCTTTTACAAATAAATATTTGTATTTTTTACAGAAAATAGCCCCTGATCTATTCATCTGTAATTCTGATTATGCAATAAAGCCCTCAAAAGAAATATTGTTGATTAAAAACGTTTTGGGTCCTCTGTGTGTCAATCAAGCAGCAGATATAAGCCCTGAATTTATTGCGATCCTAGCAATGCCTCTGCTGCTGCCCTACTACCGAAACAGTCTGTATTTTTATGTTTCCTAGGGGTTAAAGCTACTCCTCTGACCTACCTGAGAAGTCGTATCTTGCTGGTCCCATCCACCGTTTCCTCTCGCTGTCTGCCAACACATCGCCATAGAAACCATATCCAAGCAGGGACACCGAGTACTTCAGGAATGTTTTGTTGTGATGGACGGAGCACACGTCCATTGGCTGGGAGTCACCTGTAAAGACACGCCCGAAAGTCTAGAGTCCGCCAGGGTGTGATGGTTCATAATAAGCATCCTCTTGCTTTGACTAGAAACATAAACCCCAGTGCGTGAACACACCCACCCACAAGCGGTCAAATCGCAGACACGCCCACACCTGCTAATTCACACCCACATCCACCGTTTCTCTTATCTCAAACCCATTCATTAGGCCACCCTTTCATCACCTGGTGGTCAGCTGTGGAAGAGACAACGGAAGTGACTAATGCGACAAGCGTTTCTGTGTGTACTCAGACAACGACCTGGTGATAAAAAGCTACTTGACTTTCAGTTCCACTTGCTTGACGATCCTTTTTAAAAGGCATGCTAATGGGAAGTGCAGCCATTTGTTTAATGTAGACGGTCAGACTCACCCACTATGATGTGTAAGGCAGAGGTCACGGGGTCGTTGATGCCTACAGTTCCATAGCAGATGCAGTCTGTTGAACCTGGATAACGCGGAATGATACGTTATGTTTCTGACTGCACCGACAACAGCTTTGTGTTTGTTTGCCCCTAAAATAATACAGCTCCGGAAAAAAATAAGAAACCACTGCACCTTTTTCTTTCCTCTCCAAAAAGGTTGAGTTTTGAGTGAGGAACAGAAGTGTTCAATTTGCAGTGGTCTCTTTATTTTCAGACTTCCGTTACTCACGCAAAACCTTCCTTTTCAACTTTTTTGGAAAGGAAAGAAAAAGGTGCAGTGGTCTCTTAATTGTAAGTGAAGGGTAGAAAATCAACAGACGCTGGACTTTGTTGTTGCTATGGGTGTGTTTGAATAACTTGATAATTGTATGTACAGGTGCTGGTCATAAAATTTGAATATCATCAAAATTCTGATTTATTTCAGTAATTCCATTCAAAAAGTGAAACTTGTATAATGTATACATTCATTCCACTCAGACTGATATATTTCAAGTGTTTATTTCTTTTAATTTTGATGATTATAACTGACAACTAATGAAAACCCCAAATTCAGTATCTCAGAAGATTTGAATATTGTGAAAAGGTTCAATATTGAAGACACCTGGTACCACACTCTAATCCGCTAATTAACCCAAAACACCTGCAAAGGCCTTTAAATGGTCTCTCAGTCTAGTTCTGTAGGCTACACAATCATGGGGAAGACTGCTGACTTGACAGCTGTCCAAAAGACGACCATTGACACCTTGTACAAGGAGGGCAAGATACAAAAGGTCATAGCTAAAGAGGCTGGCTGTTCACAGAGCTCTGTGTCCAAGCACATTAATAGAGAGGCGAAGGGAAGGAAAAGATGTGGTCGAAAAAAGTGTACAAGCAATAGGGATAACCGCACCCTGGAGAGAATTGTGAAACAAAACCCATTCAAAAATGTGGGGGAGATTCACAAGAGTGGACTGCAACTGGAGTCAATGCTTCAAAAACCACCACGCACAGACGTATGCAAGATATGGGTTTCAGCTGTCGCATTCCTTGTGTCAAGCCACTCTTGAACAAGACACAGCGTCAGAAGCGTCTCGCCTGGGCTAAAGACAAAAAGGACTGGATTGCTGCTGATTTTGCATTTCCTTTGGAAATCAAGGTCTCAGATTCTGGAGGAAGAGAGGAGAGGCACAGAATCCACGTTGCTTGAAGTCCAGTGTAAAGTTTCCACAGTCAGTGATGGTTTGGGGTGCCATGTCATCTGCTGGTGTTGGTCCACTGTGTTTTCTGAGGTCCAAGGTCAACGCAGCCATCTACCAGGAAGTTTTAGAGCACTTTATGCTTCCTGCTGTTGACCAACTTTATGGAGATGCAGATTTCATTTTCCAACAGGACTTGGCACCTGCATACAGTGCCAAAGCTACCAGTACCTGGTTTAAGGACCATGGTATCCCTGTTCTTAATTGGCCAGCAAACTCGCCTGACCTTAACCCTACAGAAAATCTATGGGGTATTGTGAAGAGGAAGATGCAATACGCCAGACCCAACAATGCAGAAGAGCTGAAGGCCACTATCAGAGCAACCTGGGCTCTCATAACACCTGAGCAGTCCCACAGACTGATCGACTCCATGCCACGCCGCATTGCTGCAGTAATTCAGGCAAAAGGAGCCCCAACTAAGTATTGAGTGCTGTACATGCTCATACTTTTCATGTTCATACTTTTCAGTTGGCCAAAATTTCTAAAAATCTTTTTTTTGTATTGGTCTTAAGTAATATTCACATTTTCTGAGATACTGAATTTGGGATTTTCATTCAGTTATAATCATTTCAGTCAGTTATAATCATCACAATTAAAAGAAATAAACATTTGAAATATATCAGCCCCTCCAAGAACTGCCACCTTAACGTGGTGGAGGGGTTTGAGTACCCGAGTGACCCTAGGAGCTATGTTGTCTGGGGCTATATGCCCCTGGTAGGGTCTCCCAAGGCAAACAGGTCTTAGGCGACGGGTCAGACTAAGAGCGGTTCAAAACCCCTTAATGAAGAATACAATTTTGAGTACCGTGACGTCGCCCGGTATGGCGCAGCCGGGGCCCCACCCCGGAGCCAGGCCCGGGGTTGGGGCTCGAATGCGAGCACCTGGTGGCCGGGCCTTCCCCCATGGGGCCCGGCCGGGCTCACCACCCACAGGAGGGACCATAAGGGGCCGGTGCAAAGAGGATCGGGCAGCAGTCGAAGGCAGGGGCCTAGACAACCCGATCTCTGGACACGGAAACTGGCTCTAGGGACGTGGAATGTCACCTCGCTGGCGGGGAAGGAGCCTGAGTTAGTGCGTGAGGTTGAGAGGTTCCGATTAGAGGTAGTCGGGATCACCTCTACGCACGGCTTGGGCTCTGGAACCACACTCCTTGAGAGAGGATGGACTCTTCACCACTCTGGAGTTGCCCATGGTGAGAGGCGGCGGGCTGGTGTGGGTTTGCTCATAGCTCCCCAGCTCTGCCGCCATGTGTTGGAGTTTACCCCGGTGAACGAGAGGGTCGTTTCCCTGCGCCTTCGGGTCGGGGATAGGTCTCTCACTGTTGTTTGTGCCTATGGGCCGAACGGCAGTGCAGAGTACCCGACCTTCTTGGAGTCTCTGGGAGGGGTGCTGGAAAGTGCTCCGACTGGGGACTCTATTGTTCTACTGGGGGACTTCAACGCCCACGTGGGCAACGACAGTGACACCTGGAGGGGCGTGATTGGGAGGAACGGCCCCCCTGATCTGAACCCGAGTGGTGTTCAGTTATTGGACTTCTGTGCTAGTCACAGTTTGTCCATAACGAACACCATGTTCAAGCATAAGGGTGTCCATCAGTGCACGTGGCACCAGGACACCCTAGGCCGCAGGTCGATGATCGACTTTGTTGTCGTCTCATCTGACCTGCGGCCGTATGTCTTGGACACTCGGGTGAAGAGGGGGCGGAGCTGTCAACTGATCACCACCTGGTGGTGAGTTGGATCCGATGGCGGGGGAGGAAGCTGGACAGACTCGGCAGGCCCAAGCGTACTGTAAGGGTCTGCTGGGAACGTCTGGCCGAGTCTCCTGTCAGAGAGATCTTTAACTCCCACCTCTGGCAGAGCATCGACTGGATCCCGAGGGAGGTTGGAGATATTGAGTCCGAGTGGACCATGTTCTCCACCGCCATTGTCGAAGCGGCCGCTCGGAGCTGTGGCCGTAAGGTCTCCGGTGCCTGTCGAGGCGGCAATCCCCGAACCCGGTGGTGGACACCGGAAGTAAGGGATGCCGTCAAGCTGAAGAAGGAGTCCTATCAGGCCCGGTTGGCTTGTGGGACTCCTGAGGCAGCTGACGGGTACCGACAGGCCAAGCGGGCTGCAGCCCGGGTGGTTGTGGAGGCAAAAACTCGGGCCTGGGAGGAGTTCGGTGAGGCCATGGAGAAGGACTATCGGCTGGCCTCGAAGAGATTCTGGCAAACCATCCGGCGCCTCAGGAGAGGGAAACAGTGCCCTACCAACGCTGTTTACAGTAGAGGTGGGCAGCTGTTGACCTCAACTGAGGATGTCGTCGGGCGGTGGAAGGAGTACTTCGAGGATCTCCTCAATCCCGCTGACATGTCTTCCATTGAGGAAGCAGAGGATGAGGGCTCAGAGGTGGACTCGTCCATCACCCGGGCTGAAGTCACAGAGGTGGTCAAGAAACTCCTCGGTGGCAAGGCACCGGGGGTGGATGAGATCCGCCCTGAGTACCTCAAGTCTCTGGATGTTGTGGGGCTGTCTTGGTTGACACGCCTGTGCAACATCGCGTGGCGGTCGGGGACAGTGCCTCTGGGATGGCAGACCGGGGTGGTGGTCCCTCTTTTTAAGAAGGGGGACCGGAGGGTGTGTTCCAACTCTATACCCTCTACGGGGTGTTGGAGGGTTCATGGGAGTTTGCCCAACCAATCCACATGTGTTTTGTGGATTTGGAGAAGGCATTCGACTGTGTCCCTCGCGGCATCTTGTGGAGGGTGCTTGGGGAATATGGGGTCCTGGGTCCTTTGCTAAGGGCTGTCAGGTCCCTGTACAACCGAAGCAGGTGCTTGGTCCGCATTGCCGGCAGTAAGTCAGACTTGTTCCCAGTGCATGTTGGACTCCGGCAGGGCTGCCCTTTGTCACCGGTTCTGTTCGTAATTTTTATGGACAGAATTTCTAGGCGCAGCCAGGGGCCGGAGGGTGTCAGGTTTGGGGACCACACGATTTCGTCTCTGCTCTTTGCAGATGATGTTGTCGTGTTGGCCCCTTCTAACCAGGACCTTCAGCATGCACTGGGACGGTTTGCAGCCGAGTGTGAAGCGGTGGGGATGAAAATCAGTACCTCCATGGTCCTCAGTCGGAAAAGGGTGGCTTGCCCACTTCAGGTTGGTGGAGAGTGCCTGCCTCAAGTGGAGGAGTTTAAGTATCTAGGGGTCTTGTTCACGAGTGAGGGAAGGATGGAACGGGAGATTGACAGACGGATCGGTGCAGCTTCTGCAGTAATGCAGTCGATGTATCGGTCTGTCGTGGTGAAGAAAGAGCTGAGCCGCAAGGCGAAGCTCTCGATTTACCAGTCAATCTACGTTCCTACTCTCACCTATGGTCATGAGCTTTGGGTCATGACCGAAAGGACAAGATCCCGGATACAGGCGGCCGAAATGAGTTTTCTCCGCAGGGTGGCTGGGCGATCCCTTAGAGATAGGGTGAGAAGCTCGGTCACCCGGGAGGAGCTCAGAGTAGAGCCACTGCTCCTCCACATCGAGAGGGGTCAGCTGAGGTGGCTTGGGCATCTTTTTCGGATGCCTCCTGAACGCCTTCCTGGGAAGGTGTTCCGGTCCCGTCCCACCGGGAGGAGACCCCGGGGAAGACCTAGGACACGCTGGAGGGACTATGTCTCCCGGCTGGCCTGGGAACGCCTCGGTGTCCCCCCGGAAGAGCTAGAGGAAGTGTCTGGGGAGAGGGAAGTCTGGGCATCCCTGCTTAGACTGCTGCCCCCGCGACCCGGCCCCGGATAAGCGGAAGAAGATGGATGGATGGAAATATATCAGTATGTGTGTAATGAATTAATATAATATACAAGTTTCACTTTCTGAATGGAATTACTGAAATAAATCAACTTTTTGATGATATTCTAATTTTATGACCAGCACTTGTATAAACGTTGACGCTAACCTGCGGGGATAATGCCAATGCGGAGACTACAGGCTACCAGCTTCTCCTCTGGGCTGTTCTGGTCCACACCATTGTCCTTCTGGGTCCGAGAGACCAGGCCGTGAACTATCTCGCTGAACATACCATCCCCACCCACACACACCACTCTGCAATAAGGTCAAAGGTCAGGTCACCAACACAGGTCCAAACAACATTAATTACACTCATGTTTTTCTGTTGCTGAAGAAGAAAATACTGGGCCTGAGGTGTTTCTCATTTTAACTGGGCTTAGAGCCAGAATACAAAAGATTACAAAAGAGGGCTTCCCCACCAGTCTTTTGAATTCAGTGATAATGACACTGACACCCAGTAAACTGGGAATATTCCCTGGACATTAGCTCGCATTCTCATTTAGTAACATCGCAAAAACATTTAAATAATGTTTACATAACATTTTACACATACAATTTATCAAGAAATGGGTTCAAATTAAATATCAGTTAGATGCCATAACATTAACTAAAATACTAACAACCACAACAGAACATTGGCCTGGTAAATGTTTTTTATACAAAATATGTATTATCATCTGCACTGGACAGTTTTATTACTAATATATGTAAACCTAACATATATAGGTAACATATAGTAATATATAGATAACCTAATGAATGCTCTGGGAACAATCATGGAACCAAATTAGTGAAATCAATGACTTACCCATCATATTGTTTTAACTCCGCCACTGTCCTTAGGTGGTCTCTGGCATGATTGGCATGCTCTGTAACTATGGAATACAAGGAAAAGAAAGGTGTTAGCAAGTCGTTTCAGCTAGTAACATGTAACTGTGTCTTGTCTTAAGTACTGTGTTCATCACTGTGGCCAATGATTGACAAATGTGTATTTTTAAATATTTGCTAAAATGAGTAGCAAAACATTTCAAATCCAAAAAATAGCACAAACTGTTTAAAGGTGGACCAAAGAATTGTAAGACATGTTGAAAAAAGTTTTTATTTGTAAATGTATTGTTATTCAATCAATTCAGTATATTTGTGATATGGATTTCATTACAAATGGTACATAGAGATCTCAATAACTCGGTGACACAGTTATTGTATGGCCACACTGTTTTTTGTTAGGAAATATTAGTAAGGGAAAGAGATCTGAAATGGTGGTGCCAGTTTTTGCTGCAATAAGGGCTTCTGGTAAGTATGTACCTTCTTTGCACACAGTGTAAGAGAGATTTTGGCTCATTCTTCTTGGTAGATTTTCTTCAGGTAGTTTGAACAAACCTTGTGAACCACAGTTTTCAAATGGTGCTCAGATTCTGAACATGATTGAGATCAGGACTTTGACTGGGCCCCTGTAGATCAGTCTGCTTGTTTTCCTTGAGACACTTCAAATGTTGCTTGTGTTCATTGTCCAGCTGAAAGGTGAATTTCCTCCAAAATGTGTTGTCTTGCAGTCATTTCTAGTATTTTGCTCCATCCATTCTTCCTTTAATGTTAACAACGTCCCCAGCCCCTGTTGATGAGAAGCATCCCCACAGCATGATGCTGCTACTACCATACTACTGATGTGTGTTCAGACATGAGCAGAGTTTCACCACAAATAGCAATTTCCCAAAAAGTTCTATCTTGATCTTATATGATCACAAAATCTCTTTCCAAATCCCTATCATGCTTTCAGATTATAGATTTTTAATAATGGCTTTTTTCTTGCCATGCTCCCATAGAGTCCAATTTTATGCAGACCTCCAGATATGATTAATCGGGGCACCATTACTCCACCCCCACCCACTGAAATCTGTAGCTCTTTCAAAATGATTATTGGCCTTTGTGTGGCTTCTCCCACAAGTTTCCTTCTTGTTTGAAGGATGTTTTGAAGGATGTCCTTTTCTTGGCAGTGCCTGGGTGGTTTAATGTGTCTTCCACTTCCTTATTATGGATCCAACTGTGCTCAATGGTATATCCAAACACATGGAAGTTATTTTGTACCCTAATACATGGATTTGTATTACTTCATCTTCATCTGTAGAATGCTCTTTGGTATAGATTTTCCTACTGCAGAATGCTCGTTGGTATTCAGATTCACAGCCTGACCAATGATCCTTCAACAATGTTTTTTTTAATCCATCTGCAAAAATAATGGTTCACAGATGGAAGTCAATGGTAAAGTAAATGTGTCCTCTTTAGGGCAATTCCTTTTCATCTGTGTTAACTGGGTGCTTCCACAGCAGATGGGTTGAATACTTATGCAAGCAACATATTTCAGTTTTTTATATACATATTTCCCAACATAAAACAAATTTCACCATAGCATTTTGGATTTGTTAGTGGAAGTGTTAGTGTTTCAAAATAAAACATCAAATAGAACAATATTTTAAAGTACGATTTGTAATTCAGTGAAATAGGAGAATTCGTCAGGGGTCTGAATACTATTTCAAGGCACCGAGTCGGTGCCTGAATTGCAGATGCATTGGTTACAGAAACTGCACAATTATTCAATGTGTCAAGATTAGCTTAGCCTAAACAATTATTACAGCATAGTATGTCGGACATGGACAAATTGTTATGGCAAAAAGGAACAGTGG
This sequence comes from Esox lucius, assembly GCF_011004845.1. Classification (NCBI taxonomy): domain Eukaryota; kingdom Metazoa; phylum Chordata; class Actinopteri; order Esociformes; family Esocidae; genus Esox; species Esox lucius. The sequence goes on along the minus strand of NC_047587.1, from coordinate 34,973,698 downwards.
TCGCAAGTCAAAAATGACCAACAGGATAGTTGGTCAAGGTTCAACCTGAAAAAAGGCCAACTCCAACTATTTAATGTTTCTGCTGGCCTATGGTAAGCATTAATGTCATTGGCAGTCATTTTTATACAAATAATATTGTAATAGTGGAATTGACAAACAACATCCATGGTATACATACATTTTTGATCTGTCCTGCACACTTTATGCTTCTCCTGTTATTCAAAAACAGCATGGCTGAATTATGCATTTAATAAAGACCATCATGAACCATCCATCAGAAAAGCAACCTGTTTGCAGGCCCCCTCCAGAACCCCATTCAAACCACATTTCAGTCTAAACATCAAAGCATAGTATCTTGAAAAGGTGTGATTCAGGGTTGGACCAAATCCCTGCACACTCAGCACTTCGCCAGAAAAGAGTGGCTGATGTGTATTATGCAGTAGCTTAACATAGCTGTTATTTCACTTGGTGCCTTGACACAACAGTAGGAGATGGTAGAACTATTTCTGAGACCAGCAACCTTCCATTTAGATTTACATGGCCTACAAACAGTTATGGTAATTTGATGGCTGAAATTTAAGGGCTGTGACACCCTAGTCTAATGGACTGATTTGAATAAAGACAGCTCCTGAACTTAAATAATGAAGTAGTAAAGCACTGTCCATAGTTTACAATAAAACACAGTATGACTTTAACATAGTACAATGTGTTTCAAACAGAAAAGTGTGTGTTTAGGACCAAATGTAAACACATTTTAAAACTTGGATTAACAGCAATTAAATACAGAAGATTTTGCGATTAATCAGAATCAGAAAGAGTTTCATTGCCAATTTCACAACACATGTTTATTGCCATATTCACACCAAACAAGGAATTTGTTCTGGCTGTCATGGAAATGATCACAAATTATGTACAAAAGTCTGAATACTCAAATCGAACCTTAATTGATACAGCAATTGCAGGAAACAGTGGTTAGGCTTGATCCAACACACTGCTTGTTGAATGATGTTCGGATCTTGGCTAAATAGGAGTCACCCAGTTGGTCACCCACTTCCCAGAGGAGTCACCCCAGTGGGTCACCCCCCTTCCCAGAGGAGTCACCCCAGTGGGTCACCCCCCTTCTCAGAGGAGTCACCCCAGTGGGTCACCCCCCTTCCCAGAGCCCTTTGGGCTTTCTCTTTGCAGAACAACAAACAGATTAACAACCTAACAGTTTCCTCTGTCCCTCTGACCTACAGTAGCCATCTGTCCAGTTCATTACTTCCTCAGTTGCCCCAAGAAACAACAAGATTCCTTTCATGTATTGCAAGCAAGCCATTAACAAAAGCCTGTTGGTTATCTTTTTGTCAAAATTTCCTTTTCCACATGCCCGTTAATCGCAATTAATTATTTTTATCGTTTGAATACACTAATAGATACAGTAGCATTCAAAGGTTTGAAAAACTGGTACTCTGTGTGTGTATATATACATTTTTATAAGTGTAAAAAATATCTTTTTTTTTTGCAGTATATATATATGCAAACAGACTCCATGAGGGTGGCATGAGGGCCCAACATCTTCTAGTGGGACCTGTGCTCACAGCCCAGCACCATGCAGATCGATTGGCAATTGTCAGAGAAGACCAGAATTGGCAGGTCCACCACTGGCGCCACATTTTCTTCACAGATGAGAGCAGGTTCACACTGAGCACATGTGAGAGACGTTAAACAGTCTGGAGATGCTGTGGTGAATGTTATGTTGCTTGCAAACATCATTCAGCATGACTGGTTTGGCGGTGGGTCAGTGATGGTCTGGGGAGGCATATCCTTGGAAGGTTGCACAGACCTCCACATGCTAGCCAACAGTATCCTAACTGCTGTTAGATACTGGGATGAAATGCTCAGAGCCATCATCAGACCTTACACTGGTACAGTGAGCCCTGGGTTGACAATGCCCGGCCTCGTGTGGCCAGATTGTGTAGGCAGTTCCTGGATGATGAAGGCACTGATGCCACTGACTGGCCCTCACGATCCCCAGACCTGAATCCAATTGAGAACCTCTGGGAACTTTATGTATCGGTGCATTTGACACCAACTAGTAGTGCCACAGACTGTCCAGGAGCTCACTGATGCCCTGATCCAGGTCTGGGAGGAGATTCCCCAGGACACCATCCACCATCTCATCAGGAACATGCCCAGACTTACATACTACTGAGTGACATTATGAGTTGCCGTGATGAAATTCACACAAGTTGGAACAGCCTGTGATTTCAATTGTTCTCAACGAATGACACAATGTACAGTAATGATTTTGATCTTTAATGTTTTTCGTTCATTGAGACCAAATGTGTGATTAAAGTGTTTTGAGCGGTGTATATAAACACCAAAGCTGCAGTATTGTTGGAAATATAGTTGGTCATAATGTGTCTATGGTTGTTCTCCAGTCCAAGAAGCAAAACGGACATAAAGAAATACACAAGGATCTAAGGTGATGTGTGGTGGCAGTAAATGATGTCATATTCCTGCCCAGTCAGAGAGATTCTCCAGCCCATTTACATACAGTGAGCGATTTGACTTCGGCCATAAAAACTCATCTTTTATTAAAGCGTGTTTAATGTCGTTGGCAGGAGCTCACCAATCACGTCCGTGGAGATGGAGGCGCGGGCGAAGAGAGGGGCGACTTTCTGCTCGTAAATGCACGTGCCCTGCTGCTTTCCGCCGTAGGGGTTGATGTACACCAGTAAATGCTTGGGTCTGCTGGCTGCAACCGCCAGAAAAGTGAAGTGAAAGATGGTTAGACTGGTTTGTCCACATCGATGCATGTGACATGGCTGGAGGCTGAGTAACAGTAAAGGCTCACTTTCATTTTAGCCACATTCATTCCAAGCAGACAAAGCATATTAAGTGACCATTAGAGTTGCCCAGTAATACTCAGCCCTACTCAATTCTGCCAGCTGCTCTTTTATGGTCTGGACCCATTGCTGGCACAGTGCCCACTCTGGACAGAAGAAGGTGACATCAGTACACCGCCAGCGGTGCTTCCGTGCTCTCCGCACATAGGACACTGTGGAGGACAACACACACACACACACACACACGGAGGGTGTTTACCTCATGGCAATTAACACACTGAGCATATCTGTCAGAGGATCAACGATTTGCTACCTGTAAATGCATATGGGTAGGCTTCAGTCGGTTTCTGGGACATTTTCTGCCACCTGCCGTCATCTTTCGTCCCGCTCTCCAAGTCGAGCTCCTGGACTGCAAGGATCTCTGACACGGATACGGAGTGGCTGGTGCCTGTTAAACCCAAATCAGTCAGTCAAAATGTGTCCGGAACCGGAGGGGTGCCCTTCTGAGATCACACTGTTATGGAAAGAACGCTATAGTAAACCCCATTTTCTACCAGACCAGCCAAGCAGACTGGCTAGCTGTATCAATTACAGCTTGGATAGTTTCACGCTAATAAAGTTTAATGTGATGAGATGGGAGCTTTAATGGACTAATTACCGATTTGATTCCGGCATTAGGGTGGAGCTAGTGTTGGCCTGAGAGGGAGAGTCATTAGTCTAGTGTGGCTGATGACGACCGCCCTTGTCGTGGAAAAGCGCTATTGATGGATAATCGACCCTACACACCAAACGGCGTAGAAAAGCGCTATTGTTAAGCCTAGATTATTACCCGCCAATGGCCCTTTCCCGCAGTCATCATCATTGTCATGATCCATGTCTGCAGTAGCTCTACAACAGCACTTTAGGGAAATGGAGAGACATGAATTACCTCGAAGCGTTACCTCTGTTGATCAATCGTTAAGGCACTCTGGAAAAAGCCACATACAGAGATCTTAAAATTGACACCATAGTAAAAAAAAAAAGGAGTTCATCTCTGCTTGGATTCCACTTCAGTTGCTGTGCCAAATAAAAATAAAGCCACCTTTCATCTATGAATACCTGTTTCTGACCGGTTTATGATATTGTCATTTAGGTGGATGAAAGTCCACCGATGCAGAAGGTCCCAAAAGCCCTGTGGCTGAAGAATGTAAATAAAGACCACTACAGAATGGTATAGGGACTTGGCACTACATACTGAGGTACAAAAAGAATCCAGAGGAGACACGCTATGTGAAAATGAAAGAAACGTTTTTTTTTTGGAAACTTCGGAAATGTTCATCATCATACTACGTCCGTGACAGAGTTGTGTGAAAACTACAGTTACGTGTGCAGATTTAAAGTGAAGATTCATCCACTCAAACATAATTCAGCTAAGTCACGGAAAAGAAGCTTAAGGACATGACTCCAGTCAGTTTTATTTGAGTTGGCTTTTCGTTTTACCAAGTCAAGTCACATGCATCAAACCATTCTGGTTAATAACTGCCTCAAAGAGAGTCTCAGCAGACGATGCTAGTCCTCACTACCACATCTCCGAGGACCTATATGACAAACGGCTCGGAGGGGAGGCCAAAAAAAACAGGCTAGGAGCCTGGAGTGGAAATCACACAGGGGTTGCAATACATATCCGTATACATTAGCAGAGAGGAGGTGGGGTGGAAAAAACGGATTATATTTTAACAGTGCTTTGGCAATGAAACATGTCCTTCATGCCAATAAAGGAATTAGATAGAGACCTTTATGCCAATAAAGACATTAGAGAGGAAGGGAGTGTTAGAGTGAGCAAGTGTGAGAGAGACATCTACAAGAATAAAGCATCATTTCGACATTATTTTAGCAACTGTGTGTTTATAGCAGTATCTGGCCCACTTCATGGACCCTGTGGTTCACTGGCCCTAAGGGTGCCAGTAACAAAACCATAACGACAAGAGTACCATATTGATCGCGTCACAAAGCACAACCCTTTAACAAAGTGAAACAAATTGGCAGGAACCAGACACAGGAGTGTCATTGTTCTGTTTGCTACAGGTTAACAAAAGATCACCCTGCCACCTCGATGGGATATATGAAAAAGCCAAATGAAAACCATACATCAAAATGTGACGACTCAGGGAACTGTAAACAATAAATACACACACACCAATTCAAAGTACCATATAATTTAAGTAATGAGCATTAATGCGAAATGTATGATCCCAGATTCACCTTAAAAGGGAATGGTAATGGTAATGTATGAAAAATAATCGGCAAGGACAGGATATAAAGGCAACATTTAGCCACATGTTATCACATTCCACAAAAGTGAATACCCGTTTCCAGCCATTCATCTCCTAACAGTGCAGAATGCCACTGCAACACCATTTTATAAACCAGTTCATGTCAAACCAATTAGGTGAGGGAGAACACTATATTCAAAGTTCACCCAGAAACAATCACTTTTTGTTTACAGTAGTTGCACTTTGGTATTGGACCTTTATAACCTATGTATTAAAAACCCAGTGAAGGCTATAAACATGCAGAGATGTGTGATCGATTCCCTGTAGGAACATCACTTGACTGAGGGCAAAACAAAAAGAAAGACTTCACATTCAACATATAAAAACACTTGTCAACAGTACACAAGCAGCTCACTAGATTTTATATAAGTACAGCTAGGGGGGGGCAGAATAATTGTACATTTAACAACTTTAACCGAACGAGAAGTTAGGGAGCTTATGTCTTATTTACTTCGAAGCATCTTCATCATAGCCTGGCTATGATGACGGTGTTCCTGAGAGTGCAGGGAGATCTGTGACTCTCGGGCCTGTACAGGAGCCTATTGTAACCACAATATTTGTTAAGAAAATGTGTGAGTGTTTTGATTGGTTCCTTAAAATCCATTTGCATTCAGAACTCGGCAAACTTTTTCATGTCATAGATTTTACAAGTAAACATTACAGTTTGGTTTCGTGGGGCGCTGCTATAGGAAAACAGATTATTGTATGTTGATTTTGAAAAGGGATATCCAACCAGCCATGCGCTTCCCCTTCTTTATTAACAGCTCTTGCCGACAACATCAAAACAACCTTTACAGACTCTGAAGTCAGGAGGAATTAAAGTGAGGTGTCAGCCAGGAAAAAGTCATCATGGCTGCACTTCCAAATTCTGCCCCATTCAGGAGGGACATTATTATTGCAAACACGTTTCATTTAATCTCGGCCGTGTTTTTTATCTGATCTAGAGGAACATTGGTTGACTGAAGGGAAAGCCCATTAAATACAGCTTGCAAAGACAACTCTTTGACCACATTCTGGTAAGAGCGATCCTTCCTGACGTTGCTGTGTTGAAACTCAGGAATACTGATATCTGGAATGGGAACAGTGGCGTTAAGGTTGGCTACACCAAGACCACCATGTGAATGGCCGTACCACACATACAATTGTGACATATCTTCAGCCGAACAAAAGAGTCAGAAGGTCCTGCATTGGCTTGCTTTAAAACTTAGCCAGGGGTGTTCAACGCTCAACAAGCGCTTCTCTTAACAAACCACCACAATGGCACCATAAGGTATTCATTTGGAAGCCAAGATACAGCAGATATGGTGGCTGAAGTCAGTAGTTTCAAGATATAGAGCCAGTGTTCGATCAAGCAATTTTTACTCTGAAATGAGGTCTTCCATCTTTTGATCCCTTTCAGCTACAGAATGGAAAAGAATAACTTATGAAAAATGCATAGAAATTCATTTACCCTTTAGGTCTTTTCAAAAAAGGTCATTTTATCAAATACTCCCATTCCCTTTTCATCTGGAGAGATGATTATTTCAATATTGCTCCTTGTGATTGCTCATTTTCAGGCCTTATGTCCTTTAAACATCCAGACATCTCATAATGAAATGCTATTTTTTAAGCTCCCGAAAGGAATAGACTCAACTCCAAAGCCTATCCATTCTGAAATAAATGGAGACCTTAGACAGCCTCAAGATCTAAGATGGCAGATAGCTGGCTTCCAATTGAACTAACATGATAGAGGTGAGTTGTCTATGTTTACCTCTGGGCAGATATATTGTCAACATGGGAAGCCATTAAATACAAATACCATGGTCATTTAATTCTGCAATGGTAACTTACAGCTGTAGCTATAACAATGTAAGAGATCTATAGAATGTACATACAGTTGTGCTCATAGGTTTGCATACCCCGGCAGAAATTGTGAAATTTTGGCATTGATGTTGAAAATATGACTGATCATGCAAGGATAGTGATCATATGAAGCCATTTGTTATCACATAGTTGTTTGGCTCCTTTTTAAGTCGTAATGATAACAGAAATCACCCAAATGGCCCTGATAAGAAGGGTACATACCCTTGAATGTTTGGCCTTGTTAAAGACACAGAATGTGACACACACAGGTTAAAATGTCAATTAAGGGTGAATTTCCCACACCTGTGGCTTTTTAAATTGCAATTAGTGTCTGTGTATAAATAGTCAATGAGTTTGTTAGCTCTCATATGGATGCACTGAGCAGGCTAGATACTGAGCCATGGGGAGCAGAAATGAACTGTCCTGTGTAACAAGGTAATGGAACTTTCTAAAGATGGAAAAGTATAGAAAACAAATATCAAAATCCTTGCAAATGCCAGTCGGTGATCTCTTGATACCAAGTCATGGTCAGGCAGACCAAAAAAAGTTTCCAGCCAAAACTGCCAGAAGAATTGTTCAGGATACTGTGAATCCCATAAAAAATAAAAGACATGTTTTGCCTGCTCACTCATGTTTTCTTTACAAAATGTACATATATAACCAATTCTCCAAGGGTATGCAAACTTTTGAGAAAAACTGTATATCATACATTTACATTTTTGTGGCCTTGGTTAGTCCAGGGGTCTAATCCGAATCTGGCCCACTGCTCTTCCCGCTCTCTCCACTATCTTCCCACACTTTCCTGTCAAATAAAGATACTCAGATCCTAGTCCATTATATGATCCAATTTCTGGGGTGAAAGTTTACATTTTTATTTTGCAAAAATAATCAAATGGACAACACCTTTATCAAAAAATTATCCATATTATACTAAGAAGCAATAGTATGTTTTGAAGAGTGCCCTCCTTGATTACTGGCATCACTTGCAGTGTGTTTTCCCACCTCATCAAACATTGAAAGAGAAGACTCAGCTCTGAGCTCTGTCATCCTGGCAAGGGGAGGTTGAACAAACATAGGGATGCCAACTACTGTGAGATCTTTTTTTTCTTCATAAAAATATGTTTTTTTTTTTTTTCAAACATAATAACCACAAGTAATTTTGAGAGTAAGATCATTAGAGCTAAGAAATGTTTTCAGTTTGTTTTTGCTGGTCTTTACCAAGGGTACCAGTAATTGTGGAAGGCACTGTATAATGACACAACTTCAAACTTTAAGAGATAGGGTTCAAGAGACTCGTGGGAATATGTGATGTCATCAGCCTTGTCCTTGCTTGAGGAACAACAACAATACATAAAATGAGGAACAACCCAACATCCCCTTGAGCTGCATCTTATGAACCTGGACTACCTATTCGGGTTTGCATTTTGATACAATTTAAATTATTAAGCAGGCCCTCAAATCAAGAGCAACTTACAGCAATGATAGCATACATGCAATGATAGCATATATGTTCATATTGACCTCCCATGGGAATCGAACCCACAACTCATACACTACTAATTTAGCTACATAGGGCAGTAATACAGTGAGGGGATCAAATACGTATTTCAGTCTGGATTATTTTGTTATTCTGTCTCTCACTGTTCAAATAAACCTACCATTAAAATTATAGACTGATCATTTCTTTGTCAGTGGGCAAACGTACAAAATCAGCAGGGGATAAAAAAAAATTATGCCCTCGCTGTAGGTAAGCAAATCATGCGTTAAATGAGGTAAAAAGGAGACTGGAGTGACACTGAGATTACTTTTGTTAGCTCGCCTAGCCTGCAAGATGCTTGCTCTGGTCTCCTTTCATCTAATTGTATCAGGTTGCAGCACAGCTCTTGTCCTGAGGGGACATTCACTCCCAGCTGTACTGAATGTGGGACTGCGGTGAAGGGAGGGAGACCATTGCTTGGATAATATGGGACCAGGCTAGGATTTTGCTCCCGTGCTCTGGATCAGTGAGGCAATTCTGTTAATCTAGCTTGGGAAAACGTCAGCCTATGGCTTGTCACAGCATTGAGTAACACCTCAGCGTCTCCACTGCGAAGGGACACTTTCGAATAGAACAGTCACCTACACCACTCAATTCACATTGTCAATAATGTAGCATTGTGCGTCAAGAAACATGCATAATCTGTACCTCCATTAAATATATAGTATGTTTGAATTTCCATTAGTCCAGGGGGTCCAACAGAGGGCAGAGCAGTTGGCCAGCACTGTGTGGTTTTGGGTGGATGGTAATCAAATATGCCTTGCCTTGTTATGCTCTAGCAGACATTCAAGCATGTGGTGGCTTGAATGCCTGCGAGCTCAATCAAGGTAAAGGGCTGTAGAATGCGTTGCTTCCGGCATGTTAGGACTCTGGTTTAGACTACCTGTTTGAGCGAGCAACAACAGAAATGGCATTGAATGTGCTTGGAAGACATAACTACTGTCTCAGGTTCGCTGTGGTGAAGCAGGGCTTTAATCACAACTGGAATATCATGAGATGATAACAAAAAAGTAAAAAAAAATAAAAAATGCTTTCATTCGGAAGGCAGGTAAAGCGTACAAAAATAGTTCTGAGATGTGAAAACAGTTTTGATTTTAGCCATCTTTGTCCAACGACCAGAATGGGACTGCCTGGTTAAAAAACTAATTTAACCTAATTGGAAAAAAAGGTTCAACTTTAAATCTAACTTTGTGTTCAATGCTTGCTACAGTAGTTTGTGCCAGGTGACTATGGTTAGTCTCTTCTGTCTTGTCTCGTATCCTGTTGGATCTAAGGAATGCTCTACTTTCACTGGTTCCCTGTTGGCTATTATGAGGAATTGAGTCCTTGCACCATGCCTTAGAACTACCTTGCCTGACAACACCAAACTGTACCTGTTGAAAGACCTATAGGTTGTGTTGCAAGGGTTGTGTCCAACGGTTCTTTTCTGAAAGGAAAGGGCATTCTGTCCACTTCAAATGGACAAAACGAGGCCATGGACCAACAGATTGCCACCGAGGGACTTTGCTTTCTTTGACACATTAGAAACGATTGTCGTTCACGTTCAGTGGTGATGGCTTTTCCAAATACTATAGTTTGGAGAGAATGGTTGGAATTGTTGCTGACAAAGTACACCCTGATGAAGAATGGTTGAGTTTGAAATCATAATGAATGTAGGCTAGTCTGTGTTGTTTGTCTAGACGTGTTTCAAAATGTATGTAGCTGAGAAATACTGTATAATCCAGGCTATTTTCAATTTCAAAATGTCTTCACAGTAAAGGCAATGCCTGACAATAGCCGGTCGGTCAAAGTATTCATGCCCATAGTAACAGACTGTTACCACCCCACTGAGAAGGCCTGCCCCAAAGATGTTGGATTGGTTCCGCAATGCATGGCCTTTTGCCCACTCTCTTATTATTTGTCTGCCCAACTCTAGCTACATATTGTAGATTTCAGTCACAAGTGTCTTCTGTGAAAGATTTAGACTGGCTTGCAAGTGAAATGTTTGAGAGGTAAAATTTTGACCAAACATAAAAAACATCATTATAAGTCACTCTGATTGTGTGCTAAATAAGTTACATTTAAAATACAAAAAGTATTTATTAAAATTTTTTCCATTCAGATTCAAATTTTTGAACACCCTGAACCATCTTCCAACACAGTTTGAGAACCATTGTACTGAACAGCCCACTTTCTATTTCAGAATTAGGCCACAGACAAGACTGCAACTCAATCGGTGACAACGATCGGCTTAACTGCAAAGATGTTACTGCTCAGCTACTGACAGATTATTGAAGGGCACCTATAAACAATTAAGGATGCTGCTAGACAAATTGTGTACAACTGTTATATTAAACCTTTTTTGATTTGGAAAGCAAAATTATTTTATTCAGTTCATATCTTCCACTAGGCCTATCATTGATTTTTTTGGCCACTAAATGTCAAAAGTGGCACTGTCAGGCCAAAATGGGTACTGTCATTTATGTGCAGATACGTATATATGTCCCATATTATCAAAACTGTAGTGTAATAAGAAATGACTGTTGAGGAAGACTGGAAGTCTTTTCGATGAAGAGGAGTGATTGGCTCCAATCAGGTGTCCTACATCACATTTGCTTCTATAAAGGATCAAACCGTTCAAGAACATAATAGAACGTTGCAGTACTGAGAACAACAACAGGTGTCAATGCCCGATCCAGTCAGTAACTTGGCATTTGATTTTTTGTGTTCATTGTGTTAACCAGGGTACGATTATTTGGGTGAGTGTTTCAGATGTCGCGGCTGCAACGTCGTCTCTGTTACATTACATTACAATGTGCTACCAAAATGTATGATACATTACAAACACTACTAAGACGTATCATATATTGCAAATGCTACTAAGGAAAGTTTTGAGTGAGGAACAGATGCATTCAATTTGCAGTGGTCTCTTAATTTTTTCCAGAGCTGTATTATCAATGCAATAAAGATGTATCATATATTACGAATGCTACTAAAACATATCATATATTACAAATTCACATAAAACATAAACTCTTAGCGACTGCCAGGCAGCGTCTCGAACTGGTGACCTTTGGCAACCCAGACAGGCACACTACCCCCTGCTCCAAATAGGGATATCCCATTACTAAGGGCTCTCATTATGTTATGACTGCATTTTAAGGTTGCAGTTAACATTAGGTATCACATCACTGGAGTTAAAGTTAGGGTTACGGTTTGGGTTAAGTTTATAAAACAAAAAGGGTTTGTGGTAGCTACCTTTACTAGATCCTACCTGCATATTATGGTCACTTACAATCACATATATTTACAAACAATATGGAGTCAGATTATCAATAATAAAGGCTATATTCTCTTACGCAAATATTTTGAGGCTGTCCCCTCAGTAACCTATGTGGTATAATTTCACCAACATTCTACAAAACCACTCATTTTCAAACTTGATTTTAAAGTGATTGATTCTACTTAAAAACTATGCACATATAAAGAGCATATTACACATCAAGCCCAAAATACAAAGTAGGAAAAAATATTATAAGTTTGTTCATTTCCAAAAGTTCATACTCAGAAGTTTACTTGGTGGAATTATGTTGCTATTTGTAGGCAATGTATAGGCATAGAACACACAAAATACAGACAAAGTTGATGTACATTTATATACAATGGGTGGTGTTCCCACAGTATCTGCTAAGAGCTTAAGATCTTAGCAGGGAATACTGAGTTGAATACTAAACATTCCAAAGCCTTCATGACCTTAGGGATACCATTGCCTCTCACCTGAATCTCACACAATAAGGTATTTCATTGCTATATAAGCAATTCTTCAGATGTGCCTATGTCAAATAATAGGCTGCAGTTACAATAAATAACGTTGAATCTGATCAAACAAGTGAACACTGTCCATCTGGCATTTCAGGCAAATACCAGATGAGCTGGTCCATTTTAACCCCAGTGGGCCTGTACAATAACAGTCTGTGTTAGAAATTCCAGGGCTGATCGCTACTCCCATTACACCCCTTTTTAAAATAATGCAAGTTTTTGTGCATTTAAATGCAGTCTCTGCCGTCTAGGGGTAAAATAGGCTGAAGATAGTAGATTAGTAGAATAAAACATGAAGGCTAATGTGGATGCGTTATGGTGGGAATTACGCAATGATGCGATGACAAATGTCAAAAGGAAGTCCGAGGCCAAATTGCGTGCCATCCAATTGACCGACATAGCGAGATTACCCAAGCCAGGGTCGCCGCACTCCGCGGCCCAGCTGTCAAACATGAACAGCTCTGAATCCGGTTCTTTTAATAAAATGACCCTCTGGGCAATGGATGTCTTGCTGTTATAATACATGTAATCAGATAATACACAGAATAAACAGGTAAAAGACTAGACCTACATTAAAAGGTTACCGGTGGTGGATAGGCTTTGGCAATGTATTTATGAAGGCCATAATTCCATATCAATCGTTGACATTAAAAATAATGCATTGTTTTTCATTGTCCAAAATGTTAAAGGACGCTACCGTGCATTTATATAGCCTATTACACATTATTATAAAGGTTAACCTTCAGTGGATTGCGAATGAGCACGTCATGCGTTTACGCGAAAGTAGATAAGGGATATCCAACAAAGAGAAAATAGCGTATCACATAACTGTCCCTAGCGCTCTCAATGTCCTTCACCGTTAACGGCGAAATATCTGTGTAATATCTCTGCACTTAACGATCTTTTGACACTTACCGATTTTGAACGGGTGGTGTATGTTGCCCGAAACACGTTTATTCTTGGTCGGAATTTCTTTCCATGTCAGAATCACACGGTTTAACGAGACTTCAAAGACGCTGTTTTTTAGAAAGAGTTGGGATGACAATAACCTCGGTTGTTTTTCCATTTCTTCACCAAGAAGCCACCGCACTGGATGACTTAAAGACTGTATGAATGTTATCTTATTCTAAGCATCTCTTTAGTATGTATTGGGTTACCGAGGCCCTTTTGTCTACAGAATGAAACGATATTTTCGAGAATAGCAGTGCTACAATTCGATAGCGGATTCTTCATTCACCAAACTAGTATTCTGCAAGCACTAAACACGTCACAATCGTTGTTCACTAAAGGGGACGTCCGACACATTACGCGTAGCGTCACGACGTATTCAAATCTTGAGTAAAAGCTAACATGAAGAGGAGTTAGTGGCTGTTAGGATGTCTGATTCATTAGGTGAGATTCAATCCCTTTAGCTACTAATCTTGACAGAGGTGAAACAAGTACAAAGTAAAAGTACTCGGTTGCGTCTGGCTGTGTTCAGCACTTTAGGGAAGTTTGTAACTAAGACCTAAGTTACCAGATAAGAAAATAAGTAATTAATTAACCAGTGGCTAATACAATAAAAAGAAACAGCGATAAAATATCAATTTAGGTCACTGGTTAGTTACCTGGTAATTTAAGTCTTTATTTGGAATTTCCTAAAATTAGTGAATATAACCAATTACTTTTCCTAGGTACCTCTACTCTCTGAAACTTGATGGACTTAACAAAAGCATTCTCTCAGTCATACATATTTTGGACTTGATGAAGCCTGGAAGAGTAGCCGCCACAAAGGGCAACAGCTAATTGTGATGCTAATAATAAACTAAACAGTATCAAGCATTTGCTTATGACCTGACTGACCTGACTGACCATGGAAGTTTTAATGACTAACCACTTACAGGAGAGTCAATAGACTTATTGCTCCAAATGTATTGTTTCAAAGCAGAACAGCCTAATTACAATTGTATAGTGTGGCAAATAAATGATTTATCTAACAAAGCCTCATTGGTTTCATTGGAACAAAAGACATGTCTTGTATGAAGTGGCTGTCTTAGTAGTAGCCCACAAGACCATAAGCACACAGAGACAACTTTTTCAGAGATCCTTCTTTGGTAACACTTTAATTGTAGTGTCATAACTGTGTCATAACCATGTCATAAGTTATTTCAGCTGACATAACATGTCATATCCTGTCATAACATGGTCATGACACTGTAATGACTCATATTTAGAAATATTACATATACTGTGTTATTGTATTACAGGTAATGACAACTACACAAGTCTGTCAAAACATAACCCATTCTGTGACACCAGTCTTCTTATATACAGTAATTTTATGTAACATTTTATTATAAATGCTTTATTTCAATATAATTATGCATGAAGTTATGTCAGATATTTACCTTCCCCAAGGTAACGTTTCTCATGACGAGGATGCCATCAGTTGTAGATTTCAAATGCAGGCCAGGTACTGGGAGTCACAGCAAATCTTCTTGTGATGGCATGTATGGATATGCCATTCTGGAGGAGCTGGACTACCTGTGCAACCTGAATGGGCTGCAGGTACCACCTCATGCTAGTGACAAGGACATCTAGCAAAACAGAAAACTAGAGAAGCATCAGTCACTGTTCTGAGAAATGAAGGCTATTCCATGCGAGAAAGTGCCAAGAAACTGAAGAGCTCGTACAATGTTGTGTACTACTCCCTTTACAGAACAGGGCAAACTGCCTATAAACAGGGTAGAAGGAGGAATAGGAGGCCCTGGTGCACAACTGAGCAAGAGAACAAATACGATAGTGTCAAGGTTGAGAAACAGACGCCTCACAGGTCCTCAACTGGCAGCGTCATTAAATAGTACCCGCAAAACACTAGTCTAAACGTCAACAGTGAAGAGGCAACTCCGGGATGTTGGCCTTTTAAGCAGAGTTGCAAATAAAAAGCCTTAGACTGGCCAATAATATATAAAAAATGAACACAGACACTAGACAGAGGAATACTGGGAAAAAAGTGCTATGGACAGACAAATCTAAGTTTGAGCTATTCATATCACAGACAAGAACATTCTTGAGATGCAGACCAAATGAAAAGATGCTTGTATGCATGTGGGCGCTTTTGTGGTGGTAAAGTGGGAGATTTGTACAGGGTAAAGGGGATCTTGAAGAAGGAAGGCTAGGAAGACTCCACTTTGCCATGCCATGCCATTCCCTGTGGACAGCATTAATTTCCTCCTACAACAGGACAATGATCCAAAGCACAGCTCCAAACTATGCAAGAACTATTTAGGGAAGAAGCAGTCAGCTGGTATTGAGTGGCCACCACAGTCACTAGTTCTCAACCATATTGTGCTGTTGTGGGAGTACCTTGACCTGATGGTACATACAGCTCCAGAAAAATCAAGAGACCACTGCACCATATTCTTTCCTTTCCAAAAAAGTTGAAAAGGAAGGTTTTGAGTGAGGAACAGAAGGGTTAAAATTAAGAGACCACTGCAAATTGAACGCTTCTGTTCCTCACTCAAAACTTTCCTTTTCAACTTTTTTGGAAAGGAAAGAAAAAGGTGCTGTGGTCTCCCCTTTTTCTGAGATGTACATGCACATCAAGTCAGTTCAACTTGGAGGTACTTCAGGAAGCATGGGGTGAAAACCTCTTCAGATTGCCTAAAAAAATTTAAAACTAGAATGCTGAAATTGCTACATACGGAGGATTCTTTGATGAAAGCAAAGTTTAAAGGACACAATAATTAGTTCCATTTAAAATCATGATTTCTAACCATTTTTATAACTAATTCCAGTTCATTTCCTATTTAAATGCATTCTATGTATATTCATGGGAAACAAGGACATTTATAATTGACTCCAACCTTTAGTTTAATGGTAGTGTATATGAATACACACTCAAACAGTTCTGGAAAAAGAGACCACTCCTAATTTTCCTTTAATCAGAATCTCTACAAGAATGGTAGCCATTCCATTCCAGTGTCTGTTAAATTCCAACACAGGCACACCTAATTTTACTTAATGAGGTACTGGTTAGGTGATTACCTGAACCAAATCTAATTTAACAAAGAAAAGTATAAAAAACACTGCTGTAGTCATCACTATCCTCTTGCAAGGTTAGTGCAATTTATTGATGGCCATTCAAAGCTTCCTTAGTATTATTTAAGCAGCAGGATATTATGCTGGAAGCACTCAGATTTTCTTTATCACAATAAATGCCATCATTGAAATGTATAGGGCAATATAGTTAACAATCTGTGAAAAAGAACAGACAATAATAACATTGGAATGGACATTAAACATAAAATGTACCATCTAGATTGTTAACTATATTACCTTATATATTTAAATGCTGGCTTTTATTTTGAAAAAGAAAATCTGAGTTAGCACTGCTAGCATAATATCACTGCTAGAAGAACGATAATGAAGCCTCAAATGGCCACCACTAGTTCAAGTAGTACCTCAAAAGTAATTTGAATAGAAAAATAACTATTCAGCATGACAAAAGAGTTTAAAAGAAAAGCTTTGAGTGAGGAAAAGGGTTCAATTCTATACAGGGAATGTCAGGTTGCTTCCATCCAGAAAATTTCAAACACGGCGGTTCATAAGAACAAGTTCAAGCAACAGACATTGGGGAAAACAAAGCTACAGACTGGCAGAGGGCGAAAACGACTGTCCACTGACCGAGATGACTGTCAACTCATTTGAATGTGACTCAACAACCGTAGGATGACATCAAGTGACCTACAAAAATAATGGCAAACAGCAGCTGAGATGAAGCACGGCGAGGACGGTTTGAAACAAGCTCCTAGGGGCTGGGCTGAAGTCGTGCAAAGCTAGAAAAAAGCGCTTCATCAATGAGAAGCAAAGAAGAGCCAGGCTGAAGTTTGATAAAGACCATAAGGATTGGACTGTAGAGGAATGGAGTAAGGTCATCTTTTCTGAGGAGTCAAATTTTAAGCTTTGCCCAACACCTGGTCGTCTAATGGTTAGATGGAGACCTGGAGAGGCCTACAAGCCACAGTGTCTCGCACCCACTGTGAAATTTGGTGGAGGATCGGTGTTGATCTGCAAGGCTAGAATCAGGCAGATTTTTCTGACTATTGACTATTTATACACAGACACTAATTGCAATATAAAAAGCAACAGGTGTGGAATATCCAAGACAAACATTCAAGGTAATGTAAACATTTGGTCAGGGCCATTTGAGTGATTTCTGTTATCATTCTGATTTAAAAAGGAGCCAAACAACTATGTGATAATAAATGGCTTCATATGATCACTGTCCTTAAATAAAAGACAGTTTTTTGCATGATCAGTCATATTTTCAAAATCAATGCCAAAATGTCTGCCATGGTATGCACATTTATGAGAACAACTGTCCTAATCTTCTCGCTAATCTGGCATACAAAATAGTATGCAAGTATGCGATTTGAGATTCAGCCTATATGAGCAGTGCATATAAAAGGTATATGCACTCTAAACTTTACTTTATATATAAACTTTTCTTCTCAACTTTTTTGGAAAGGAAAGAAAAAGGTGCAGTGGTATTTTAATTTCTTCCAGAGCTGTATATGCTGTCTCGGGGTGATGTCATCCGGAATCCCAATGTCAATTTTCACTGTCATGCTGATGACACACAATTGTATATTTCAATGAAGCATGGAGAAGCCCCAAAATTAGCTACTTTGGAAGCATGCATTTCAGATATTAGGAAGTGGATGACAGAGAACTTTTAGTTTTTAAATCAAGAAAAACAAAAATGCTTGTTCAAGAAACAAAGATTTTTGTTGGCAGATCTCACTGTGAACCTCGACGGCTGCATGGTAGTATACCAAAACAGTGTAAGAAACCTCTGCGTTACCCTCAACCCTGACCTCTCCTTTGAAGAACATACAAAATATATCTCAAGAGTTGCTTATTTCCATCTTCAGAACATTGCAAAAATCAGAAACCTTTTATTAAAAACTGATGCAGAATTAAAGCTTCAAGCAGCGTTTCAGGGGGCCAAGCGGGGCAGAGGAAGCATCTCACTGCTCTCACTAGAGAAATGTTTTGCTATTTAAAAATGCCCAATGCTGCTAGTAGTCAGGATGTCCAATTGAGGAAATAAAAATAAAAAAAAGACCTTGAAACAAGAAAAGGAACCAGGCAATACTAGTTCAGCCGATTAGAAGGGATGAATATTGTTGTCTCTGGCAGGTTTCAATCCCTGGTTTTCTGTGTGGCAGACTGTCTTTAATCATTACACTATTTAAACAGCAGAATGCAGCATTTACCTCAGCCATTACATTTTGGCTGAAATAACGTGGACAACAGAGCATTTATTAACGGAACTAAAGTGTACTGTTGTACAAAGATTACTATAGATGGCTAGCTAATAGCTATGCAGCCTACTTATAATGAAATCAATGACTCCAATCACTCCATGGCTGGTTCCTTTCTTTGGAAAACAATATCAGTTTTAAAAGGGTCACGTAATACAATTATTCTCTCAAATATATGAAAATCATGGTATTACAGGTATGTATTGTTGTGTGAAGGCTGAAAAGCACCTAGTGGATAAGCATTTAAGAGATACAGAATTTGGTAATTGAACTGGAGTCACAATATTGAAGGACCGGGATGTTCCCACTACACCACAGGGCCTGCAGGCAGACCGAATAGTCTGAATGGGTTGTGATCTATAATTATCCAAATAGCATACACAGACGCATATTTTGAAAATCCACCAGAAACATGTACAATATAACTGTAAACAGCTTTGTTGTAGGCATACTATAAGGCAGCTACTGAAGGTTGCAGCCAGCAAATTTTTTGTCTATTCTGTTTTGTCTGCAGCGAGGCTGGAACAGCGGTTGGCTGCATGGCAGTCTGTGTCTCTAACCACTATCCTCACTTACTCAGTTCGCTCTTCTTGGCCAGCTTCGCTTATGCGGTCTGGCAAAATCATGTATGTAAAGAGTGGAGAATGTGTGTATGTATTATGTGTAGAGATATGGGACATTGTGCTTGTTGGGGAGGAGTCAGGTTTCTTGGATGAAAATAGGAATGTCTGTATGCTGAGTGACAGGAAATTGTGTGTGTCATTTTATGTGGAGATGAGTGGGGTCAGCTGAGGTGGCTTGGGCATCTGTTTCGGATGCCTCCGGAACGCCTTCCTGGGAAGGTGTTCCGGTCCCGTCCCACCGGGAGGAGACCCCGGGGAAGACCTAGGACACGCTGGAGGGACTATGTCTCCCGGCTGGCCTGGGAACGCCTCGGTGTCACCCCGGAAGAGCTAGAGGAAGTGTCTGGGGAGAGGGAAGTCTGGGCATCCCTGCTTAGACTGCTGCCCCCGCGACCCGGATAAGCGGAAGAAGATGGATGGATGGATATAAGAGTGTGTAAAGAGAGACGGGAGAAAGTGTATTTGGAGGGAGGGAGTAGAGGGTAGGGTAGGAATATGTGTGTGGAGCAAAGAACGTGTCTTGGTGAAGAGTGGGGGAGGAGAGTGTGGATTGTGTGTGAAGAGAGGATATAATGTGTGTGTGATAGTGTGGAGGGAGTAGTCCTTATATTAGCCATCTTATGTTAGCCACACCGCTGAGTGACAGCTAAAATCCTCTTCCTCTAACATCACAGGCACATGCCAAAATTATGTCACCCTGGCTAAATTCCTAATACCAATAGGGAAAAAAAGGGAAAGGGTTTAGCTTGTTAAGCTGAAGAATGTTTGGCTCAGTTACCTCATTTAGTGATTAACATCTCCTGAAAGTTTTGTCTCTGACATATTTGGCAGATATTAGGTGAATTTCTTAAAATCGGTGAGGTTTGTAGCACCACCATGAGAGCTAGCTGTTCATACCTTTCAGGGTTCATTCCTGGCCTTGGTGTTTATTTGTAAAGCAAGTAGCATCTTTCTTGGATAATACTTTTAGGATTTATATCCTTATATAAGATTTGCCACAACTATGTCAAATTCTATTGCGTATTGCGTCCACATCCTTTGAGTTATCAACATTTTTTACAGACTTTTAAAGATAATGGTCCACAGATCCTTCACAGCAAACAGCATGCCAATCATTTAAGATGTCAAAATACTAGTGAGGTTTATAGTGCACCCATAAGTTCATTATATACTTGACTGCTGTCCATTTGTGGCAGTGTTGTTAATGGGCATGATTCGTTTGGTAGCTGTCGGATATTCCCATGTGGATTTATGGCCTTATATAGTCATAGACCCACCCGCATAAATTTCAGTCGCTGATTTCAGCCATATTCCAGTGGACGGCAATGTGACTTCGTTAAAGGCTTTGTTGTGCTAGCCCTTTCGGAATATTTACAATGATTTTCATTGTATTTCATTATATAGAAAAAAATGTTGACCACTTTTTAATCGTCTATTCCCTAACCGGTAACCTAACGTGTAACATGTACAGTTGAGTGCGCTTTAGAATATTGTAACGTAAATATAAACATTTTTCTATCTAATTTATAAAACTAGTCTGCTAAATGGCACAATAGCATCAAGCTTTGATGCTAAAACCCTACTCGGCTGGCTAAATCTCTGCTGGCTAAAATCCGAACGGCTAAACCCGTCTGGCTAAACCTCATACTTTCGTTTTGTCTTTTCCTGACTACTCGTTATTTCAAACTGTTGTCACTTGCTGAACCACCGTTTTCAATTCCAACGTTTACTTCCATTTCATAATTTCCCTTACATCTACCTCTTGCTAAAACCAGCTTATTAAAAGCATTATACATATAGCAGCGCTATTAAGCAAATTATAATAATAATTGCAATTTCCAAATCGCCAATTTACGCGATTTTCAGCTCCAAAGAAACGGAAAGAGATGCGCTTCACACCAGTCAATTCGCCTTATTCACCTACGACACTTCCTTTAAACCAAAACGAGGCTGTGGGGTACGGAAGTAACGTTGGCCCGCCCAACTGTAGACTTCTGTCATAACGTTACCTACAATGCTGCCGCATTGTTGTGTTCCCAAATGTATGTCTTCAAAGAGAAGGAAATCCTGTTCAGGTCAAACCTTCCATCGTTTCCCCAAAGATCCTGTACTTTGCCGTGAATGGATTCATAAAATAAGAAGAGATCCCGGTCGCCATTTCAAGGTAAGATATTAACATTAGTTTACGATGCTAACGTTAGCCATATTTACGTTAACTGTCATAGAGATAGCTAGCTAAACCTTCCGGCTAAATAGGCATGACTTGATTAGCCACGCACCGGTCCTTTTTAAGTTATAACATGCGAAGGGCTGATTCGGGGGTAACGTTAAGCAAGTTGTTGCTCTTTTTACTAGCCTGGTCAGCTAACGTCCTGCCGTGGTGTCTTAGAGCAAAATATAAACAAGACGTGATCTGTGCCTGTTTATGACATAGACTGTATATATAATGGACGACGCCCTTTCGCTCTTTTCCATTGGTGAAAAATGAAGCCACCAGTGTCCTGATCATAGACTGTATATATAATGGACGACGCCCTTTCGCTCTTTTCCATTGGTGAAAAATGAAGCCACCAGTGTCCTGATACGGCGCTGACATCTTGGACTTGCGTCTGCGCAGATAGCGATCTTGGGACCAGTTCTGCGCAGTAGTTATGCGCAGTAGCGAGAAGGAAGTAAAGCCATAAAGCAGCGAAATCAACGGCCCCACCTCTGTGCCCCGCCCCCACTCTCCCTCGCAGAATGCGCATACCGTAATCAATCGCAAGTCCAAGTACAGTACAACCTTTGCTTGTTAAACCTAGACGATATGTTATAGCCTAACTTACATCATGTTTAACCTTAATTTAGAATAGGCCTAATACAAAAATAATTGGTAACTTCTGGCTAACGATCACCTGCTAGCTATTAACATGGCTATTAACGAGGCTTGTTGTCTTTTAGCTAACGTTAGCTAGCCCATTACATTTATTTACTAATTAAATAGCTTATAAATTTAACTTACCGAAAAAAATTCAAAGATCGATTGGAAATGCCAGATCGGTTAGCACAATGTACTGCAGAACAACCCATTATGTCCGTGTGAAATTATATCAATTATAGAAATTTTGAGATTACATGTTAAGCTCCAATCTCCTCAGTCCTCCGAAGGAGGATGGTGCTTCAGTGGCTCCTTGGCTCAGATAGCTGTCAATCAAAGCTGTGAATCACGACGTCACACCACCGTTTTTAGAGCATTAAATAACTAACTAAAAACCAACTTATTTTAAAAACAAACTCTTGAATTTACATTAGCGTGATACAAACTACAGTAAATGACACTCACCAGGGGGCGATCGAGACGTTTTGGCTTCACTTTTCAGGGCTTGTGCGGCACGCTTGGTTTATGATAATAACCATTGCTAATCTAGACCAAGCGTGCCGCACAAGCCCTGAAAAGTGAAGCCAAAACGTCTCGATCGCCCCCTGGTGAGTGGTCCCAGTATAGGTCATAAACCCCGCCCTCCCCATGTTATTCAATGGGACGCGAGACCAACTAAACAATTAAATTACCCTTCAAATATCTTTTTTCCGAAGCTGGTTTCTGTCATTTACTGTAGTTTGTATCACGCTAATGTAAATTCAAGAGTTTGTTTTTAAAATAAGTTGTTTTTTAGTTAGTTATTTAATGCTCTAAAAACAGTGGTGTGACTTCGTGATACACAGCTGTGATTGACAGCTATCTGAGCCGAGGAGCCACTGAATCTTCGGAGGACTGAGGAGATTGGAACTTTACATTTAATCTCTAAATTTCTATAATTGATATAATTTCACACGGACATAATGGGTTGTTCTGCAGTACATTGTGCTAACCGATCTGGCATTTCCAATCGATCTTTGAATTTTTTTCGGTAAGTTAAATTTATAAGCTATTTAATTAGTAAATAAATGTAATGGGCTAGCTAACGTTAGCTAAAAGACAACAAGCCTCGTTAATAGCCATGTTAATAGCTAGCAGGGGATTGTTAGCTAGAAGTTACCAATTATTTTTGTATTAGGCCTATTCTAAATTAAGGTTAAACATGATGTAAGTTAGGCTATAACATATCGTCTAGGTTTAACAAGCAAAGGTTGTACTGTACTTGGACTTGCGATTGATTACGGTATGCGCATTCTGCGAGGGAGAGTGAGGGCGGGGCACAGGGGTGGGGCCGTTGATTTTGCGGCTTTACGGCTTTACTTCCTGCTCGCTACTGCGCATAACTACTGCGCAGAACTGGTCCCAAGATCGCTATCTGCGCAGACGCAAGTCCAAGATGTCAGCGCCATATCGGGACACTGGCGGCTTCAGTTTTCACCAATGGAAAAGAGCGAAAGGGCGTCGTCCATTTTTTTTACAGTCTATGATCTAGACCATGTTAAGCACACAACTACGTATATACAGTAACGTCCATTTTACTGGGTTTGTGCATCCCAGTAGACTACATTACTGATTCGTTTTTAGCATCTGTGTTACCTGTGAGACCTGAATAGTACCTTCCCCAACCCTACGTAATATCGCTATGTGAACTGAGCAACCCATGCCTGTAAACAAATTAACTAACTTAATATTTAATCATTTTAATAACCAACAGTAGAACCCTGCCTTGCTTTGTAGTGATACATTGGAAACAAGCTATTTTGACTGATGGTTCCAATACTCTTAGCTTTTAAGATCACATCAACTGCACATAACATTTTTAGTCTAGCAGGGAAAGATGAACTGTTGATATGAACGATCAAGATGAACTGTTGATATGAACGATCAAGATGAACATTTGAACGTTTAGCAAGCGTATTTGTTCTAGCAGTGGCACCACTCCTCAAACTGAGCAGTTTATCCGCAGTCATGATACTTGAATGTTGTAAGGTGCCTCGTTTTTTCGCATTGAGCGAAAAGACTTAGCTCTCACACTGACTGTCTCGCTCCTCTTGACTGTCGGTAAAATCATTTCATGCAGTCCTTATTGGCCCATTTTTTCGACATAGTCCATTGTTATTTCGCGATGACATGAAAGACTTGATGTCCACACAGGTATCGCCATGATGACAGACGCCCGCTGCTGCGCTCTCTCAATGAACTTCCGGTTTAGAATGTACCTCCTAGCCTCGTTTTGGATTTCAAGATGGAGGCGCGGTGAATAAGGCCAATGTGCACGCATCGTCATCCGTAATAGTTTTTGTTGCAGGTGCTGTAGGTTTTTTGTGTAGAATTTTTACTAAATGCTTGATTGATTTTCAATGTTAATTTGAGTTAACACTGCAACTGCTAGCAAAGACGTATGCTTCAAGCTAGCGAGTGGCACCAATATATTGTCCCATACATAATAGCGTGGTTATTAAAAGTTTTGGCCTCAATGTCGGTGCCTACAAATATACTTAAATTGGGAGAAAATATACCTCAATCGTTGAGGCAAAATTTTGCCTAACTAGCTACAGCAACGACACAAACATAGCAAACGCCATAGCATTTAATGAGTAGTTAAATGTTTTTTCATTATTATTCAGTTTAATAGCACACTATGTAAGCTATGACCTCTATTTTTAAGTGAGATTGTGCTGTTTAAATCCATGTTTGAAAATCTCAAATAAACCGTAATTGCAATATTTATCAAATAAATATTGCAATTATTATTTAATATTTTTCAATATTTTATCCAAATTGGGCAGCCCCAGTTACACTTAATACAATTAAAAACAGCACATGTAAAACCTACATCTAAATTATTACAATATGGTTTAGAATATATTAGCATAGCTAAGTAGTTTTACTCAACCCACTAACAACATCTATAGAATCAGGTCAGACAGACATAAGACAAACTGTTCCCCATGTTATGGTTATCCCAACTAAACATCCTGTAATGTTATTGACTAGGAATATTACATTTACATTACTAGTATTAGCTTACCTATCTCTCGAACACTATTGTTTAAGCTCGACACCAAAACAACTTTGTTTCACGTTTCCACTTAACTCAAATCAGTTAAAAGGCTATACCAATTTTTTGTTGTACATCGACAATGATAATATTATTCGCATAGATATGCCAAAATGATCAGAGAAACAATTTCCCAAACATTCAAGCTAAACACCAAATCAAATCTTAAAATGTTTTTATGTGCATTAACAAAATATATTTTCTCAATGCGACAACTTGTATAAATAAATAATAAAAAAAGCCTAATACACAGTCCATTCTCCTGCCCTAAAATTGACATTCTAGGCACTGTCCAGGAAAATATCCCTGGATAACCCCACACTCCCTGTTACTGTATACCACACATTCTTTAAAAAAGCACTCTCTTGCAAATAAAAATCTAAAATGGGATTTATTTTTTTCTTACAGCCCTGTGCATCTTGTTGAGGTTCGCCACACCTAAATCAAAAACAGAGAGAGAATGATTAGAATGAGCATGCATATATTTACAATACTACCTAACACAACATAATACATAAAGCAGGTGAATCTCTGCAGACAGATCACTGTCATATATTTTACAATTTAACTTTGCAGGCCTACAGGGACCTAAACCCAAAAAATTGAGCATGGAGGACAATTGGAGCCATTGTGGGTTCACCACGTGGGTGTGATATGAATGCAAAAGAAGGAGAATGAGTTAATAATACCGGAGTTTATACTGGTTTGACCGGCTAGGTACGCACATGCACATTGGATGGGTGTAACCATGTTAGGCAGATTTTTCTTGCAGTTCAGTTGTCGCTTACCCGTCTGCAAGTGCCTTTAGGGCAATTCCACGCAAATGTCAACCTTGCTGTGAAAAATTTAAGTTATCATAAAAAAATCAAAACCCTTTCTAAGTTGTCCATTTGGATCTGTATTTTATTGTATTGATGTGCTGTCATGTAAATTTTAAGGAAATTTCTGTTTATTCACCTCAGATAAGGTGTGCACAGATACTAAAATTGCTTTTTTTATACAAACCTATTTCATGCTTTAAAAAGAGGGATCAAAGACTCCTTTAATTATACTTTATGTTGATAGTAAGGATTTTGCAGAAAGATGGGGGCATGACTGAGATATAAATACACTCACTTTGTTATAACTGCATTTCCCTTTAAATTTATAAAGGCTATATTTAGGAAGTCACGACGCTTAAGTGCTGTGTCACGTCCATAACGATTTAAAGAATAAGTTTAGATTGTATAATCATTATTATTACAATTAATTTGAAACTTTATGTACAAAGCCAAAATATGTCCATTCTAGTTATGATTGACAAATCATCTCACTTAATTGCTCTAAACAACCTAATTATGCGTTACGGACGTGACCGTTACGGACGCTTCACATTAAATCATGCATGATTTGACCAGCGCATATTTGTTTAATTAATTCATTCATTTATTTATTTCAAGCAATATGATGACACATAACAAAGGCAATCAAGAAGCATTCTGATACGAAAAGATAAATTCATCAACTTTACAATATAAATCGATCTATTGCTTGAAATGGAGTGGAAAGAAGTCAAACTTATTTAAACTCACCTTGGTCTTTCATCATTTTACTGTTAAAAAAACCCCACACATATATTAAATTGATCTCTATTACTGTACATCAGAACTTTTTAGAAATCAATTAATACTAGTACCATGGAGTGTGCGTGCGCGTGTGTGTGAGAGAGAGAGAGAAATATGAGACGCGCCTTCTGTGATGACTCACTTTCTTTCCCGCGCACGCCCTCTGTGGTCAAAGGCAGTTATTTCTGTGGTGATTGTAGATCTGCGATTTCTGGACAAAATCTCTACTTTATTTGCAGTAATTGGTAAGTATTTTGGGCGTCTCTTTCACACAGATCGTCTTGATCCTCCTGACATCCAAACCAATATAAACGTGGCAAAAACCCATCGGGCCTAATGAAATGAAGTAATCATTGTGATTTTGACTTAAGACAATAACATTTCAATTATTATTTCAATGCATTGGCTAATTTTGCAATAATGTGGCTATTTTAAAGCACGATTGCGCATTCAACAACGCAAAACGGGTATAAACATTGCGATTAGTTTGACACAAAACATAATATTGCGATCATTGTGACATGATTGCTTTTTTGCATGCAAAAAAAAAAAAAAACGCTCTCCAGACTGTTTGTTCTATATAGACACAGGCCAACACACTGTTACAATCAGACAGCGTTTCAATTCACTGACGGGACTGAGGGGAAACCGGTGCTCTTAACTCCGGAGAATATCGATATGATAAACTGCATATATAATGATTATGTATCTTAGCATTATCAATTCCATATCTTTCGGGGTCTGAAGTAAACACCTTGATGATAAAAACACATTATCAAGCAAGCAATATCATGCCCGAATTGAGTTTTGAACAGGCTCACATGCCGGTTACAGTTTAGCAGCATGAGAGATATGCGTGAACTAATCTATAACACGGTGATTTCAGTTTAAATTTGATTAATTGTGCAGACTTACCTTACTGATGTCTCAGATGTTTGTTGTTTCAAATAAAAAGAGACACACAAAAAGGTCTGTGTTCAAGTTTTCCAGCGTCAGCCAAGTGATGATTTCGGAACGGTCACGTCCATGACGGAAAGAAGTCACATCCGTAACGTCCGTTTTTCCTCATAAATGGATTTTTGAAAACTAAAATAAAATAAATAATGTATGTTCTATAGAGAGCCGACACTCATCCATTCGGCTGGTATTATTTATTTTGGCTTGTGCATTTTAATTCACAGAATTTCAACAAAGTATATTGTCTCCCACAAACTCGCGTCTTTTTTTTGTCACGTCCATAACGCATGTGTATTTCCCTCATATTAAATATAAAACGCATGTGTAGATTGATATTTTTCTAATGTCTGTACTCCTTTATTAAGGGAGTATGGACATATAAACAGACATTTAAATATATTGGTATTAAATGCATTTTCTGAGAATTTATATTTTATGTTTTAACTGCAAATGTCACGTCCATAACGCTGGAATTGCCCTTTAGGCCTATTGCCATGCGCTTGCCCGCGCGTGACCGACAGCTTGAACAAGATAGGCTACAATGTAGCACACCATAGTCAACTTTAATCAACTAAAATGTAAGTTTCCCAAAACAAAATTGTGGCTTATGAAAATGCTAGCTGGCTAGTAACTTTGTAAAACCACTAGCCACAGTGGCTGGTGAGCAAAAAAGTTTATGTAAACGGAGGTTGGCTAAGCCCACCTTTTCCGCTTGCCCTGGATAGCTAGCTAACAAGGATGTAAACTGTTCGATAACCGGGAACAATTCTTATGTCGGAAATCAAAGTTTTTAGATTCTCTAAAATAACTTTTTTGTGCAAAGCCTAGATTGCAGCACTCAAACATGAAGGATGGGTGCCAAATGCTAACTCGAGGGTCTGTAGTACCCATTTCACAACTGGTAAGTTGCTGCTATTTACACCTCCCTTATCCTTAGCTATCTATCTAGCTAGATGGGTAATCAATGGGTCTAGCTAAAGATAACCATCAGTTAGTTGTCGTTACCATCCGTAACATTAGTAACGTTAGTTAGTTAGGTTACGTGGCCTTGCCCCTAAAATTATGAAATTCCAATCCTGCTACACACAATGTCAGAGCTAGTGTTAGTCAAATGCCACCTGCACTGTTACAGTCAGCTTTTGCTAAATCACGGCAGAAGTTACTGGTGCCATTAGTGATTAAAATTAATTTCTGTTGTGCTTTTCTCAGGCAAGCCATCAAATGACCCCCATCATCCAGATTATGCTCTGTCAAGGATTGTCTCATTGCCCTGACAGAACAAAGGGAATGGGGAGATATTATAGGTCTCTCAACAAAGCAGTCAGTATTGATCTTAAAGAGGTGATGGAACTAGAAGGACACACTACTGAAAAACCCCAAGAAACCTGCACCTCCACAATCCACTTCGAACAGACCTTTCAATGAGGGAAATTGAAGAGCTGCAAAGCTGAGAGTACAGCACTAAAAAAGCAAATTAAACTGCTGAACACACAACTGATGCTAAAGCAATGTGATCAATTGAAGTCCAATGCACTACACTGGCCTCCCCTCTGTTTCTGTGGTTTTGACCCTGTTGGCTCATCT
The DNA here is from genome assembly GCF_011004845.1 of Esox lucius. NCBI lineage: Eukaryota > Metazoa > Chordata > Actinopteri > Esociformes > Esocidae > Esox > Esox lucius. Next base: position 34,944,345 of record NC_047587.1, on the reverse strand, counting down.
AACTGCCTGGGTCCCTTCAACTTCAACCATGTCACCAGCTAACCAGTTCCTGATGGTAATGATGAAGCTGCGACTGGGCCTGGCTCACAGAGACCTGTCCTACTATCTTTAAGAGTATTTGTGAAACAGTCTCAGCTGTGTTCCATGCCTGGCTGAATGTCATGTCACAGCCGCATGCTTGCCTGGTCCACTGTCCATCTCAGGAAAATGTTATGAAGAATCTCCCAGCACTGTTTAGAACTTCGCCATTCAGCAGAGTAAGATGCATTATCAACTGCAGTGAAGTGTTCATCGAACGACAAACATCTCTGAGTGCCAGGACATTAACCTACTCCAACTACAAGTCACACAACACTGTTACATTTCTGATTGGAATAAGTCCAACAGGAGCCATCACTTTCATTTACAAAGTTGTGGGGGTCGTGGAAGTTACAAGGTGATCACAAAACGATCTAGTCTTATAGAGAAGCTAGAAGTAGGAGACATATTTCTGTCCGACTAAGGTTTTAATTTTCCAGAGTTTTTGCCACAAAGAATGTCCAGCTGCTAGTACCTGCCTCTACACGCAGAAGAACACAGCTCATTGGGCTGGAGGTTTCAAGGTCTCAGCATATGTCACAGGCCAGGATTCCTGTGGAGAGGGCAATAAGTAGAGTCTAGAACTTCCATATTCTTAAGAACACAGTGCCCATCAGCATGGTCAAACAATGTGACAGAGAGAGTATGGCTACAGTGGACAAGATATTGCTTGTTTTTGCAGCTTTGTCTAATTAGGACAAACCTCTTGTTAGATAAGCACTAATTATTTATTTTAATAATTGAATATAGTCAGTATGTACATACTTTGTTGTTTATATGAATGACTGTCTTGTATTAACAAAATATTGTAGAATAGATTTCTTAATTGGTAATATTAGGTAAGCAGTGAACAATTTACATCAGTTTGAGCTGTATATTAATTGCACATTAATGTGTAGGACTTTGTACTAGTAACTATTAGATATTGTGACATTATGTGAATCTAATACCAGTTTGTTTCAACAGTTGTTACAATAGTTACATTTATTGAGTAGTTTTATACTATCTATAGCAATTGTTTGGGTGCCTTCCACCCACCCAAATCCCAGACATGCTGAAGCTTTTTATCTACAGCTATCTCCTACTTTATTGATGAGCACTGGGGACACAACCATGGTTCATGGGAATGTCTTCTCAAACCTACACACTGCAAGTGGTACACTGTGTTACGCACAGCACTGAGTCACATTTACCTTGCTCTCTCTCCTATAACTAATGTCTTTGCCAACTGAAACTGAGGGTGCAGTTTGTGAGTACAGATTTCTCTTAAAACATGCTGACAGTTAAACAGATTCAACTTGGACTGAACCTGTGCCAGGTTATCTTCTGAAAACAGTATCGTCTCTACATGACAGTCTCTAATGGTCCACACAACAAAGTAAGCTGACGTAACATTTTACATGGCCATTTGAACCTGCATCTGAGTAAAATACATGGTCTGTCTTAAGATTCTGGCTTGACTGGAGATAAAAGTCTTTCTTTGACGCAGCCTCACATATGGTCATGTTTCCATTCTGGAAGGCAATATTCACAGTGCACAATGCCACCTGGGCGTGCACCTAAATAGGGGCAGAGACGATTTACAACCAATCCAACTTCTTCAATTCTAAGTGCATTGTGATTTTTTTTCATCTAATAAGATAAATGCTTCTTTAGCTTGCTTCTCGTGATCACTTACCTAGAGAAGTGTTGCTGTGTTCTTACTGGAAGTGTAGCCCATGACATTACATGTTATGTTGGTTTGTGCTGTCTTGCATTTAACCAACTGCCCAAAATTACTAGCTGTGATTCGGCCCTGCATTTGCTCATACCATAGACTATTGGAAGATTGTCCAACTGTACTGTGTTGTAGATTTAAACAGCTTGAATGGTTATACTGTATGGGTTATATTGTATGAGCATATAGCTCTCTGAATTCACTTCCTCAGAAATCTGCTAATGTTGCTATTCCCATTGTAGATAGTATGTCATTAAAGGTGTTCCTGGTCTCCACTTTAACTGTCTCATCTGCTGTCTTCCTGTAGTAATCTGCCTGGCTCTCACTCTCTGATGCAGAATCAGTGTCACTGTTGTCACTCATGATCGTAAACCAGGCACATTCTGGAAAAACCTCCTATAGTCACAAATACAAATTTGATAAAATCACTTATATTGTGTGTGATTATGTTGTATACCAGATGCTATGCTACAGCTTATTGGGAGAAACTTGTAGTTTCATAAAATGGGTTTTTTTGTGTGCTGGTTCACATAATATGTATGTATATTGTTTTTATAATGGGTCTTTTTTTAAATTTAAACTTGGAGTACCCCTCCAAGAACTGCCACCTTAACGTGGTGGAGGGGTTTGTGTACCCGAGTGACCCTAGGAGCTATGTTGTCTGGGGCTATATGCCCCTGGTAGGGTCTCCCAAGGCAAAGGGTTAGGGTTAGGTCTTAGGCGACGGGTCAGACTAAGAGCGGTTCAAACCCCCCTTAATGATGAAAAAAATTATGAGTACCGTGACGTCGCCCGGTATGGCGCAGCCGGGGCCCAACCCTGGAGCCAGGCCCGGGGTTGGGGCTCGTATGCGAGCGCCTGGTGGCCGGGCCTTCCCCCATGGGGCCCAAACGGGCGACGTGGGTCCGCCCTCCCGTGGGCTCACCACCCACAGGAGGGACCATAAGGGGCCGGTGCGAAGAGGACCGGGCGGCAGTCGAAGGCAGGGGCCTAGACAACCCGATCTCTGGACACGGAAACTAGCTCTAGGGACGTGGAATGTCACCTCGCTGGCGGGGAAGGAGCCTGAGTTAGTGCGTGAGGTTGAGAGGTTCCGATTAGATGTAGTCAGGATCACCTCTACGCACGGCTTGGGCTCTGGAACCACACTCCTTGAGAGAGGATGGACTCTTCACCACTCTGGAGTTGCCCATGGTGAGAGGCGGCGGGCTGGTGTGGGTTTGCTTAAATAGAGCTCCCCAGCTCTGCCGCCATGTGTTGGAGTTTACCCCGGTGAACGAGAGGGTCGTTTCCCTGCGCCTACGGGTCGGGGATAGGTCTCTCACTGTTTGTGCCTACGGGCCGAACGGCAGTGCAGAGTACCCAACCTTCTTGGAGTCTCTGGGAGGGGTGCTGGAAAGTGCTCCGACTGGGGACTCTATTGTTCTACTGGGGGACTTCAACGCCCACGTGGGCAACGACAGTGACACCTGGAGGGGCGTGATTGGGAGGAACGGCCCCCCTGATCTGAACCCGAGTGGTGTTCAGTTATTGGACTTCTGTGCTAGTCACAGTTTGTCCATAACGAACACCATGTTCAAGCATAAGGGTGTCCATCAGTGCACGTGGCACCAGGACACCCTAGGCCGCAGGTCGATGATCGACTTTGTTGTCGTCTCATCTGACCTGCGGTCGTATGTCTTGGACACTCGGGTGAAGAGAGGGGCGGAGCTGTCAACTGATCACCACCTGGTGGTGAGTTGGATCCGATGGCGAGGGAGAAAGCTGGACAGACTCGGCAGGCCCAAGCGTACTGTAAGGGTCTGCTGGGAACGTCTGGCCGAGTCTCCTGTCAGAGAGATCTTTAACTCCCACCTCCGGCAGAGCTTCGACTGGATCCCGAGGGAGGCTGGAGATATTGAGTCCGAGTGGACCATGTTCTCCACCGCCATTGTCGAAGCGGCCGCTCGGAGCTGTGGCCGTAAGGTCTCCGGTGCCTGTCGAGGCGGCAATCCCCGAACCCGGTGGTGGACACCGGAAGTAAGGGATGCCGTCAAGCTGAAGAAGGAGTCCTATCAGGCCTGGTTGGCTTGTGGGACTCCTGACGCAGCTGACGGGTACCGACAGGCCAAGCGGGCTGCAGCCCGGGTGGTTGTGGAGGCAAAAACTCGGGCCTGGGAGGAGTTCGGTGAGGCCATGGAGAAGGACTATCGGCTGGCCTCGAAGAGATTCTGGCAAACCATCCGGTTTGATCCGCCCTGAGTACCTCAAGTCTCTGGATGTTGTGGGGCTGTCTTGGTTGACACGCCTGTGCAACATCGCGTGGCGGTCGGGGACAGTGCCTCTGGGATGGCAGACCGGGGTGGTGGTCCCTCTTTTTAAGAAGGGGGACCGGAGGGTGTGTTCCAACTATAGGGGGATCACACTTCTCAGCCTCCCCGGGAAAGTCTATGCCAGGGTTCTGGAGAGGTGAATACGGCCGATAGTAGAACCTCGGATTCAGGAGGAACAGTGTGGTTTTCGTCCGGGCCGTGGAACACTGGACCAGCTCTATACCCTCTACGGGGTGTTGGAGGGTTCATGGGAGTTTGCCCAACCAATCCACATGTGTTTTGTGGATTTGGAGAAGGCATTCGACTGTGTCCCTCGCGGCATTTTGTGGAGGGTGCTTGGGGAATATGGGGTCCTGGGTCCTTTGCTAAGGGCTGTCAGGTCCCTGTACAACCGAAGCAGGAGCTTGGTCCGCATTGCCGGCAGTAAGTCAGACTTGTTCCCAGTGCATGTTGGACTCCGGCAGGGCTGCCCTTTGTCACCGGTTCTGTTCGTAATTTTTATGGACAGAATTTCTAGGCGCAGCCAGGGGCCGGAGGGTGTCAGGTTTGGGGACCACACAATTTCGTCTCTGCTTTTTGCAGATGATGTTGTCGTGTTGGCCCCTTCTAACCAGGACCTTCAGCATGCGCTGGGACGGTTTGCAGCCGAGTGTGAAGCGGTGGGGATGAAAATCAGTACCTCCAAATCCGAGGCCATGGTCCTCAGTCGGAAAAGGGTGGCTTGCCCACTTCAGGTTGGTGGAGAGTGCCTGCCTCAAGTGGAGGAGTTTAAGTATCTAGGGGTCTTGTTCACGAGTGAGGGAAGGATGGAACGGGAGATTGACAGACGGATCGGTGCAGCTTCTGCAGTAACGCAGTCGATGTATCGGTCTGTCCTGGTGAAGAAAGAGCTGAGCCGCAAGGCGAAGCTCTCGATTTACCAGTCAATCTACGTTCCTACTCTCACCTATGGTCATGAGCTTTGGGTCATGACCGAAAGGACAAGATCCCGGATACAGGCGGCCGAATTGAGCTTTCTCCGCAGGGTGGCCGGGCGATCCCTTAGAGATAGGGTGAGAAGCTCGGTCACCCGGGAGGAGCTCAGAGTAGAGCCGCTGCTCCTCCACATCGAGAGGGGTCAGCTGAGGTGGCTTGGGCATGGTGTGGTATGGTAGAAGATGGTGTGGTATGGTATGGTATGGTAACTTGGAGTACAAAGTGGTTCATTATTTTGAAACTGAAAAAGGTGCTATAAGCTGCTTGACAGTGACTAAAGTCAAAACGTTGGTGTATTTACTAAACATTTATCATTACACTGTGACACAATGGCAGTTGTATGATACTGTGAATAAAGGTCCTTATTCAGTTAAGATTACTGATTCTAACCAGTTGTTTTTTACTTGCAATTACTATGTATTTAATAGAAATTATGGTAAATACATACTGTACTATTTATAAATCGGCTCTTGTTTGCAAAATATATTAATTAATGTAACGCAATAAGGCCTAGACTGGTGGTTATGTTGGTTTGCTCCCCATTTTGCCAACGATAATTATTTAAACTCACTACAACAAGGAGATTCTCTGAAAAATTATGTCTTGAAGATGAATTCCATGATGTGTTGATGACAAATGCTTAAAGTATTGCATATTTATATATTTCATTATTTTAACACATAATATTCAATGTTAAATTATAGGACATGCATTATATTATGATATTGTAAAAAGCGCAAGTTATATATTTCATGACATATTCAGGGCACATATGTAAATATATGTTGAGAAATCTTCTACATATATGTACAGTACATATGTTTTGCATGAGTATTCCGTGTGGGCTGCTTCATGGGCTTTATGAAATCAATCTCTAATATTTGTTTAGGCTCAATCTGGAATTAAACAACATCCATAAAAGACGGTCTTAATCTTTTGGATACACACGTAGAGCGTAGGCAGTACAGTCTTACCCAACTAATATTCACCTGTTTATTTGCTCGCAACCACATGCAAGGCTCAGAAGTCAGGCGATTAGAATGTTATCATTGGATTGAATGGGCGTTATCAGTGGTTATCAGCCTCATAGATTTGGGTCAGAAGGGGCCTACTGGTAGGCTCAGAAGGCTATTATCATCCATTCGCATGGTTAATTTAGTATTTAGATAATTTAGTATTGACCAAATTATCACAGTTTAAAGCTCTTTTAATGGTCTTACCTGTAGACTTACCCTAACCCATTTTAATGATCTTACCTGTAGACTTACCCTAACCTTAACCCATTTTAATGGTCTTACCTGTAGACTTACCCTAACCCTAACCCATTTTAATGGTCTTACCTGTAGACTTTCCCTAACCTTAACCCATTTTAATGGTCTTACCTGTAGCAGCGACCTGAATTCGTCTGGGATTGGATCTGGAGTCTTCTCGTGTATTTATCTGTGATTAACCATGCGAATGGATGATAACAGCCTTCTGAGCCTACCAGTAGGCATAGCAGGCCCCTTCTGACTCAAATTTCATTCGTCATTTTAAGAACCACAAGGAAAGGTAAGAAAGTAATCTCTTTATAGTTTCACTAAGATCTATAAAGATTAAGTTACTAATGTAATGAATTAATCTTTTCTGTTTGTCATAATTTGGCCTTGGTTGCATATTGTTTTTTTTCTTGTTAGAAATGTGACCATTATCATTACTGAATACGTCTGGTAAATAGATGTAAGGGAATTTGTCTATAACAGTGGCATAGCCTGAATTTTAATGTTGATGGACATCTTAAAAGGAGCGGGCATGTATATTATTACACGTAGGCTATAATGTCTGTATTAAATGTGCGCACTTTCAAGTGTTTGTGGACTGCGTGTGGAAACTAAAAAGCATTGCACTTACACCATAAGTTAACTTTCCTGCATGAAAGGCTATTACATGGAGGCGCCGATGTGATTACTAGCACCTAAACATTTCGAAGAGGTATTTTTTTTTTTTTACTCATACAGACAAGAATAATTACAGCGTAATTACATATTAGGCAGTTTTTCATTCACAATAATTAGTTTATAAGGTTGTTATTATTAGCCCTTATTACATTGATTGGCTGAATTCCAGTGTAGAATGCGTGTTATTTCTTGATAAGAACCGTTGCCATGAAAAACAGCGTGTTGCTATGGACGCAGCAGGATTCTAACCAGAGACGGAACAGACTATTTTCTTTAGCGGAAGCAATACAATAGTTTTTAAATCAATAAATTCCTTTTTAAATCAATATTTTGTGTCAAATTATTGATTTATTTGGTAGGTAGCCTTGTAATAAATGGGATAAGGTATAGCGAGGCGGTTGTTATAGCAAATACAACCCCTTCAGGCTGATTCAAGATCCCTCCGCTTCGTCCCCCCAAAAAATTGTACTGCGGAGGAGAAAAATATTTGATTTTGAAATCGAGCTTTGCATCGAGCGCATGTCAGAAACAGAGGACAGTGTGTGTGTGTGTGTGTGTGTGTGTGTGTGTGTGTTCATCTCTGAGCCTCACACTTTCTAGAATACTTTATTACTTGATGGAAGTGATTACACATGAATGTGCACATACACTTTTGAAATA